>NC_090440.1:724459739-724769739 GCF_031143425.1 Pleurodeles waltl | reverse complement strand
AGCCGTAGTTACTGCTGATTTGGCCGCTTCAGCAGCCAAGGTATTGCCTGTAATGGATAGTCCTACACATTGATGTCCCAATGTATAAACTACATGGGCATTGGGCATCGTTTTCTTTCTGAGCTGCTATTTTCCTCCACAGTAACCTGTGTTTGATGGTGTTGCCTTTTGAATCTTCTTTTTTTTTTTTTTATTGAATTTTCTCAGGTATACAACACTATACACCACAATGTTAGACACAGAACATAATTTCCTCAGCCTCCATAATCAATCTGAGCTTGCGGCCACAAGTCTACGTTTTAGATTCTCAGCCCTGCTCCTCTCATCTGTGGCACACGTCTAGTCAATAGATATGTTGTGAGTGGGTCCCATATATCCTTAGGCCTGGAAGTCAGTGGGAGCTCTTCAGTGTACAATTCCAATTGTTTTTGGCAGTAGCACATGTCCAGTAACCAAGTTTGTCATTTGGGCCATCTTGCCACCCCAGTATAATATATTTGTTGTAAGTATTTAAAATGGATTATTATAAGGCTATAATTGGGTGTGAGTGCACCTGTGAGTGTACAGCAGAAACGCCTGTCCTCTGGGCTCAAATTGTCGTCTAAAACTGCATTCCACTTTCGTAACACTCCGGATCATCTGTGAGTGATATATGATATAAGTGCATCACCATTTTCTTTGGGGAGATATTAGTGAGTATATATTGTAGAGTTTTGATTGGGGGGGTGGGGGGTTTCTGCTGGGAAGGTCAGATAGTGGTCTTTCATAGCTGAGCAAAGACGGTAGTACATAATGATCAATAGTGGTGCAGGCAGTTGACCTGGTGTGAGGTCTGTCAGCTCTATAAAGTGGCCCCCTTGAAACACATTCCCCCCTTAGAGTTAATAGCCAGAGTTTTCAAGAGGTCAGGCGCCTGTTTTTCATGTGTAATAGAAAAGCTTGGGTGATATTGCAACAGGAGCACTGGTGCATACAGCAGACGATTGCGTGCCCTGGCTCCCAGTGAGCACCAAGCTGCTGTCAATACATTAGACTGTATTGATCTTGCTTGTGCACTGTGGCTGCCTGCCATTTTGTAACCGCGCCACAAGGGGAACAGTAGGCAGTCCCTTTCGACCGCCTAGTGGGGCATGTATGTCTGGGGGTACAGCCAAAAATGTACGTATTGTGTTTGGGCACAGAGGTAGTATAACTGGAATTCAGGTACCTAGATTTCCCTCTTGACCATACTGCAAAAGTGTGCATTGTCCACCCTACCCTTTGCTGTTTCCAACCCAGACTAAGGTCAACACCTGTGAGCGTAGGGTCTTGAAAAACAATTGTCAGCGGGATGGGTAGGTTATTGAACAGCTATGGAAGTCTAGGGAGCACTATCATTTTGAGCAGCGCCACCCTATTGGCCAGCGATAATGTTGGCCCTACCCATTTGGAGTTCTGGTCGTCTAGCCATGTCAGACGACCAGACTAGACCATGTCTAGCCATGTCATGGCTATGCCATAGTTATAACGAAGAATGTGCTCTGGGTACTTGACTGGGTGATCACTCCCCTCCAAGGGATAATCTAGGTGGTGTGGTACTGTGCTTTGGGTAAGAGACAATACAGTGGATTTTGCCCAAATGATTTCCGGGCCTGAATAGCGCTTGTGTCGGATATACTTCTGGATGAGCTGTGCAAGGTATATCTGGGGCTCCCGGATGTACAGTACCATGGTGTCTGCGTATAGAGAGATGGCCAATGGAAGGCTAGTAAAGTGCAGAGCAACTGCTGCATGTCTTTGCATGATTATGAATGCTATTGTTTCAAGGGCCAGTTCAAATAAAATGGGGGGGAAAGGAGGCAGCCCTGTATTGTGCCCTTGGATAGAGACAGTGGCTGAGAGGTATGACCATTAACTCTCACTCTGGCCATTGGTTCAGCATATTACAGTTGTGTCCACTGAAATAACATCTGCGGTATCCCCATGCGACCAAGTACAGAAAAAATATAGGTCCACTCAAGGGAGTCACAGGCTTTGGCTGCATCAAGCAGCACCGAAGCTGCTTGCAAGTCTGAGTCTTGATGATGGAGGAGTGTGAAAATGGTATGCAGGTTATGAGCCTTTTGACTCTTTGAACCCATTCTGATGTCAGTAAGGCAAATATGCATTGAAAGACTGGACACAGTAGTACGAATCACAGACTAATAAAGTTGGTTGTTCTTGAGCTGTGTGTTCCAGTGCCATCACTAGAACCTTAAGCTCTGCTAATTGTGCAGTACTGTCTCTGTAAGGTCTGTGTTTTAGTATTTTGTGGATGGAATTCACCATCTTTCATGTAGCCACTCACAGCCATGCAAGCAGCGGAGTATTGGTGTTTACTGCCTATGGCTCTTTGGGCTGAACCATCAGTATAAATTATTGTATGATATTGATCAATAGGCAAAGTGTTTGCTGGTATTGGATATTCCATTTCGTATTGAAGGAATTCTTGAGTTTGTAATTTTGGGTCAAAAATGTTATATACATCAGTGGCTGTCAGAGATATTGCCCATTGTATCCAGCGTGGATATAATGCTTTGGCATTTAAAATGATGGCCTTTGTGACATCCTCCACTTCCGGGATTAGAGACACAACAGTAATATGTTTCCCCTGATCTAGAGGTCTCTCTTTAATGACGACCATCTTAACAGCAGTCAGAATCTTTTATGTGGGAGCAAAGGGTTGTTCCACTGTGGAATATAAATGTGATTTGTATGCATTCGGGACAATATCTTCATAGGTGAAGCCAATGGCACTGTAATTACTCTGCTGTGTTTTGTTGTCCCTTGTGTTTAAGTGTTTTGCTGCAAGCATGTCTTGTTGCAATGCTTCAAGAATGCGTGTGTTTGATTGTCCAATATTTGCTTGAAAAGTCAGTGTATTAAATCATATAATGGCTTAATGTGTTGTGCATAATCTGACAAATTTTGGCGGCCAATCTTTTTCAGCCAATAAAATGTCATAAATACCAGTTAATGGTTTCCAAAATATAATATCAATCATGCACTCAATGTCTTCCCTCTAATTGTATTTTTATTTTATACACCCTATTGTGAGGGGCATGTCTGCAGTTATGACTTCTAAAAAGTCATCAGTGCCAGATTCAGGCGGCAGCACTACAGGATTGTGAGGAACTGAATCCAATCCCACACCATGTGACAACTGTCAGCCTAACCCTTTCGGAATGGTGGCAGTACCTCACCAGTACTCAAGAATAGACATGATTTGTGGCAGCCGTGCACATGACATTCTGATTTCTCAGGGAAATCATGGTGGAACAGATCTTATACTTTTCTGTCTGTTACATTTGTCTCACACATGCAAAGACAAATGGAAGCAGGACTTGGTTCAATTAATGTTATTGAATTAACTGCATCTTAGATAAAAAGGCATGTACTGCAATAAGTACAACAAAACATAATAATACTAGAGCAGTGGCAAAGAAAAGTCCCACTATACTGCCACAATGCTGTGTCAGAATTCCTACCTATAACACCAAGGTTCTATACTAGAGCACAGCAGTGTTGGCCCTAATCCGCCCTTCAGGACCCCTGAGAAGACACCATCCCCCATACTTGAATTTGGTAGTAGCAAAGAGGGTTATTGGTCTACCAAGAGTCCTCTTCCATGTAGGCGGAAAAGATGTCTAGTCTCCGCAGACACTGCAGAATGAAGCTTCTGCTAATTGAATACAAGAAAAAAATGAATTATTTCTAGGCTAAATGGCTCAAGCTGCAGGCCTAAGGCTAAAATAATGTGCTCATAAAATTAAGCTAAAATAACCTCATGACTAGACACACGTTCAGCAGTGTGGTAGAAATCCAAGTCTGTGGCTGCTGCACCTGATAATGCTTCACGATACAGCGGACTACGTCTTCATTGGCCAAACAGGAGCACCGATTGCTGCTGACATCCCTCACAGCGGCAAAGCTCTGCATATTACATCACAGGTGATCCCCGCGCCCACCCCGAATGGCTCGCTGAAATGTACAAGATTTCTGCCTATGAGAAGCTTATCTGCAATTTACATGGTAAAGCAGATGTCTTTCTTTAGGTGTGGTTGTCCTTCCTGCACAACGATCCATGATCGGAGATTATACCTGACCGCTTCCCTTGATCCCTAATTCCTCAGGGCTGTAAACCCTCTTTTTCTCCCCCTCTTTGCCTCCCTCCTTATCACACATTTCCTTTATCCTCTTCTTTGATTTCCCTCCCTTTTTTCTTAAGTTCCTTGCATAATGTTTTGTATCTTTCTGAATGTATTGCCATTAACTAATCTGAGAATGTTTTAATTTTATGTACTTATGACATGGTTTGTATCTTTCCACTACTTCATGAATATAAATCTCAATAAACAATTAAAAGAACGGCAATTGCACTACCTCAGTATGTAGATGAATAATTGTGTGTAAAAATGCATATTACACATTGTTAATGATCCACAAAAATATACATCATTAAAACACTTCTATGCACCCAAGGCCTGGAACGACGTCTAACTGCACATCAGAGCCACCTCCTTAGTCCTTGAATTCCACAAGAAACTGAAGACATGACTTCACACCTAGACATCAGACTCACCTAGGTCAGTCCCTTCCTTATAAACCACCTGGATCCCTAAGGGGTGAAATGTACACTCTACAAATTAGCATGGCATGTGCACCTAACGACTGGATCGGAACCAGTGTATTGCACCACTGCTGGGAGGGTCTAATGTAACACAAAACACAGAGTTAGGGGATTGTATTACATAAAGTGAGTTCTGCAAGTGCTCTTTAAGACACTAAATTTACCAAAGGTTTGGCACGGCTAGTGTCTTAATAGATGCAGAGCAGGAGCAGTGCTATTTTACCACTTTAGACAATGGTAAATGGTTGCTTGTCACAGGAACTCTGAAAGCATGTGCTACTATTGGCTGGAAATATAGCTACATGTTTTGACCTATAAGGTAAACAGAAGGAATACACCAATTTAAAGCCAAAACTACAACACATAATTTAAAACAGAACAAAACAGAAGAACACAACAACCATAGTACAACAAGATCATATCAGATTGCAATAATCAGCAGAAAAACACAGCAGCACAAACAGAGCACATCACAATAAAAGGCCACACAGCAAAGTGTCCAAACATTCATGTCCCACATTACCACCTCCAGAAACTTGCTTTTATAATGCGGTGATAAAAACAGTTTTCAGCAAGGGATCCCTTAATGTACCACCAAGGATATGAAATGACACCAACCAAAAATATTTTATGATCTACCAAATTTGAACCCTTTATGTCTCTTATAAAGTCCTTGAAGTCAGGTACACCCAGGCTTTGAAAACCTAGTTATAAGAAATAATGCAACAGCTACATACTTTCAACCTGATCTAGATGTGTAAACAAAGCTCATGCACATAGTACAGAGTACTTGCTTAATGTTATGCATAGTCAGAGGTATGAGTCAAAAAATCAACTGATTAACATTTTGTTGAAAAATGTGCGTTTCCTAAATATAAAATTAAGAAACTTAACAAAATTATTTAATTATACATTGTGATAAAACAGAGAGTACTGTGCCAAACATCTGTGACCACGTTGAATTAATAAAAATCCCCTATGTGGTTATAAATGCTGTGATTTTTCTCATATCACAATAACACGTCACATTTTCAATTTGCGTGATTGCTAAGTATCTCTTTTTACCTAGGTCTATATTATTCAATTGTCTTCTCGTAGACACCGATACCAGTACATTGACATGGATCAGCACTTTAAATGTATAGCAAGCATTACATTTGCACATTTTGTATATGTAACGCAGCATAAATTATATATAGCTAATAAATGGTTTTACTCTGGCACATTTTAGGTAATTTAGACACCTGGATATCGATATTATATTCAGTTGGCTTAGCAAATTCTTACTAAAGTATACGCAAAAGTAATGGATGGAATACTTGAATTAATCTCAGCCACTGGTATTCACTCATCCCAATCCACAGTTTTGTTTGCACACCAGGTCACCACAGTGTGGACCTAGCTATATCCAAATCAGTCTTGACCCTGCTTCAGTCGGAGCAGTCCAGTCCGAACTGCCAAGCCAAGTTCTCCCTGAACCAGAACACAAACAACCCAGGACTGGTTTTTGCCAAAGTCCAGAGTGCATCAGCCAGGTACAGCTTGTTTCCAATAACACAGTATGCAAGGGATCCATATTTGGGTATACCTTTCCCACTGAGGGTGACAAACTAAAGTATATAAATGAGCGGTGGATGGTATTTTTGAATTAAACTCAGCCACCGGTAATTACTCTGGCTGCATCCCTATCTAAATTCCAAGGCACAAAAACATAGGCCCTCATTATGACCCTCGCAGTCTTCTGACCTCCAGGGTCACAGTGTCGGTTTCGCCCACCACATCCCCACCTATACTGCCAGGGCGGTTGGACCCACCTGGCCGGAGATCAGCATTTCTGACCCAGTGGTCCAATGAAGACCGCCGGCGGTATTTTCAGCCGGCTTTCCCACAGGGTTTCCGCAGCAGTAGCACTGCCACGAAAACCCTGGAGGAAAGACAACAGGTGACAGGAAATTTCTTTCCACCCACCCTCCATACCAGAACCCCCCCTACACAGCCCCTTCTAGTTCAGCTCCCCACCCCCTTTTAGAGCAGGGCCCCCCCACCCCTGCATGTATGTACACACACAGACACCCACACACACTCCACATACTCGTTGACGCACCTCGCATAAACTGATACACCAACACTGACATATACGCATTCACAGACGCATACATGCACTCAATTCAACATTCATACACACATTCAACCACGCATACACCCTAAATGCACACACGCAGACTACACCCACTCACACACGCACACACAACACCCCGACCCTCCTACCCTCCTCCCCTGTCAAACTCCCAACTTACCTTGTCCTGTGAGGAGGTCCTACCGCAGGTAACGGGAATGGGCACCGCCGGCAGCCCCCCACCGTCAGGACACCGCCAGGTCATATTACTGCTCATATTACGGCTGTCCTTTTGGCAGGGCGGGGCCAGTGGTGGAACCGCCCATGCGCCTCCGGCTGCCAGCACGACTACTGGAGGATTTACACCTAAAATGTGGTGGAAATCCTTCAGTACTCGTGATCTGGTGGGCGGAAGTCTGCTAGCACTGGCGGTCTTCTGGTGCCCGTGGCTTTGGTGGTGTTGGAAAAAGACCGCCAAAGCCAAAATGAGGGCCATAGTGTGTTTATATAAAAAAAAGAAAAAACTTCACTGTGATGTTTGTGCAAAACAGCATGCAATTGTCTATATTGTGGTGCCTGTGTCCGGGGGTACACTTTTTTTTCTATAAGTCCCAATTATTTATCCTAGACAGACCTTTTGTTGATTACAGGTTTGAGTTTCTGTGATGTTTGTGCTTTGTTGTGCCAGATGGGAGAAATAGTTGAAATACACTTAATTCCCATTTAAGTTAATTTTAATGGGCAGGTTTGAATCATGACTTTACTATTACTCTCCCTCCCTCTTTGTTAGGATCAACTGGTGTTGTGCAACTGATAATTTCAAGTTCAGTGAAGGTTTCTGGTCTTACGTTGTATAAAATGGTAGAAACGTAGGAGTGGAGAAATCAAATGAGTAAAGTCAATCGCTGCAAATCGATTTAGTATTTTATTTTGTTAATCTGGAAAACTACCGTTACATGTTATTGTAAAACGAAGAATCCATAACAATAACCGTGCCACAAATATTTTAGGGCTGGATTTAGAATAGTAATTTCTGATGGATACAACTACCTGTGGATTCCTCACCTCATGAATACTCCCATGGCGCCAGCATTCGACGGAAATCTTCTTACTAGTCTCTGCACGTCGACGAGGACGTCACTGTCTCGCACGCGACGCCGTCTGACGTCATACAGGCAATAAGAGGTCCTCGACGACGTGCAGACGTCAGTTCCCTTTTTTTCGTGCATTCGAAACGGTTATCTTCGAGGGAGCAACTGTTACTCTTGCGGTTACAGTGTATATCTTGCTGCGTACTCTTTCTCTGTGGAAATAATGTCGCAGAGAAAGTCTGGATTTAAGCCTTGTCGTGAGTGTGGAGGCAAGATGTCGGTGACGGATCCTCATTCCGATTGCCTTTGGTGTTTGAGCTCCGACCACGACGTCTCGACTTGTGATTCATGTCAGCACATGAATCCCAAGGCCCTTAAAGAACGCGAGGCGAAGCTGTTTATGGCCAAGTCAAAGGAGAAGCATCACAAGAAAAAGTCTTCTCCAAGACATCGGCGTCATCGAGACTCCCGGCGCTGTAGAGAATCTCGGCGTCATTCAAGGGAGGCTCGTTCCAGGTCTCCGGATCGGCGCCGAAGGACATGGGAGGTCAGCCCCACGGTGACGCCGCATCCTTCGACGCCGTTGCCCTCTCCGGCGTCTCCAACTTCGCCTGGACAGGCGTCGGTGATTGAGGTATTGGAGCCTCAAGTGTTTTCGCCGGCGCAGACGCCGAGGCCGGCGTCGGGGTCGCCTCCGAGTCAGGCACCCCAGTATCCGGCTTTTCCCACCCCTGGAGCCGATAGTTCCGCATTCTTGAATGCGATGTATGCCATCTTCCAACAGATGGCTCCAGGGGGTGCTCCGGCTGGGCCTTTGGCCTTTTCTTTGGGTGATCCTGCGCCTCTTCGGCCGGCACCCTTTATGCCCTTTCTCCCGTTTGGGAACGTGGGCTCGGCGCCAGTGTCGGCGCCGGTGGCCGCTCCGGTGGCTTCGGAGGGATTGGCCCCAGGGATTTCCATCCCGTCGACGTCGAGATTTCGGCCTGTGACTCCGGTGGGTCCATCCGTTTCAACTGCTCTTCAGTCGGCGCCGAAGTTACCTGTGGCGCCGGATGCGGCGTCGGTGGCTTCGGAAGATCGGCGCCGATCTCCGACTTCGGCGGAGGTATTGTCGACTCCGCGGATTGAGCAACGACTGCATTCAAGGAGGCGTGCTCTCCGGGTACTAGAAGAGCAGGAGTACCAACGAGCCCTAGAGGAAGGAGAGCTAGAGGACTCGGGTGATGGGCTGCGTGGACTGGAGTCGGCCAGTGGGCTGGACACTTCCCCTGAGTGGGACCTTTCGTCCCCGGGGGAATATACCGAGGAAGCTGCTTCCTTTCATACAGTGGTACGGAAGGCAGCTAGATTTTTGGACCTGCCTTTGCCGGTGGTGGAGGCGAAACAAAACCTTTTGACAGAGGTGTTGCATCCGGCCTCAGCCGCGGCGGAGCCTCTATTACCTTTTAATGACGCTCTGCTGGATCCGGTTTTAGAGGTGTGGAAGAAGCCGGCATCTTCCCCAGCAGTTCACAGAGCCGTGGCCAGGAGGTATCGGACGGCTCCAACTGATCCTGGTTTCCTATCTAGGCACCCTACGCCGGAGAGCTTGGTTGTGCAGGCCTCCTGTTCGTCCAAGTCAGCGCCTGGTTCCTTTCCGACGGTGCCTGGGGACAGAGATTCAAAAAAGCTGGAGGCGCAGTCGAAGAAGATTTTTTTGGCCTGCAGTCTGGCATTAAAAGCCACCAATGCAACCTGTATCCTGGGGAGGTATATTCATGCTCTGATGGATGACATCTCCTCTTCGTTTACAGAGCTTCCCCAGGGTCTTTTGGATCTTGTCTCTGATGCCCAGGCTGCTGCGACCCAAATTATCCAGACGGGACTGGATACCACCGACTCGGTAGCCAGAGCAATGGGCACAACTGTGGTGGAAAGGAGACAGGCCTGGCTCCGTAACTCGGGCTTTTCGGCAGATGTGCAGTCCACATTGTTGGATCTCCCGTTTGATGGGGACAAACTGTTTGGGGCTAAGGCTGATTCGGCCTTGGAACGGTTTAAGGAGAGCAGGGCCACGGCTAAGTCGTTGGGACTCCAAGCTCCTTCTTCCACGGCCTCTTCCAGATTCTTCAGGAGGTTTCGTGGATTTGGGCGTGGCTCTTCCTCCTCTTCCTTTCGGGGAATATATCAGCAACCTGCCTCTTCCCATCCCTATAGATCTTTTAGGGGGAGGGGTAGGGTCCGCACCAGGGGAGCTTCTCAGCAGCACTCTGCCTCTTCCTCATCCTCTGGTGGGGTGCAGCAGGGGAAGCAGCCTTAGGCTTCCACCATTTCCCACTCACTCCTCTCCTGTAGGGGGAAGATTACAGCATTTTCTCACCAAATGGGAGACTGTTACGTCGGACACTTGGGTTCTCAGTGTTGTGGGAAAAGGCTACACCCTTCCTTTTCGGGAGTTTCCGCCCCTCATCCCGCCCCGCCCTTCGTATTGTTCACAAGAACACCTCCTGTTGCTAGAACAGGAGGTAGAAGTCCTCCTTTTAAAGGGCGCGGTGGAGTTGGTCCCGGAGCAGGAAAGGGGTCAAGGAGTTTACTCAAGGTATTTCCTGATTCCCAAGAAGGATGGTCGTTTGAGACCAATTCTGGACCTGAGGATCTTGAATTGGTTCCTCAAGCAGGAAAAGTTCAAGATGCTGACCCTAGCACAGGTGCTTTTGGCGTTGAACATGGAAGACTGGATGGTGTCTGTCGACTTGCAGGATGCTTACTTTCATATCCCGATACTCAAGTCACACAGGAAGTATCTCCGGTTTGTGGTGGTATCGCAACACTACCAGTTTGCGGTCCTTCCGTTTGGTCTTACTTCAGCACCTCGAGTCTTCACGATGGTGATGTCGGTGGTTGCGGCAGAGCTCAGAAGGAAGGGGATAGCAGTATTCCCTTACTTGGACGATTGGTTGATCAAAGCCAAGTCCCCGGAGCTTGTGTTGCGTCATCTGCAGTCAACAACCCAGTTGTTGTTCGACCTGGGCTTTTCGGTGAACGAGCCCAAATCTCACCTAGAGCCCTCTCAGCGCCTCCTGTTCATAGGGGCAGTACTGGATACAACATTGGGTCGGGCCTTTCCTCCGCCTCAGCGGATTCAAGATATTCAGGATTTGGTTCCAATGTTTCGAAATGGAGCGGTGGTTCCAGTCCTCAAGGTCCTTCGTCTGCTCGGTCTTTTTGCCTCCTGCATTCTGTTGGTCACGCATGCTCGCTGGCACATGAGGGCTCTTCAGTGGTGCCTCCGAAGGCAGTGGTCTCAACACAGAGGGGATCTAGAGGGTACTGTCAAGATCTCCAGAGATGCTGCTGTGGATTTGAAGTGGTGGATTGCAAGCAACAATCTTTCACAAGGAAAGCCGTTCCAGCAGTCGCCACCAGTGGCCACAGTCATAACGGATGCTTCCACTCTAGGGTGGGGAGCTCATCTGGGGGATCTGGAGATCAAAGGTCTTTGGTCTCCAGAGGAACCGATTTTTCACATCAATCTGTTAGAGTTACGGGCTGTACGTCTGGCTCTCAAGGCCTTCCTCCCTTCCCTTCGTGGTCAGTCGGTACAGGTCCTAACGGACAATACTACCACGATGTGGTACATAAACAAGCAGGGAGGAGTGGGGTCGTACCTTCTCTGCAGAGAAGCTCTTCGACTATGGTCCTGGGCAAAGGACCATCGGATTTGCTTGATAGCAAACCATCTGGCCGGAGTTTTGTGCGTGCGGACAGTCTCAGTCGCCACTTCTCGGCAGACCACGAGTGGCGTCTCCATCCAGATCAAGTCCGTTTAATCTTCCAGAAGTGGGGGTTTCCTCGGGTAGATCTGTTCGCCACTCGAGAGAACGCGCATTGTCCGTTGTTCTGCAGCCTTCAGTATCCGATGCAGGAAGCGTTGGGGGACGCGTTTCAAATGACCTGGTGCGGCCAGTTGCTTTACGCGTTTCCTCCCATACCCTTGATTCCTCGAGTATTGAGGAAGATTCGCCAAGACCGGGCTCTAGTAATCTTAATAGCTCCGGATTGGCCAAGGAGGGTGTGGTACTCCGACCTTCTCCAACTCTCAACGTGCCCGCCGCTCCGTCTCCCTTTCAGGGCAGACCTCCTCTCACAGTCGCAGGGGCAGGTTCTACACCCCAACCTCCAGAGTCTGCACCTACATGCCTGGAGATTGAACGGGGCAACCTGAGTTCCTTCTCTCTCCCGCCTGAGGTAGTGGATGTTATATTAGCGGCCAGGCGACACTCCACTAAATCTATCTACGCTAATAGGTGGTCTAAATTTGTTGCGTGGTGTGGAGAGAGGCAGATTGATCCTTTACATGCTCATCTATCGGACGTTTTGTCTTTTGCTCTATCTCTGGCGCAGAAAGGTTGTGCAGTGGCTACCATTAAAGGTTATTTATCAGCCTTGTCAGCCTTCATATGTCTTCCAGACCAACCATCTTTATTTAAATCCCCTATTGTTATCAGGTTCTTGAAAGGTCTTCTAAATCAATATCCTCCAAAGCCATTCGTTATGCCGCAATGGGATTTGTCCTTAGTCCTGACTTTCCTTATGGGGTCCCCTTTTGAACCTATGCATTCTTGCCCCTTGAGGTATTTGGTTTTAAAAACAGTCTTCCTGATAGCTATAACATCAGCAAGGAGAGTGAGTGAGTTGCAGGCCTTATCAGTAAAACCCCCTTATACAACTTTTTATGGGGATAAGGTGGTGTTGAGGACCAAGGCTGCTTTCCTCCCGAAGGTTGTTTCACCCTTCCATTTGGCTCAGGCAATTACTTTGTCCACGTTCTATCCTCCGCCTCATCCTTCCAAAGAGGAAGAAAGACTGCACCGTCTGGACC
Source organism: Pleurodeles waltl (assembly GCF_031143425.1). Taxonomy (NCBI): domain Eukaryota; kingdom Metazoa; phylum Chordata; class Amphibia; order Caudata; family Salamandridae; genus Pleurodeles; species Pleurodeles waltl. The sequence goes on along the minus strand of NC_090440.1, from coordinate 724,757,023 downwards.
CAAAGAGAGCGTTGAGCTTCTTTATCGATAGAACAAGGGATTTCAGGCTGGAGGATCAGCTGTTTATTGGATACGTGGGCAAGAGGAGAGGAAAGGCAGTCCACAAGAGAACACTATCCAGGTGGGTTGTTCTTTGCATTAAAATATGTTACTCTTTGGCAAAGAAGGATCCTCCTGAGGGCATTAGAGCTCATTCCACCAGAGCTAAGTCGGCCACTTCGGCCTTAGCCAGAGGTGTTCCTGTGGTCGACATCTGCAAGGCCGCAACTTGGTCGTCCCTTCACACTTTTGCAAAACATTACTGTTTAGATTCTGAGGTTAGAAGGGACGGTCATTTTGCACGGTCAGTGCTGCAGGATTTCTTGGTTTGACCATTTAGGCACCCACCGCCGGGCGTGGTACTGCTTTGGGACTCTATTCATGAGGTGAGGAATCCACAGGTAGTTGTATCCATCAGAAGAACGAGTTACTTACCTTCGGTAACGACTTTTCTGGTGGATACATTAGCTACCTGTGGATTCCTCACGGTCCCACCCGCCTCCCCGTTGCCTCTATGGTCTTGCCAAGTAATCCTTGAGTGCGCTCCTCTTGGTCTTTGAGGGTGCAATAGATGTATATATAATATATTTATATATATATATATATATGTATAGGTGTATATATCTTTATGTATATACTTGGTGTGTGTATATATTTTGAAAAGAGAGAGTTTTATATATATATATATATATATATATATATATATGTACATAAAAAGATTTACAGTTATTCATACAATGTGGTGTATTTTTACAATATAATGGATGTTGCCTTGCTCTTTCATTGCATTGCCTGGTTGTTCTCATGCACGTAAAAAATGATTGATACTGACGTCTGCACGTCGTCGAGGACCTCTTATTGCCTGTATGACGTCAGACGGCGTCGCGTGCGAGACAGTGACGTCCTCGTCGACGTGCAGAGACTAGTAAGAAGATTTCCGTCGAATGCTGGCGCCATGGGAGTATTCATGAGGTGAGGAATCCACAGGTAGCTAATGTATCCACCAGAAAAGTCGTTACCGAAGGTAAGTAACTCGTTCGTCTCTGTTACTACAATATTATTGAGGAACGTTTTTTTTTTTTTTCTTCCAAAAATCTGAATCTAGATGAATGATGTTGTTCTGCTATGTGGTGCTTCGGGCAGATGGAGGAGCTTGTATGATGATGCCTTTAAGGCTCCTCACATCGGTGAAGATCATGTGCTATAGTTACAGAGCAAAGCTTTTGGGGTTAAAAAAAAATGGCTGTTGATTCAAATTTAAGTGTAAAGTTTGTACTTTTGAATGGAAGACTATGGACTGGTATGTCAGAACTCCTAATGCGCCTTGCGCCACTCTGCCCCTTGTGGGACAATCTCATCGAGAAATATGGTGAGCATATGCCCCTTTACTTGTCACAATACCGATGCGGCCCTTTACTTGAATAAGGGCCAGAAGGCGATGTTAAATGAAATATAATATTTGGTTTGGTCTCAAGAAATGTGGGCCGAAAAACTGAAATGTAATAATTCCTGTGACAATGGTACTGTTTTAAAGACAGGGGCACGGCTTGTCAATGCTGTTGTAAGAGGACTGAAAATATCGGCATTAGACTGAAATGTGCAGGTACACAGAGAAAAAGGAAATGAAGTAATTAAATGGATTTATGGAAGCCTCTTTGAAAAAAATGAAAACATTATCGAATACGTGCTGAGCGTTAATATGAGAATAATGATGTCACAGTGCATTAACAAGCCCCAGGTGGATTACATATGAGAACTGCACATCCCAGAATGCATCGACATGAATGAACATGTCCCAGAATGCTTTGTGCATATAAAAGCTTTGATTGCGTGAATAATGTGAACACAGACTACATACCACTTGATAAAGACGACAGTCGAAACGTGTTGTGGGGTCTTGCTTCATGCTGCTTTGAAGAATAAATGGAAATTACAGAGAGAAACCTCCGGGAGTGCAGCGCCTTTGTTGTTCTTGAATATGAATATATATATAACTGTCAACTCTTCTCTTTATTTTGAGCTGGAGCGCTGTGTGGCACTCTGAGGACACTTATTCCAGTGGTAAGCAGGCTTGTGATGACGAATGCGTTGATGCAGATATGTACATTAACCCTTTAGTGTTTGGCCTTATTTCCGCAGTGCTGAGGCAGCAGTGCTGAGGCCTTTTTTGGCTATTTCGGGGTAGTTCCTGCTTAGAGCTCAACTTTTTTTTCTACGTAAGGTATCCACACCACATTTATGTCCTTTTTTCAAACATTCTGGGGATTCTAAAAGTATCTAGAATTTGTGGATTCCCGTGGAGGGGGCAGAGACAATTGGCAAAATATAGGTAAATTAGGAAAAATATGAAAAAATGCTCTGGCTAAAAGTGTCTTTTTTTTCTAAAAATTGAACCAACAAAAGGTTTGCTGTTCTAAAGCCACCATCGTCCCAAATTTCAGGAACATGCAGAGCTTAATAATATAAAAAAATATATATATCTATAAATCCGGTTTTTGTGCATTTTTCAAAGATGTAGCCCATTTTTCCTATGTTTATGCTCTCATTCTGCTTCCAGTTTGTGGTGGAAACCAGTGTGAATCCCGTGGGTGATCCAGAAAAGCTATACATTCTGAAAAGCAGTCAAAATTCAGAATTCAGCAAGGGTTCACATGTAGATCCATCAAGCTTTTCCCAAAGAAACTAACTATTGAAACAAAATACTGAAAATGCGTAGGAAAAAATGGACATTTGTGACATGTTTTTATCTGTACGTTTTTGTCCCAATGGACGATTTACAAAAACAGCATACCATTACGCCTACAAGGGCCTTCAGGTTGTGGTGATATATAGGGTTTGTAGGTTTTCTAAGAACCCAAGTTACCCAGAGCCAACAACTGAGCTGAACCATACAGTGGTTTTTCATTGTGTATTGAGTACAGACAAGTTCATATGGCGAAATATGTAGAGTGGAAAAATGGGTCTCAAGGAAACCTATGTACTTCTGAAATGGGCACAGGATATAGAGTTTATAAACCATAATTATTTGTACATCTCTGAATTTGTGGATACCCGTACTTAAGATTTCGAGAGTATGCACATTGCCTTACCTTTGGAAGGCACAAATGTAGAGAACTTCAGTTGGTAATAACAAATATCCTATTGTTCCATGCTCCCACGTCTTCTCATAAAAATGCTAACTCACTTGTGTGGGAAGGCGTAGTGCCTGTGATGTGAAATTGCCCAAAACACTACATGGCTACATCACATTTTTCAACTTGAAACTGCCCGTTTTTTACATAGTGGGTAGCTGCGGATTTTGGGCCTTATCTCATCTGGAACCTAAGAACATCTAGCAAACCTGTACATTGTTGGAAACTAGACACCCAGGGGAATTCAGGATAGAGGTAACTTGCATGGCTGTTACCAGTTTTAACCCAAAATCCCTTGGAGACCTCAAACTTCTACTAAACAAGCACATTTTTCTCATATTTCTGTGATGGAAAGTTCTGGACTCTCCCGGGAGCCACAGACAGCCTTCCACACAGCATTCCCCTAAGTCTTACGATAAAAATGGTACTTCACTTGTGTGCTCGGCCTAGTGCCTGCAACAGGAAATAACCCCAAATGCAACATGGGTACATCACATTTTTCCACCCAAGACGGACCCGTTTTTTTGCAAAGTGGATAGCTGTTGATTTTTGGCCCTAGCTTAACTGGCACCTCAGGAAACCTAGGAAACATGTACATTTTAGAAAACTGGATACCAAGGGAATCAAGGATAAAGTGACTTATTTGGATCCATGAGGTGTGTTTTTTTTTTTTTTTTTTTTTTTAAACTCACAAAGCCCTACAAACCTCAAACTTTGCCTGAAATCACACATTTTCCGTACATTTCTGTGATTGAAACAGTAATCCACACAATTCCTACCACTCAGCATTGCCCCGCCTGTGCACATAAAAACGCTGCCCCACTTGTGTTGATTGACTGGGCCTAGAGCGTGCAACAGGAAGGGATCATGCCAAGGCCAATGGGAGCCCTTGCATGGACACTCCTATGGACCTTGGTTGGATTTGTTCCTGTCACTGGCAGTAGGCTCAGGTGAACTAGTTACAAAGTATTTTTATTGGCATGAGTGGGGCAATGCTAGTAGAAATGTTGTGGATTCCTGTGGATTATAGGCGTTTCAATCAAAGAAATGTAGGGACAATGTTTGATTTCAGGCAAGATTAGAGATTTGCAAGGCTTTGTGGATAAGTAAACCTCATTGGACTCTCACAAGCCACACCACCCTGCAATCTGCTGGGTGTCTACTTCTCCAGAATTTCTTTGGTTGGTAGGTTTCTATGGGAAACAGCAGAGCATGGTCCCAAATTCCACAGCTACCCCTATTGCTGATCTCTCCACATAGCACTTTAATGCCTTTTGGGTCAAGGTGCTTTGGCCCACCCACACAAGTGAGGTCCCTTTTTTATTAGGAGACTTGGGGGAATTCTATGTGGTAGGAACTTCGTGGCTCTCTGCAGATTCTAGATGTTGCTGCCCTGGGAGGCCGGGGCCAGATTGGGGATAATTACCCCTTCTGCCCTCAGCGGAGCAGAACAATTGTTGCCCCATTTGCTTTTGGTGTGGGCATAGCCATGTCCATGCTGAACAGCCCCCTTCTCTATATTAAAAAAAATCCTTGGCTTCTAGTGGGCTTTCTGCCCCCTGGGGGCAGATGGTGATAATTATCCTAATCTGCCCCTCATGGGGAGGCAGAAAAACTATTGCCCCATTTGGTTTGTTTGGGGACATGCCCATGCTCATGGTGGGCAGCCCCACTCCTATATTTTTTTAAATAAAAAAATCCTTGCTCTCCAGTGTGCTTTAGGGCGGATCCAGGGTAATTACACCACTACCCCTGGGGGTGGGTGGGCAGAAACTCCATTTACTTTACATCATGCTGGGCAGCCCCCACCCCTATATTTAAGAAGACAAAAACAAATTCCCCGGTTTCTAGTGGGCTTTTTGCACCCAAGGGCAGATCTGGGGTAACCACTCTAATCTGACTCCCCCCCCCCCCCCCCCATTTTGTGGGGGTGGGCGCATGGCCATGCCCATTCTGGGCAGCCCAGCCTCTACAATTCTAACAAAAAGAAAAGTAATCTTTTGTGTCTAGTGGGCTTTCAATCCCCCAGGGTGGCAAATGGGGGTTAATTGCCCGCATCTACCCCCAGAGTGGGCAGAAAGACTGAATTATATAAAAAAAAAATAGTAAGGGGAGCACAGGCTCGGGAACTCTTTCATGTACGCTGACTTACTGTATGCCCAGTCATAGGGGTGTTGTGGTAGGTGGTCTGCAGGACTCAATGCTGTACTGTAAGAGTATGCTTTGCTGCCCCATCAGTATTTGAAAACATATTTTGTAGGCATATATAATTATAATCATCTATAAGTGAAGCAGAAAGGGGAGAGGGGACTCCTCATCTAATATGGAGGTGTTTCATAACCTAGATGCAGCAGCAATCTTAGATGAAGAGATCAACTAATTTGAGGACTTTATTTAGCTTAAAGACCTTCCTCAAACTGACCGTTAGACACCAATGGAATGCTCATTTGAGGCAATGCCTCGCTATTGCTGCAAGCTCACCAGTCCTGAGGTAGCTGGACACAAGAGCCATTGAGGGCATTAGTTTCTATCAAGTGATATCAGGGGTGGGTTACAGTTGTAGATTGGTCAGAGCATACATCGACCTTTTATTACCAGATGTAGATATTTTTTGCCAAATTGGCCACTTCCATTAAAAAACTTTTTGACGTAGTACCCAACAATCCTTCAAGCTCGTTTTAGCACAGACAATTTAATTTCCATAATCACTTGTAACTGTCTTTAGAAATTGCCAGAAGCCTAGAGTCCTAAGATTTATTCAGAGAGGTAGCCTAGCTGTCCCATGGAAAACAAGAACAGGTCACAGCTGTTAGGTCACAGATCAGAATAATTAAATTGTGGAACGTCTAATCTCAGCATTAATGTCGGGACAAACGTGCAGCCAGCCTGTCATCTGCATACAGCTATCCTAGCCTTATGGTAAGGAAAAAAGATACACAGTGGGTTTGTCTGTCCCTTAGACAGGATACATCATAAATCTTTACTTTACATCACTTGAAAAGACATGGTCCACTGCATTGATCTCATTCCTGGGACATCATGACTTTGATGTGCCCACATTTAAGTCCTAGGGTAAAGGTAGGATAGTGGGTAGATTATCAATTTGTATCGCCAAAGATTATGCTACCAATGAAAAGAATAACACAACATGACTTGTCCGTTATTTCAGGTATTTTTTTTCTAAAGTAATGAAATGAGTACTTTATGAACTTGATTACAATTTTTACATGTTTATATTAGCCAGGCTATTTCTCACAAAGTGCCTTCTGTAAATGGGTTGACTGTTGTTCTCTTTGATTTGAAGCAATGATGTGACTAAATTTACTTTATAATTTAAGGGGATATCCACTGGTATTTAATACAGAGATATTTTGTTTTCAGACCAAAGTTACATTTGTTTCATATCAGAATGTTTATCGTGTGTCAATGTAAAGGCAAATTGGAGGCTGACATATTGGATCAGTTTCACAGTGTGGGCATGCACATATTAGCAGTTTGACAGACATACCGATGCAGTAGGAACGTTTGTCTAAATGTAGGGAAGCAGTTTTCGATTATGCCTTTTTTTTTTTTTTTTTTAATTATTTAGTTTCTATAAATGTGGTATCCTCATTTCTATGCCATGCATTTTCAGCCTATTTATAGGTCATTGCTGCTCAGCCAGTGTGCCTGTGAGGTAATGAAATGCTGCTGTGTGCATGGCTTGGTTGAGGGTCAGTTGGAATGCGTAGGCTGAGCAGCAAGGATGCTGCTACCGGTGGGCCCTTTCTGCTACCTTCATAACATCTTCTACCTGTAACCTGAGACTCCGACCTTGTGAATAAAGCTTATCCTGTTTCACCAATACTACTTTTTACCCTGCGTCCTCATTTACCACAATGGCGATGAGCGGAAAAGGGACCTAGTGTGAAGACAGCAGCGCTACTGCAGATCCACAAGAGGAGATTAAAACTGAAGATTACCTGAAACTATTCAAGAGGCCTAATACTAAAACTGAAAATGCAACCTGAAGGAAGTGAAACGCCCTAACAGCCCCACCAGTGTCTTTAACAGCTGACAGCCTGCAGTTTTTGGGGCATGATCAAAGCAGGAAGATGGCAGCTCTTCTGACAGCCTGAAGTCTACACAAGTTAAAAGTGCGTGCCTACTTGCCTGATTGGACCCATTTCTACTGAATGCTGTATTTACACTTAAGGGTTGGCAAGCACCAAAGAACTGGCCTGCTGAACTTTATGCAGCCCTGAAACCATCTGAAATGCTGCTGATGAATCACCCAGCAGGGTTTTCAGTTAATTTCTTAATAATTCTGAATGAGCACTGAACCTTTAGCAAGTGAGCGGTTGACCCGTTTTACTCGTGCCTATCTTCTCTGTTCTGACTCCTACTTCTTTGTTTACTTCATCTCTTGCTGTGCTGCACTCATCAACAGTAAAGGACATCAGTACCTCCAAAACATACCACTGAAAGTGAAGTAGTACTATTTTCTGCAGCATTTGCAACATGGTCATTCTCTATGATACCAAAGGGTCTTTATTATTCCTGTTCTGTGATTCTGTACAGTGTCTCCAGGTATCTTGCACTTCAAACAATTTCGGGTGAGAGATTGCTCATTAGGAACATTTATTATTATTATTGCTGGATATGGTTCTTGTTGGAAATGGCCCTTTTTGCAGGGTTATCCCCAAACTTTTTGCCTTCTTCCTCCTATTTTTTTCAGGTCTGTTTTTGCTGGTTTATTGTCTCTGCGCACTTTACCACTGCTAATCAGTGCTAAAGTGCAACTGCTCCCTATAGAAATTGTACTGTTGATTGATTTATCTATGATTGGCATATTTGATTTACTGGTATGTCCCTAGTAAAGTGCACTAGAGGTGCCCAGGGCCTGTAAATCAAATGCTACTAGTGGGCCTGCAGCACTGGGTGTGCCACCCACATAAGTAGCTCTGTAATCATGTCTCAGACCTGCCACTGCAGTGTCTGTGTGCAGTTTTGACTGTAACTTTGACTTGGCAAGTGAACCCACTTGCCAGGCCTAAACCGTCCCTTTTCTTACATGTAAGGCACCCCTAAGGTAGGCCCTAGGTAGCCCCAATGGCAGGGTGCAGTGTATGGTTAAGGTAGGACATATAGTAATGTTTTTTATATGTCCTGACAGTGACATATTGCTAAATTCGTTTTTCACTGTTGCAAGGCCTGTCCCTCTCATAGGTTAACATGGGGACTACCTTTAAACCTGATTAAAGTGTAGTTTCCCTCTGGGAGCGGATGGACATGTGGAATTTGTGGTCTCTGAGCTCACAATTTAAAAATACATTGTAAGGAAATGGCTCCCTGTTGCAGTTAGCCCCCACTTTTTGCCTGCTACTGATGCTGACTTGACTGAGAAGTGTGCTGGGATCCTGCTAACCAGGCCCCAGCACCAGTGTTCTTTCACCTAAAATGTACCATTGTTTCCACAATTGGCACATCCCTGGCACACAGATAAGTCCCTTGTAAAAGGTACCAGTGGTACCAAAGGCCCTGTGAAGGGCTGCAGCATATGTTGTGCGACCCTAAGGGGCCCCTCACCTAACACATGCACACTGCCATTGCAGATTGTGTGTGTTGGGAAGAAAAAGGCAAAGTCGACATGGCATCCCCCTCAGGATGCCATGCACACAAAATGCTGCCATTGGCATAGGTAAGTCACCCCTCTAGCAGGCCTTACAGACGTAGGGCAGGGTGCACTATACCACAGGTGAGGGCATAGCTGCATGAGCAATATGCCCCAACAGTGTCTAAGTATATTCTTAGACATTGTAAGTACAGTTGTGGCCATATTAAGTATATGGTCTGGGAGTTTGTCAAAAACGAACTCCACAGCTCCATAATGGCTACACTGAATACTGGGAAGTTTGGTATCAAACTTCTCAGAATAATAAACCCACACTGATGCCAGTGTTGGATTTATTAAAGAAAATGCACACAGAGGGCATCTTAGAGATGCCCCCTGTATTTTACCCAATTGTTCAGTGCAGGACTGACTGGTCTGTGCCAGCCTGCTGCTGAGAGATGAGTTTCTGACCCCATGTTGTGAGGGCCTTTGTGCCCTCTGAGGCCAGAAACAAAGCCTGCTCTGGGTGGAGGTGCTTCACACTTCCCCCCTGCAGGAACTGTAACACCTAGCAGTGAGCCTCAAAGGCTCAGGCTTCTTGTTAGAATGCCCCAGGGCACTCCGGCTAGTGGAGATGCAGTGGCGTAGCGTGGGTTGTCAGCCCCCGGGGCAAGGCAAGTAATTTGCGCCCCCTAACCCGTGGATTTTAGCACTCGAGTCTCTTCCAAGATGTTGCGCCCGGTGCGGCCGGCCCCCCCTGCACCCCCCACGCTACGCCACTGTGGAGATGCCCGCCTCCTGGACACAGCCCCCACTTTTGGCGGCAAGTCCAGTGGAGATAATGAGAAAAACAAGGAGGAATCACCCACCAGTCAGGACAGCCCCTAAGGTGATTCTGGTGATCCATCTTGATTTTGGAGGATTCACCCAATAGGAATAGCGATGTGCCCCTCCCCACAGGGAGGAGGCACAAAGGGTGTAGCCACCCTCCAGGACAGTAGCCATTCACTACTCCCAGACCTAAACACACCCCTAAATTCAGTATTTAGGGGCTCCCCAGAACCTAGGAAATGAGATTCCTGCAACCTAAAGAAGGACGACTGCTGACCTGAAGTCCTGCAGTGAAGACGGAGACGACAACTGATTTGGCCCCAGCCCCACCGGCCTGTCTCCCTACTTCGAAGAAACCTGCAACAGCGACTCATCCAACAGGGTCCAGCGACTTCTGAGGCCTCAGAGGACTACCCTGCATCTAAAGGACCAAGAAGCTCCTGAGAACAGTGGCCCTGTTCAAGAAACTGCAACTTTCTGCAACAAAGAAGCAACTTTTAAAGACCACACGTTTCCCGCTGGAAGCATGAGACTTTCCACTCTGCACCCGATGCCCCGGCTCGACCTGTGGAAAACCAACACTACAGGGATGACTCTCCGGCGACTGCGAGCCCATGAGTAGCCGAGTTGACCCCTCTGAGCCCCCACAGCGACGCCTGCAGAAGAAATCCAGAGGCTCCCCCTGACCGCGACTGCCTGCTTCAAGGAACCCGATGCCTGTAAACCACACTGCACCCGCATCCCCCAGGACCTGATGGAACCGAACTCCAGTGCAGGAGCGACCCCCAGCTGACCCTCTGCCTAGCACAGGCGGTGGCTTCCCCGAGGAGCCCCCCTGTGCCTGCCTGCATCGGTGAAGAGACCCCCCGGGTCTCCCCATTGATTCCTATTAGAAACCCGGCGCCTGTTTGCACTCTGCACCTGGCCGCCCCTGTGCCGCTGAGGGTGTACTTTCTGTGCTGGTTGTGTCCCCCCTGGTGCCCTACAAAGCTCCCCTGGTCTGCCCTCCGAAGTCGCGGGTACTTACCTGCTGGCAGACTTGAACCGGGGCACCCCTATTTCCATTGAAGCCTATGTGTTTTGGGCACCACTTTGACCTCTGCACCTGACCGGCCCTGAGCTGCTGGTGTGGTAACTTTGGGGTTGCCTTGAACCCCCAACGATGGGCTACCTTGGACCCAACTTTGAACCCTGTAAGTGTTTTACTTATCTGTGTACTTAACATTTACTTACCTCCCCCAGGAACTGTTGATTTTTGCAGTGTCCACTTTAAAAAAAGCTTATTGCCATTGTTGTCAAAACTGTACATGCTATTGTGATAATTCAACGTTCCTAGAATAACTGAGTGAAATACCTTTCATTTAAAGTATTGTTTGTAAATCTTGAACCTGTGGTTCCTAAAATAAATTAAGAAAATATATTTTTCTATATAAAAACTATTAGCCTGGAGTAAGTCTTTGAGTGTTTGTTCCTCCTTTATTGCCTGTGTGTGTACAACAAATGCTTAACACTACCCTCTGATAAGCCTACTGCTCGACCACACTACCACAAAATAGAGCATTAGAATTATCATCTTTTTGCCACTATCTTACCTCTAAGGGGAACCCTTGGACTCTGTGCACACTATTTCTTACTTTGAAATAGTATATACAGAGCCAACTTCCTACATACATCTTTTTAGTAAAGTTGATTTTAAGATTGTACATTTGAAAATGCCACTTTTAGAAAGTAGGCATTTTCTTGCTGAATCCATTCTGTGACTCTGCCTGTTTGTGGATTCCCTGTCTGGGTCAGTTTGACAGTTTGGCTGTTCACACCTCTCCTCTAGACAGTGACACAAAGGGGGCTGGGGTGTAGCCTGCATAATCTTGATTAGCCATCTGTGCTGGAGGGGAGGGGAGGGGAGGAGTGGTCACTCACACCTTAAAGGACTGTGCCTGCCCTCACACAATGCCGTCTCCGACCCCCAGGTGAGTGTCGAGCCTGGCCTGGCCTGAACAAGGAAGGATCTTGCAAACACTTGAGACTTTGCTTTGAAGTTTGCAAACTTCAAAGGTAGAACTGGGTATAAGAAGCAGACCCAAAACCCCAGAATTTTAGAATCTTTCTGGAATCAAGAGGAACATCTGCCCAGGAGAAGAGCTGAAGAGCTGGAGGAGGAGTTCTGTCCCTTTGCTGTGTTGCTTTGCTGGACTGGCCTGCAGTTGCTGCTTCTGCCTGAAAAGAGTGCAAAGGGTGAACTTTGCTGTGTGTCCTGCTTGGGAAAATTCTCTAAGGGCTTGGAGTAGAGCTTGCCTCCTGTTGGAAAGCTCAGGGACACCAATGACTTCAGTTTCCTCGACCTGCAGCACTGGGAACTGTGTGTTTTGTGCTGTTCAAGAGGAGAAACCACTGTGACGCCACCAACGACGACACTGGCCTGCACCGTGACCTGCTGATGCCACACAGTCGCATTGCCCGCTTTGCACCGCGACCCTGGTCTCACCGACGCAGTCATCGGACGACTTCACCGAGCTGCTGCTCTCACTGCGACCTGAGGGCCCCGCACTCTGGCATCACCTGCTCACACCGCAGCCTGGGCCTCCCCAACGACGTCACTCCTGCTGACACCGGCACCGCTGCCTGCTCCGTGGCCTGCGGACACTGCTCGTGAGGAGCACGAAGCACCGTCCCATCCCGCGCCACAGCCCCGGTCCACCGACGCCAGCACCATCGGCTGCAGTGTTGTTACGAGGCATCCTAGCCTGCACCGTAGCCTGCGGACACCGCTCGTGAGGGTCACAAAGCACTGTCCCGTCCTGCACCGCTGGCATGGGCCTACAGACTACAGCGCTTCCGCAACGATGATGCTGCTGCCTGCACTGTGACCTGTGGACACCGCACATTGCACTGCCCCGCTTCACACTGCAGCCCTGATCTCTCCGACGCCACTGGACACCGTCACCGAGCCGTTGCCTGCACCGTGACCTGTGGGCATCGCATGTCACATCGTCCCGCTTCGCACCACAGCCCCGATGCCATCCACAACAGCGCACCTGATTTAATCAGCCCGGAGTTCGATCCCCGAGGTGCGTGACTTCAAGGGCCCGACGACTCCTGCTTTGACTCTGGAACCAACGCCAGTGACGCTGCTCTCAGGAGCTCACCGCGAGGATCACGACGTCCTACGAATCCAAGGTACTGTTTGTGGATCTTTCCGACACCGCAGCTGGCCCGCGATGCCTAGGCCAGCCTGAATTTTTGGCCAGCCTGAATTTGTGGTTTTCTTGTTCACTACGCCGTGATAGCCCCAGGTGGAGTTATTGACTTCAAGGAACTGTATTGTTAAGTACATCTTGAAGCATTCATATTTTTATTACTGTATGTTGGATTTTTTTTTTAATCATATTTTGTCTTGTTTTATATAGATAAATATTGGCTATTTTTCTAAAACTGGTGTGGTGTCCTTTTGTAGTGTTTTCACTTATTACTGTGTGTTATGTGCAAATGCTTTACACATTTCTTCTGAGATAAGCCTGACTGCTCGTGCCAGGCTACCAAGGGGGTGAGCAGGGGTTATCTGAGCAGGTATCTCCCTTATCCTGACTAGAGTGAGGGTTCCTACTTGGACAGGGTGCAAACCAACTGCCAACTAGAGACCCCATTTCTAACAGTTATTTATATTCTAACTATTGGTTTATACTGTCCTTTTGTATGATCTATGCTGGTCTGCATTTACTGTGTAGTGCATTTACTGACTTTGTGTCTGATAATTTTATTTAGCTGTGGTCTGGTTTTACAGTTTTTACTTGGCCTTGCTGTACTCTAAGAAGTAAACCCCTGCGTGCTGTTTGTGTGTTAGACAGTATACTGTGTGCGTGTTGCACCTTATGTCAATGTTACTTATAGTGAGGGGTTATGTTTTTTGCCCGTATGTTTCTTACTTTTACTTGATCTTACAGTTTCTCGTGATTGGGCAGGGATCCTGGAACCCAAACCGTACTTACATTCATGTTGCTGGTGTTTTGTATTTTTGCATTGCGTCCAAACCATATTTGCTTTTACTTGTATTGGGTTACACCAGACATTACTTACTCTTACTGGTGCTGGGGCATCTGTGTAGCACCCAAATCATACTAATTGTTACATGTCTCGGGGCATAGTGAATGCACCCAGACATTGCTTCCTTTGCTGGTGATGGGGCATGTTCATTGCGCCCATACCATATTTTCTGTTGCTTGTGTTGGGGCACAGTATTTGCACCCAGATGTTGCTTTGTGTTGTGGTTGTTAGTTGCAACCCACGCAATACTTAAATTCCTACTACTTACTATTGCTGGTGATTGGGACATTTTCTTTGCTCTCAAACCTTTTCTTTGGGACATGTGTTGCACCCATTGGGGCATACATTTTAGCACTTTATCGTATCTATGTGGTTGTTTGATGGGGCTGGTGTTTTGCACCCGTTTGAGCACATGTATTGAACCCTTGTGCTACATTAGAGTCTGTGCCTTTTAGTTTGAGGTGGCACTACTTCTGCACCTCAATATTTTATTTTCTGCTGAGGGGGGAGAGTGTGGGTGGTTCTCCCATGTGATTTGTTCCCCTGTCCTTAGTATTTCCATTTAGGACTATTAGTCTATGTGATTGTTTCTTATCTGAGTTATCATTATTTCCTTCTCTGGCCCATTTGATTTATGTATTATGTGATTGAATTTGTACTTCCTCCATCTGTCTTCTTTTTATGAGGTTTAGGATTACTCCTTATCTGCATTGTTATTTTATACTGTTTCAGTAAATAAGGGACGTGTGTGGTATCCTCATTTCTATGCCATGCATTTTCTCCCTAGGTATATGTCCCCTGCTGCTCAGCCAGTGTGACTGTGAGGTAATAGAATGATGATGTGTGCATGGTTTAAGTGAGTGTCAGTTGGAATGTGTGGGCTGTGCAGCAGGGATGCTGCTCTTGGTGAGGCCTTTCTGCTACCTTCAGAACATCTTCCACCTTTAACCTGAGATGCCTATCTTGTGAATAAAGCTTAGCCTGTTTCACCAATACTACTGTTTACCCTGCATCCTCATTTACCACAACAAAAGATTGTACTATGGCGCAGAGGCCCAAGAGTGATGATTGATCCAGTCATTTAGGAGCTTCAATTGGGTCTTATCAACAGTTGCATTCATCCTTTGGGGACTCTCTGAGTGGTGAGAAATTTAAGTTTTGTATCAAATTCTAGTATTATATTACATGTAGATTTGCTGAGTTCATCTGTAGAAACTATGGACTACCCTACAGTTTTAGTAATTTGAACGGTAATTGTGTGGCAACTGTGTAATTCTCTGGTATCAGACTTGTTTCAGAACTGAATGTGGACCTTTGGATACCATTTTGGCTCTGTCAGTGACAAAACACATGCATAATAATAATGATGTCACTGTGTATTTTCCTTTTTGACTTGTTTGAAGGAATTCATGGACATGTGCCCTTGAGCAAATTAAAAAGTGTAGAATTCCCTCTGCTGTTACAGAATGTCATCCAAATGCTGTACCGAAACATCTGGGTCCATGTGAAGATTGGAGATATTTCTTCCTTTTCTCATAAAGTAGTACTTATTTGCGTCGTTGCTTTCAAACCAGTGTGTTTCCAATACGTGAGCTGCCCTAGAAAGCAGAAGCTCACTTACACCTAAAATGGGGGATGGAGGGTGTGTTGTGTCATGTAATGGGGGCCACTATGCGGGGGAAATTATGACTCACAGCAAATTGCGTTGAATGCTGAGTGCTTGAGTCGGAGGTGAAGGTCTGTCTTCCACGTCCTGTTCCTTCCCGGCCTCACTTTAATTAACAAACCACATGTGGCCATTAGGCCACACCAACATATATTCCAGGACGGGGATTTCATGTGCAACGCCCCTCTCCGTGGCTTCTCCATGGTAGTGCCGGTGCTCCCGTTACGTCACGGGCGCGACACTACATCCCTCCCAAAATTACACAACAAACAAAATCACAAGTAAATTACACACGAGACATAGAACTTGCAACATTAATTAACTTATAACAGGAAATCACGCAGCTTCGTAGAGGGCACCGGGTTACTTCTTAGCTGATACCTCGAATGGCACACTCTTCCTTTAGATGACACCACCTCACTGGGGTTTGTGACTGGTTCACTATCGAGCCTCTCTGGTACATGGTCAGTGTTATTTGGGTTCGGGCTAGTCCGAGCATTCTCGGGCTCATAGTCCTCCCCAGATTCCTCCAATTCTGTCGCAGGGAGGTTTTGTTCTAGGTTGGCACCGGGTGACTCTCTAGGAGGTTGCAACCTCTTGAACCAGGATATATTCCGAGCAACCTGTTCGGACCCTCTTTCTGCCACCACGATTGAACCCTGGCGCTTAGTGACAGTCCATGGTTTGTCCTTGAACGGCAGACTGAATTTGCTACCTGGGAACCTGTCTCGAACCAGTACAGAGTCTCCAACTCGAACATCCGATGGACGTGATCTCCTGTGACTGCTCGCCAAGTCATTCAATCGTTTCCTTTTGGCGTATTCCCTCCCTTCATTGACAGGGACGGGCTTTCACGATTCTTGATGCAGTATGACATTGGTCACCACTCGGCCCATCGACAGGTGACACGGAGCTACTCCGGTAGTTAAGTGGGGTGTCATTCAATAATCGCAAAGAAAGGAGTACACAGCTCTTTCTGGCATTTCGCTCTTAGCCACTGCAGTCTGGACCACTTTGTTCAATGTCCTCATGAATCTTTCGACCTCTCCATTGGCTTGAGGCCATCAGGGTGTAATTTTTTGTGTGCTTGATACCTAGTGACCTAAAATACTCTGCAGCTCACTTCCATGAAATGGCGGACCGTTGTCAGTCTTAACCTCTTCCACTAATCCATGAGTGGCAAATATTTTCTTCATTTTTGGGATTACTTCAGATGCTGTCAGGGTTCCGTCTAGCTCTACTTTTGGGTAACGAGAATAGTCCTCAATCATTACCATCAGATGATCCCCATTGGGTAGGCTTCTGAAATCAAGACTGACTAATACCAAAGGCTTGTGAGGTCGTTTCCCTGTCTCTATCGGGACAGGCGCATTAGGCATCCCAGTTGTTTGACACCAATGGCATGAACGTACCAACTCTTCTACCTTCTCATCCATCCTTGGGAACCATACCTTTGTTCTTAGTCTGCTTTTGGTTTTCACCATTCCTGGGTGACCAGCATGCGCAAGCTGAACTACTTGATCAGCGAGGCTGGAAGGGATCACTAACCTGTGGCCTCGGAGAAGGCATCCATCTTCACTGATTGTCAACTCTTGTTGTACCCTGTGCAAACCTTCCATGACCATTCGTGCTTCAGGGGTAAGAGACTGCCACTGTTTCTGTCCAGCATGCAAGTTGTTATTTTCCATAGCGTGCATCGCTCTCTGGAGGTTATCATCCGCTTCAGTGCCCTGTCTTGTGATGTCCATCGAGATGGGTAGAGGTCGGGATCTCACATACTCCTCCGTGTCTCGAGGGCTTCACTTTCTTCGACAGGGTTGGCAGGTCTGGAGTGCCTTGAAAGATAATCCGCCGGGTTGTTTGCCCCTGGGCAATATTCCACTTTGCAGTTGTACTTTTGCAACTGGAGCATCCACTTTTCAATGCGTGGAGGCGGTTTGGAAGCAGTGCCTTGGAAGAGTGCTATCAGTGGTTTGTGGTCCGTGGTGACAACGAATGGGTGCCCATACACATACAGATGGAAGTGTTTGCACCCCCAGTGGATGGAAATCGCTTTGCGCTCAATCTGGGAATACCTTTTCTCTGTATCTGTCGGTGAGCGGCTCGCATACGCAACCGGGCCCAGTCATCAGCTTGAACCTTCTGAAGGAGTACAGCCCCTAACCCCATTGGACTGGCATCCACGGCAATGGAAGTTTCTCGCTGTGGATCAAAGTATCGCAGCGTAGTATCCGCCGACCGTGCTTCCTTACTTGCCTGAAATGCATTCTCTTGTTCCGGGCCCCAGGACTAGGTTGCTGTGGCTTTTGTGAGGTCTCTCAGAGGTTGGGTTAGTAACTTGAGGTTTTTTATGAAACGACCGCAGTAATTCACCATACCCAAGAAGCTTCGGACTCCGGTCACCGTCGTTGGGGGAAGAGCGTTCTTTATATCTGCCACTTTTTCAGGATTCGGCGCAATGCCATTTGATGAAAAAGTATATCCAAAGAATTGTATTGTTTCTTTTAAGAACTCACACTTTTCTTTGTGAAGGGTGAGACCTGACTCATGAATGCATTGGAGAACTTTCTTGAGTTAGGTATGATGTTCCTGAATGGTTTTGGCAAAGATTAGAATGTCATCCCTGACATTGATGACACCCTTCAAGTCTCTCAGTAGTTCTTGTATGGTATTTTGGAAAACCTCTGCTGCACTTGAGATTCCAAAATTCAATCTCGTGTAGCGACGAAGTCCAACATGGGTGAAGAAGGTTGTAATATACCTGGACTCCTCTGCCAGAACCAATTGGTGATACCCAGACCTTAAGTCCAGTTTTGAAAAACACCTTGCCTCACTCAGCTCCCCTATAAGATCGTTCTCGCTTTATAGCTGCATTTGGTAGTCTCATATCGACACAAATCCTAACTTCTCCGGGTTTTTTTTTTTTTTTTTTTTTGCTACCACAATCAGACACCCATGGTGTAGGGCCATTCACTTTCTCGATGATCCCTGCAGATTCTAGTTTGCTTAACTCCCTCTCCACTATGGGTCTGAGGTGAAACGCTATCCTTCCGTGTCTTAGAGCCACTGGTTGAACTGATCTGTCAATGTGCAGTGTGACTTCTTTAAACACCATATGCCTTCGAAGACATGGACAAACGACTCTAGAATGTCACTGAGGGACTACATATATATATATATATATATATATATATATATATATATATATATATATATCCCGAAGGGTGCAGCCCATGTTTCTTCTGCAATACGCAGACAACACAATCTTAATTGACATCAGCGGAATAGATCAATGGAGTTTATGGTCTTGAAGTTGCTAAAAATTCTTGCAATAAATATATCAATGTCCAACGTAGTAAATGTTTGCAGGATGGTTAAACGGGGAGATGGATCTTAAACTAGTATGTCATTCATAGTGCAATTCCACACAACGCCTGGGGTTGTGATTTAACTGAAGGAGAATGTAATTATTCACCTTATAATTTTTCAATCCAACAGCAGCATGGTTAAGTTTTTCTTTGCCCTGGCGAATTGCTGAGATTTCGGGCCCTTCTAAAAATACATTCCTTATTGTAATTTGAACAAAATATCTACCTCTAATGATCTATGATTGTACTACTTTTCCTTGCAAATGTATTTGACTGAACACAAGTTTTGCTTACCCCTAAATGAGGCTTAATTTCTGATCAAATAGTATATTGCTACACAAGCTGAACTGCTGCACATTTAGTTCTGAAATGCAAACACAAATATTGGTACCATAACCGGGATGCTCTGGTCACGATTAAGAAGTGAGATTAATGTGAAAAATCTCTGTTCAAGTAGTGTATCAAAAGATGTGATTGCTCTGCATAAGTAACATGTTTAGGATATTTGTTTAATGTCTTCAGTGCTTATGTACTTCCCCACCTCACCCCCATTCATTTCATGTATTTTGTTTTTCATTTAAAAATGTATATTGCATTCAGTTCTGTTCGCACATGTGTAACATTTTCTTTATTATAGTGTATCAATTATTCACATATGTATTCATATGGTTTATAAAGCTTTATAGAATTAATTTAAGTGAAGGTGTAACAAGATTAATATGTTAATTGATGCATTTGGCATAATTTGGTGTGAGGCCTGCCCTTTTCAAAATAATTAGAACATATGTTTTTAAGCTGGGTATAGATAAGTAACAACTTACAGAAAAATCTTCAACTTCCTTGGTGACTAAGATCAAGCATGCAGAAGCAGTAAACACTCTTCAAGCCACAGGCAGGACTCTGTAAGCCAGCCTGGCCTTATCAGTTTGCTGGGACTCCAACACTCCTCAGCATAGAGACAGACAATGACCTTCTTGATACACATCAATACTTATGTTTTGTTCCACTAAGGTATGCAGGTGAGATGCCACTGCAGATACGCATAAAGGTCCTTTTGGTGCAATGACAGCTTAGAGGCAAAAAGGAAGGGGTTGGAGAATAGGGACATGTTCAGTTCTTTACATGCAAGGAAATGCTAAAATACTGTTAGCTGTGCAACTCATTTTAATATTTTGCTTACTAATTGCTTTTATTGCCACTGTTTTGTTCATTTATGCAGTTGCAGCTATACACATTTTATGCACTAGGATAGGACTGTGACTTTAATGAAAATCATAAGCTTACTCATCTCATGTTTTCATCAGTGTGTCCATTTATGGTTAAAATGGGTTCGGAATTAACTAACAACAAATAATCATGTGAGCCTTACAGGACGGATTGTTACACAGAATGCACCATCCTCATATAATGCAAAGGTGGTTTGTGAACTACAGTCCACCATGTTTCCTGTCTCTAGTTGGTATCTTGGCATTGAGCTTTCACTTTTGCTAGAGAGTTGAAAACTAATCGTGGACCATATTTACTTAGAATACCAAAGAATTATTAAGTTGAAGTAATATTAAGTAGATTCGGAGACCTCCTTATCCATTTTAATGCAGTAAAAGCAATAAAAACAAACAAGCTGAGATTGGTTTGGTCTCCACAGTTTTCAGGGCTAAGGCTGAGTTCAGAAATCTAAGTACTCTGTTGTATGTTTTATAAAGTTTATAAGTCTGAATATTGCTCAATATCATTTGGTTCCCCCCCCCCTTGTTGATTAGTTGAGACTATATTTAAACTACCCTTTTAAGGCTGAGAATTTTCACGTGTGTATACGCTCTGCTCCTCTTCGTTTTTGGAGATATGCAACTTTGTTCAGGGTTACTAAATTTGCACTGATGGTAGAGTAGAAATGTTCATATTGAAATAAAGTTTCTTAGGGAATACCACTGGACCTTGTTGTCAGAACATGTTTTGAGAAATTTGGTGGCAGTTAATTGTGTAAAAAGCAAGACCTACTTCAAATAAAAAGTGGGGATTAATTATGGTTTTATTTTCTGTAATAGGGTAGGCAAAGTGCATATTAAGTTGTATTTTTTGCTATGATGCGGAGTTGATAAAATGGAGTGTTACTTAGATGGCATATGTTTTACTGATTTATGGATATTGTTTTAGGACTGTGCTTAAAATTGCAGCTATTATAATTATCAACTAATTTATTCATTCAAAATGTGTCAGCCAACTTCAATGAGAGGAATCCCTTCAGAATTCAGTATGCGCTGATGCTGTATGTGCCAAAGAGAAGTTCCTGACTAACTAAGATAGAAAAGCACAAAATGTAATAGGTGGATTTCTAATATCCATGTAACGGGGCAGTCTGCAAGGCGGTAACATATTTGCCCCATGAGGGACAAACGTAACGCATTTACCAATGATAAAGAATTTTTGAAAGGCAAACCCACGAACGAACGAACGAATGAGTGTGATGGGCGTGCGGTGGGCGTGGTTAAAAGCCCACAATAGTTACAACAGGTCAAAGTGCTTGCTCGCTCCACCTAAAAATGGTACATTGCTTAGGTGTTTGAAGGAAAGGCACTCCATATACAATTAGTGTCATACTGACCCAAAGGGAAGCAAAGATTGCATCTGATAATGCCCAGCTGGAACCTAGTCAGGAGTGATCTTTCCCAAACATTCTGAACCCAGGCAAGATAAGGTTTGGTACCCTCTCTAGCAGCCGATGCAAGTCTCGAACTCTTCTCTTTTTTTTTTTTTTTATGGTCCAACTGGCCTCCCTTTTATTCAGCAAATGTGGGGGTGAAATCAACTCCAACCCTCGCAATCTGTTAGCAGTGCTCCTGGTATAACTTCACCATGAATTCTATAGCCCAGATACCAATGCAAATAGTCCGAAATAATCTCCCTATTAAATTTAGTGTGTGTATCCCCCCAGACCACAATCCAGAGTAGAAGTGGTGAAAGCGTAATACGGTCTCCCACAAAACCTAGGCCAAATCCTAGGGGTCGAAGATTTGCATTGTAATAAAATCTCTTCTTAGCTGTCTGCAGGGATCTCATAATTAAAGAAACATTGCATAATACATACAAAAATATACATATATATATATATATATATTTTTTTTAAACAAAAATTACACTGCACTCCAGGAAAGTTTGTACGCTTTAATATCAACTTCGTAGATCACCTTTGTGATGTAGGTGATCTACGAAGTTGATATTAAAGCGTACGAACGTTCCTGGAGTGAAGCGTCATTTTTGTTTGAAAATTGGATTGTTAGAAAGGGGGCCTCTAGTAGGCAGTGGTTTGCACCCTGTCCAAGTAGGGACACTCATTCAAGTCAGGGTAACAGCTAAGATAACTCCTGCTCTCCCCCTTAGTAGCTTGGTTCAAGCAGTTTGGCTTATCTAAGAGGCATTATGTAAAGCATTTGTACAATCGCACACAGTAACACAGTGAAAACACCACAAAAGTATTTCACAATAGTTTAGGTACATAGTCAATATTTATTGAGTAAAACCAGACCAAAACATCAAAAATCCAGCATGCACAAGTGAAGATTCAAATTTTGAAAGATTAAATGTAATATAACACTTAGCCCCAGTTGGAGTTATTGTGCTTCTATCAAAAAGGCTTGACGGAGTCGCTTCCAACAGTCCGGTGCCACCTGTTAAAAGTCGCCCGCCACAGAGTTGTGTAGACTCCGGTTACGGTACCGTTAGAAAACGATTAGGAAACCAAGACGTTGCATGAAGTCGGGAAGATAAGGCGTCACTGGACCCAGTGCGGCATCAGTTCCTTACTCTCACCGGGGAGGTGAGACATCGGTTCCTTACTGTTAGACAGGCGAGGTGAAGCGTTGGTTTCTAACTGTTGCAGAGGAGTTGATGCGACGTTGTCAGTGAGAAGTCAGTGCCTTACAACAAGGTGGGCTCGATGAATCCAGGCCAAAACACGATGTGGACTTTGCAGTGTCTCAATCACACCACCGAACCACAAGTGTTGTGGTGGAGTCTGAGTCGGGTGTCACAGGCGTCAGAGACCTGGCACTCTGAACTCGCACTGTGGCAGGACTTGGGAGGTACTGCAGCACTGTTGGGCCTGTGTTGTAGGTCACGGTTGTTGTACTCAGTGGGGACCATGACTCCAGTGCAGGCAGCAGCGCGGCGTCGGACAGCGGCGCCTGTTCCAAAGTAATTCTGGATGTCGATGCACTACTTTCTTCCTTGCTGCACCAGAATCCACTCCCAAAGGCTCAGCAACTGGATTTGCCTCCAATTGGCAAGTCAGGACTCTCTGCAATAGAGCCCAGGCACTGTCAGGTGAAGTTTTTGATGTCCCTGAGACTTCTTAACAGGAGGGAAGCTCAGTCCAAGCCCTTGGAGTACCTTTGGAAGCAGGATGTAAAAAGCCAAGTCCACTCCTTTCACTTCCAGGACAGAAGTGGCAAGCTGCAGGCCAGCACAACAAAGCAAAAGGCAGTCCCTCCTACGGCATCCATCTCTTCTTCCTGGCAGAATCTCCTCAGTCCAGAAGAAATCCAACTATGTGGTATCAGATGTCCAGTACTTATACCCGTTTCTGCCTTTGATGTAAGCAAACTTCAAAGAGAAGTCTTTGTAGGGCACAAGACCCTGCCTTTCCCTGCCCTGGCCCCAGACACACTCTAGGGGGTTGACAACTGCTTTGTATGAGGATAGGCAATGCCTCATTCATGTGCAAGTGTTCACTCCTCCCACCGCTCCAGCTTAGGAAAACCAGCCTGGTGATGGGCTATCAGGATATATAGGGCACACCTCAGATCCCTTTGTGTGAGTGTCTAGAGTGAATGCACAAACAGCTCAACTGCCATCATGACCCAGACGTGTATTCAGCAGACAGGCAGAGGCACAGAATGGTTAAGCAAGAAATGGTATTTTTCTAAAAGTGGCATTTTCAAACTTGCAATACGAAAACCAACTTCACCAAAATATGTATTTTTGAATTGTGAGCTCAGAGACCACAAACTTCATATCTTTTTCTGCTCCCAATGGGAAATTACACTTAAAATATATTTCAAGGCAATCCCCATCTTAGCCTATGGTAGAGATTGTCCTTGCAATAGTGAAGACTTCATTTAGCAGTATTTCAATATCGGGACATGTAAAACACACAAGTACATATCCTATCTTTTAAATACACTGCACCCTGCCCATGGGGCTGCCTTGGGCCTACTATATCGGTGCCTTACATTTAGTAAAAGGGAAGGTTTGGGCCTGGCAAGTGGGTGTGCTTACCAGGTCAAAATAGCAGTTTAAAACTGCACACACAAACCCTGCAGTGGCAGGTCTGAGATGTTTACAAGGCTACTCATGTGGGTGGCACAATCAGTGCTGCAGGCCCGCTAGTAGCATTTGATTTACGGGCCTTAGAAACACATAGTGCACTTTACTAGTTACTTACTGGTAAATCAAATATGCCACTCATGGATAAACCAATACAGTATAGACAGGGAGCACTTGCACTTTAGCACTGTGGTAAAGTGCCCAGAGTCCTAAAGCCAACAAAAACTAAATTCCGCACAGGATCAAAAACATCAGGTCAGTAGCAAAAAGACTGGGGAAACCATGCCAAGAGCTGACACATATTGATAATACATATCCATATAGATACACAGAGGGCCTCTGGGTCAGCACTGTTCTGCCTTTGGTCTGAGTGTTTTACACTTCGCTTCTCTCCTAGATAGCGAAGCGCTCGGGGTAATGTTTCAATCCACATCAGTCACTGGCTAACTTGCCTATGAACGCCAGCGTTTTCTGTGTAATTCTGCCTGCAAATTAATGTGTTTTAGTGTTCAGGCTGGTTGGCCTGTCCTTTTTAGTTTTTGAATACTTTTCTTTTATGGTTCCCCTTTCTATTCTTTGCTTAGTTTCTTTTTTATTTTAATGTTTCTTAGGATACTACTGCTCTCCAGGCAGCATTAATATGTCACTTGCTTGCCACTCATTTCTTCTGCAGTGTGCTGCATCCCACGTGGTATTTTCCTATAAACCAGGAGACCATTATGGATTACTATTGTCCACAGTGTATCATTGCTTTGCCACTCCAAGATGAACGTCTTGGTTCTAAATGTGGTGTCCATACTTGATTTTAAAACAATACAATACATTTGCAAGCTGGACACCTGCTACTACATTTAGTTTTGTTGTTTGTTTAGACAACAGCATGTTTGCAATTACATATGTATTTGTAATTACATTTATATAGCGCTTACTACCGCTGATGAGGCGTTGAAGCCCTTTACACCAGGCTGCATGGTGCGCCGGAGCTCATGATTAATGGTTATTCCAGTTTCGTTAGTTACTGTTTGTCATAGGGATCAGTTTTGTGCATTGTGCACTCAAGTGAACCGTTCTTGCATTCGCACTAGTTTCTTTGTGGTACTTTGAGGTAACAGGAATTAGGAGAGATCATTAGTGGGGCAGTGCAGGTATGTGAGTTCATACAGATTGGTTAGGGGTGTTAGCAGAAGCTCTAGCGGCGATAAGGTCTGGTTGGTTTACAGGGCCATGACTTTCAGGGAACAAGAGGCTGTGGCGGTTCAAATGAATAGGAAAATTGCAAGAAAAAAACACATTTAACATTTAGGTGCGCATGCATTTGTTCAGAAAAGGTTGTCCATGTCCTCAGCGAGAGGAGGCAAAGTATGAGGTACCACTGAAAGAAAAAAGGAAAATCGACATTTTGAGTAATGGTGAGATTTCAGCTGAATTTTGGAAATATGTCAAATGTTTTATATGAGAGCGTTCAATTTGAGCATGTAGGACTGCGGAAAGAAACAGATTTGCATGTTCCCATGTTCCTGCTTAACTATTTTTCTCTGACCAGACAAAAAATATGTGGTGCGATGGCGTAATTTCGGGTACTTTGAGCACATAAAATGCAGACAATTAAACGATTGAAAAATGAACTAATTCGACACATGCGCCACAACAGGTGGGCTCTGGGTACGTACTGTGTAGCTGATCACTTTTCCCAGCTGATATACTACAGCCCCTAAATTGAAGATCCACCCTAGTGGACTGCTATAGGGTGGAAATACCGAACTGTGAACATAATCTTGATATTTATACAAATACTGGCTCAAAATACATTAACTAATAACCCAGTTATAATATGCATGTTCCAGACTTCGAGTGGTGCACAAAGATTATTTTGTGTAAATCCATAGCTTTATCATCAAGCCCAATGTGGGACAACAATAGTGTTAAAATAGGTGAATCACTCATTAACGGCAATATAGTGCACTTAGTATCATACAATGCCATTAGGTCATTCACAGAGTTAATAGAGGAAAATAACTTGGATATATTGTGAAAATACAATCCTCTATCTCACAGCTTGCATAGCTGACCAGTGCAGTCAGTGTAATAAAATCCCCTATTCTGATTTACATTGAGAAGATACAGGCATATAGGGTTGCAGTGACCCTTTGTGGTCACTTCAATCCAATATTTGGGGATAGCTCCCTGCCCACTGTGAGTGGTGCCTGCATAAATGGGGGAACAAAGAAGGGGCAAGAGCAGATGTCATCTTGCATCTGCCTGTGACAGGAGAAGCCCCTTTGAAACTACAATAGTTCATGTGCACTGCCCAAATGGTCACCCTGTCTGAGGAACAGAAACATCTTCCCAGACCCTTGTTTTTGTCTCTGCTCTGGTAAGTTTTTACACCTCATTCAGGATTTGAACCCTTAGAGGGATGCAGCTGGAGGCTAATGTAAATTACCCTCCAGGCACTTTAGGCATGGAAAAGGTAACTGTTCAAAATGTCTGCAAAAATCACAGCTTTAGAAGACAATGTGTATAATGTTTCCTTTTTTTCTCTTTTAATTTATCGTGTGTATGTTGAGGTGTTCATTGTATTTATTTGTGTCAAAGAGTTGATGCAAGAATAAATCAGTGGTGGAACAATGAGTGCAAAGAGGGCTGACAAGGGTGCACTTTGATGAATTATTGAGTGTCTAAAAGCTTCAGTGGCACAAACGGCATTTTCACTCTTCAGCCAGACCTATTAGCATTGTCGTTGCTTGTTTTGTTTCCAGAGCCTGCTTCCTTTTCGAACTTCCTCAGATTGTTTTACGGTCGTTGCTGTTGAAATGCTGGCTTCTTTCAGATTCATGCGCACACCTTTCCCTGAAAGGATAAAAGTTACCAAAAAATTATAAAGGGTTGTTAGAGGAATTTGCACTAAATCGCAGACTCGAGTAGTCACTGCCATTTTAAGGCCAATATTTTACAATACTTGTAGCAAATTGTGTCCTAATTCACATGTAACCTATTCATGAAATTTCGTCTTTGTTTTTACTATAATAAACAATTTTCCTACTGTCATATTTCAAAGCATACCTATAAATGTCTTTGTTTTACAGGTAATGTGGCTTTAGATAACCTGCAGATAAGAGAAAATGCATTGGTGAGTATGTCAGAATCAATGAACAATATGCCATGTGGTATCTTAACTCGTATTCTTGTACCATATATTAGATTGTGTGTATTTCTTTGTATTGATTGCAAAACAGCATTATGGTCAGTGTTAAAACGGCTCTATCAAAAGAAAAAAAAACTGATAGTAGGCCTTGCTTTTTACCATGTCCTGTTCCATTGCTTCGTGCTTTGATTGCATCACCACAAAGTCGCAGCTGATTTTGAAATTGCTGTTCAAACACAATTCTTGCTCTCAAAAGCACCAGAGCTGTTGCAGGAACTTTTACAAGCACTGTTTTTTTTAAATGTTGTGATATCTCTTAGAAAGCCATTTGTTGTGAAGGGAATGTCCTCTCCATGGTGAACAGGCTTATACCCCTGCTGAGTTCCCAAGTGCTTGTAAAACTGGCATCTTTACTTTTTGGATGCAGGTTTCATAATCTGTTGTTTGATATGGCGGGTAGCACCAAGTGTGCCATTGTAGCAGGCACAGGACTACGGTCCATTCCCTATTTGAGTTACTTAAAGCAGTGGTGGCAATGCACCAAGTATTATGTAGATCAGTATAGTAGAGAGTGGTCTAGTGACCATTTTAGTGTAAAGTTGTGCTGTAATGTGAATCCTAGGCCCTTAAACTGACATTAAGTATATGTATCTAGTGCATATCTGTGCTGTGAGTGTGTGGTAACAGGACTGAATGCTGTGCGAGGCTGAATACTAAGACCATTGGGATGCCCCATGGTTTAGCATGGCAAAAGGTGGAGGGGAGATGCAACTTCTCCAGACAGTGGACATGTATACACTGCATTCCTGGGGCTGGATAGTCGAGACCTAGGCACTTGAGTGAAGGAGGATGGAGACAGGGCTCCCCTTAGAAATTCATTGAGGAACTTGTTAGCAAAGCACTGCTGATTGGGCATTCCTGAGCATTGTTATTTAGGGTGGGATTGAAGTTTCTGTTTAAGATTAGGAAGCATCCAGGCAGGGCCTCCCCTTGTTTTCTTTCCCTGATTACTGCTTTAGGAATGCTTATGGCTGCCAGATGCAGAACTCTCACCATTTATTTTGCTGTTGTTTTGAATGTTCATCCTTCTAGCTAGTACCATTGCTCCCTTCTACGACAGCCATTACCTAGCACAAATGCTATGCTTGAGATGGCAGCCTGAAAATGAATTTTGAAAGATGTCCTCCCCCAAACCAGCTGTCAACGATTAGACGGTGGATCTACTTTCTCTGTCTGGAAATTGTGTACAAACATGGGATGCAAACCATCCCCCTTTGTTCCAGTTGTAAATACCAAGGAAAGAGTGTTCTGCAGAGCATTCAAAGGACTGATGTGTGACAAGGGCTGGTGTCTGCATGGCATAAAGTCTCTCAGAGACTCTTAGAGACATGACCTGAAACCTGTACTTTCTGCTGGAGAGGCTCAAGGTCTCCTTAGAGACTAGAAGCTGCACTGACTGCTAGCAGAGACGGAAGGAAGGTGCCTAGTCCTCCAAGAGGACAGATTGTTAAGGAAGAGAATCCAAGCATGTTCTTGGCATGGTGTCTAACCAGAGGAAGCAACCAACTACAATGGAGCAAAGCCAGGAGCTCCTTGATCTCCTTGAATGGTTCTCGTCATGAATTGCATAAAGCTTTCTACAAATACCAACAATGTGTGTTTGGAAGTCTGCCATGATTGAGAGGCTGGTCCTGTGGACTTCTAAATCAAAATGCTCTGAGATGTGTGCCCTGGCCAGCCCCTAACAAGCAACTAACAAAGAGATCCACAAGTTCTAGATTGACCTGGATGCTGCTCCTAGTATTCCAGCATCCTTTGTGCACTTGGCTTAGGGAGATTGCTACTGCCAGATGAGCAGAAATCTCTCAGCTTTCACGTTCTAAGAAAGGCCACACCCATGTCCCCTACAGTTTAAGAACCTCCAACGAAGGAGGAGCACTGCTGCACATGTCTATTCCATTCCATTCCATCCCACCCAAACTGAGCACCGGTATCCACAGGGCTTAAA
The DNA here is from genome assembly GCF_031143425.1 of Pleurodeles waltl. Taxonomy (NCBI): domain Eukaryota; kingdom Metazoa; phylum Chordata; class Amphibia; order Caudata; family Salamandridae; genus Pleurodeles; species Pleurodeles waltl. Next base: position 724,727,879 of record NC_090440.1, on the reverse strand, counting down.
ACTGAGCGGAATGATAGACTCAGTAGCAGACTGAGGTCTATGTAATGAACTTAAGACTTGCAGCCCTCTGTCTAGTTCCACTACTTGCGCTGTGTAGTATTACATTATGCTGTAACCTATTTTCTTTTCATTAAAAAGATGACTATTCTGGACAATACTTATTTATTGTGTCTATTGGCTGACTGTTGGGTTCTGAGCTCTCAATCTAATAGCACCCATCACTCCCTGCACCCCTTGCTAATTCCCCCCTTTAAAAAATATTTGTCTGCTTCCTCTCGGTACCCTGAGGGGGTGTACTTGGCACAGTCTGCTAAGCCATAGGAGCACAGACCCAGGACACCAGTGGCAAACTACTTCAACGACCATGTTTGGGGCCCAGTAGCCCATTTCTGCTCTCTTGCCTGATATCCCCAACACCCTTTTTTTTCCCTTGGTGAATGGTGTCTGACATGGATATTGTAGCTTTGACTCCACTGTCAAAAGTTTTTTGTGAGACTGAAATGTTATAATAGATACCAGTTTATTCACATTCCTTTGAGACAGGTGTGTCTGACCTGTGCCTTTATATCTAAACAGGTTATCTCAGTTCTCATATACATATTTGGCATGCAGATATTCTGCGCACACCTTCATGGTTCAACATTCCTCCCTATGTAACCACCACACTCGCAGTCATTCATTATATGTATGCCTTCCATGCACTCACCTGGTACTGACAAAGCCATCTGCAAGATAACTGTTCCCTACTGATGCACTGCTAATGACTCCCTTCATATATTAACAAGCAGCTGATGTACCTTATGGCCTTCTTGTAACTAAAATGTCTTACAAGGGAAAAAGCAAAACTACTTAAATGTTTCATTGTGCACAAGCAGCAGTCACCTGAAGCCTTATGCAATTGCATTACTTACTCAGGATTACAGCCTCTAAGTATATTAGTACATTTCTCATATATCAGTTTAGTATTGTTCTGCAAATTCATTTGAAATCTAAGAATCCACTTGGCTTAGGGATTCATCACATTTGCCTTTAAAGCAATGGTCATAAGGAGATCAATGAAGTGTTACCAAGTGCCTAGGAAACTCCCCTCTCATTGTGAATATGATCCTTATGTTACAAGACCTAATTGCAGAGACTGATCTGCATGCGGATAACTGAATCTTCATTTAGGAATGAAGAGAGGCATGCTCGATTTCCCCTCCACTTGTTTTCATACCCTTTGATTTAATAAAGGGGGAGGCTTGACAGTCTTTAATGGGGGGGGGGGGGGGAGTCCCCTGTCCAGGGCAACAACTTTTATTCAGGCTCTGAATGCTTCACTTTCGTTTGTTCATTATGTCCCAACACTTTCTTGGGTTGTCTAGTTAACCAGCCACAGGTTCTTCTTTCAGCTTCACTCTATTGTTTCTTAAACTACTAAAACAAAAGGGATCTAATTTGAACATTATCTTTACCATCAGGTGCTTCCGTATCAACATGGATATTGTGCAGTGTGTTACATGACGTACGCGAAGTAATGAAGGCTGAAGAGGACTAGGGTTTTTCTATGTGGTTAATGGTCTTATACATGCCACCAATTGTATTGCCTTTGACCTTCAGGCTGAAAATTGTACAAAAGGTGACCAGTTGTCTCTATTGGTCTGATCATCATTCCACTAAAAAGGCCTTACCCTTGAGATTGAGTGAAGACGTGTTACCAGTATTGGCCAAAATGTGAAAGGATAATGTTGTAGGGATCATGTCTTACAGCTCAGAGACCCTTTTTTATTTCAATTTGAAGACATGTGTTAATGAATATGTAACAAGTGATGAACTGCTATGTCATCAAATGCATGTTTCTGGCATGTGTTTTTATTAGATAGATGTATAATGAATATGTCTGTTAAGCAAAATCAATCAAAAACACATTCAGTGATAACTTGGTGACTATGTAGCTTAGAAAGTATTCCAGGGATGTCATAAATCTTATGATTGTTTCCCTCCATATTTCTGTTATTTCATCTATTTTAATCACTTGCTTTTATGCTTCTTTCTTTTTATGTTTGGTTCTTACAGGACAAGTTCTATTTTAGCTATAGTCTCCATTTTAGTTATCCTGTCCAGCTTGTTTACCTTTGGCTCAAATCCATCTTAGGTAATGGCGGTTGCTATCTTAGACCATGAAGGCTGCTGTCTTTGACAATGGAGGCTGACATTTTTCCTAAAATATGCATCATCATTATCAAAATGTCTGCATTTGATGCAGATGCTGTCTGTGCCTAACTCTCCAAGAACTGCAAAAGTGTCAAATCATTTAAAAATACACATCAACGAAACTCCTACTTCGAAATCAGTCGGGAACATGTGCCTTTTTCAAGTTCATATAAGAACCATAAGCCAAATAAAGTAGTCTATATTGATGTATTTCTACGTTATTAGTACATCCACTGATGTATTTGATTTATGTCAAAACATTTGTAAGGTGATATTGCAAATTCCATCTTAGATTAGATACAATATATAAGGACTACCGCTTGACCATTTAGGAGTTAAACTTCACCCAGGTTGTGGACACTGATCTGAGCATGGCATCATATCACATCTTGAACAAAGAATCCTCCAGAAGAATTCTCAATGCTCTGCAAAGCATTCCATTTTGCCTTCACAAACTGGTGCCTGGTTCGTGTTCACTCGTAGACATGTTCTCCTAGCTCTTGTACTCAAAATAGTTGACCGGATATTCCAAAGAGACAACAAATCCTGTTGTCCAGGTATGTGCACCACCTCCAGAACTCATCTGCTGGAACTAGCATAGCGTTTAGAGATAGCACAGTGAGAATGTAAGGTCTCTAAATTGTGATGTTATGATTTTTCCCTAAATATCAGCATTTTAATTTCACTTTTTTTAAAATAGATATGTTGAAATACCTATTCCGTTTCTCTTGAGTTGGTAAATCAGTAATGAATGATTGTTTGGGTTACCACTGCTTCTTGTTAGTAACCCAAAAGCATTGACACCATGTCACTTATACACTGGGTTGGGTTCTGTGGGCCTACCTGTCTTTCACATTCGGCACTGGTTCATTGGGCTAAGTTCACTCTTGTCACTCTTGTAGAGCTGAGCCAGAGACCGAGTTTATGCAGCAACAAGAGTATGTAGTGGATGGAATATTTTCACGGATTACCTTCCCTGCTTGCATGGATTTAATGCCTCCTGGTATTGTTCCAGGATAATATAGAAGCTGTGTGATGCTCTAGTGCATCAAAACATACATTTTACTGTAGACAGTATTACACGTGCTGCATAACAACTTGAACTTCTCATTAACGTTACTGTGACAGTTGTCTGCAAACAACACAAAGGGCCCAGAATTCTCACAACCTATAAATCCATCACTCTGTGTTTGGATGGAGTCAGTACTAGAAATTAAAAATCAACTGTCAGGTTCCTGGGAGGTCACACTGGTAGATGTATTTATTTAATTGGAGCTCTGTTTAAACATGGTAGAATACAAACTACTTCTTCATTTATTTGAAGCAGTGGCAGGAGTTGGTGGTGTGACTCTTACATGACTTATACGTATCCAATGGTTCAAGTTGAGAAGTGATCAACCTAAGCAATTTCCACCAGCTTGATGGGCCTTTAATGATGGACGAAGCAGAGCATGTTGGTGTTGAGTTAAGTGATATTTAGATGCTTTTTATTAAGCACAGTGGGCCTGTCAATTTACTTTTACGTTGACCCCGCTCACATACCCACAGAAGTATTCCAAGATGTATGTGATCTCCTTGTGTAGGCGGTTCAAGAGATTTAATTCAATAAATGACCCAAGTGGTCAAAACCTGTATTTGCTTTCTGCAGTTGGCACACGTCGTCCTTTTTTTTTTTTGGTGTGTCTGAAATTTCAATAACACTCCATGTCGACCATCCTGTCCAGGATAGGCTACTGTAAATTGATGTATGCAGTTGTCTATCAGAAATTGCCATTTCATGTTTACAACTGGTAAAACACCATGTAGAGACAGCTCTGTCAAAGTTGAATCTGAAAGCGCTTGTTTTTCACCAGCATGGCTTACATTCACTGGCTGTCAGTATTGTAATATAGCAATTGCCCACAAAGGCACTTCATAAGCAATTATCTAAATAGATCAGATAATTTATAACTGCACCGTAAAATCTCTCTACATCATTTCCCTCCGTTACCTAATCTCCTCTTTTGGTTTCTTCCATCACCTTTATGCCAATCGTACACAATTGTTTTTCCCATTTCCATCACTTTCTCAAGTCCACTGAAAGCACATCCCAGTGTATCATTGCTATTCACGTTTGGATGGCCTCACAGTAGCCAACGTTAAACTAATCTAAGACAGAGGCAATTTCTTTCTGGGTCCTCTGCCCTCATTGTAAATGATTATGGCTGCTTTTGACTCAGTCTTTTGCCTCCTCTGTCAGAATCCTTGGTGCTATCTATCTATCTATCTATGAGCCTTAAAACTCATCATACCACAGCCCCTGCTGCGTAGTGCTGAGTTCTCAATACACATAATCAACGTGAACCGCCCATTATCCTGTTCCATGCAACCAAAACATTGATCACTCACTGGTACTTAGTGAAATCGACTACAGTAACAGTCTGAAAATGTAAAGGCTCCGGGTTCTTAGTATGTCTCAATTAAGTGAGCTAAAGAATCTCTGGTGCCTTTTTATCCTAAAATAAGCAACTGAGGCTAAACCATATATTCTTGCAGTAGCTAGTTGTGCTAGGGTTTTCAGTGCTGTAGTCAAGTACTGGTGCATGATGATAGTTGGTCCATGCCATTTTATAATAAAAAAGTGTCTGCATTTGGTCTGCAGTTACATTACTGTAGTTTCAAAAGGCAACCTGAAATATGAAAAAACAGATTACAAAAACCTACTCCAAATTATTGCTCAATTTCTTTTTCTGCATTGTGTATTGATGTCAGACCAAGGTATTAATCAATAGGATTTTTTTTCTTTATCAGTAGCATGCTCCATTATAACCTTATAACAAATTAGCTATGGGTGTTATTTTCCCATTCTATTTCTACATTTGTTTATTTTCTTTGCATTATGTAATTTTATTAAAGAAAACCCTGAAATAGTTCAGAAATCTCTTTATACCAACACGCGCATACTCACCATTTAAAACTTCCATAAAGAGCATCAGGTAATGGGTCAGCATGTCACATGAAGCCTAGTTCGTCCCTGAATTTGAAGAATTATAAAAAACCTATTCTGAGGAAAAATGGCAAGAATTTGATTGTGGGGCCATTCCTCTCAGGCTGGGATAGTGGAGTAAGAGGGGGTGAGGGGTGGGGTGGAGAGAACTATTGAGAAGGTATGCGGCTAATAGGTGACCTATAGCATTTTCAGTTGTTCCTTTTGTTGATAATGTTTGTCTGAAATGTGAAAAATAATAGAATAAAATAAGATAAGTTAACTATCCTTCTTGTGAGCTTGACTTAACAAAAGCAACCTTCAAAATTCTCAGAGGTAGAACAGGTTAAACAAAGTCTGTCTCAGTAAACATAGAATGATTTACTTGTCAGTACAAAAATTCTGAATATTTGAAAGACTGGTACTACCAGTCCAGTCATATGAGCCCTAAATATTATGCAGCCACAGCAAAGTGACTAAAAACCTTTCTTTTAATAGTAACACAACTCACGTGCTGCTGCTTACCTCATGTGATCTTTATTTGAATGAGGTTTAACTACTGTAACATCTCCAACAAAAATGCTTCCTTCTTATTTGGAATAGGGCGACTTCTCAGTCTATGATCTTGCACCCATTAAAGCAACCTCTTGAAGGATCTGAGTACCAGTACCACTTTGATGCAATGGGAATTGGCCAGTTCAATCTACATGGAAGCTTATAGATTTCCAGTTCATGAACAGAAAGAAGATTCTGCCTACAGCGAGGGGTTCATGCTTAAATTAGCTAGGGTTCCATGGATTAGTTATGTCACTGATTCAGCATTTGTGCATATCCTGAAAGATATATTTGCAACAAAAATACCACAGCATCTTTTTGGGTCTTACCTAAGACCGGTACATATGCGCTTTCCCAAATAAGACATTTTGTTAACTGAAATGTACTTGGAGCCTGCCTATTGTTCACCATTCATGGCTTCATTGTCAGTCTTCTTTGCTGCCTCCTAATTGTTCAGCGCATGCCAGTTTTACTTCCTCTTCTTTCGTTTGGAGCATGTACTGATTGCTTCATTTTGATTTGTCCTTCTGGTATTCGTGCTGTGATTGAGTTAGTGTTTATTCTTTGTTGTTCTCCTGTTGTTACCGTATTACTTGCTTGTTGTCCGTGCTGCTTGTTCCCTCCCACCCTCCCGTTGTCCGTGCTGCTTGTTCCCTCCCACCCTCCCGTTGTCCGTGCTGCTTGTTCCCTCCCACCCTCCCGTTGTCCGTGCTGCTTGTTCCCTCTCACCCTCCCGTTGTCCGTGCTGCTTGTTCCCTCTCACCCTCCCGTTGTCCGTGCTGCTTGTTCCCTCCCACCCTCCCGTTGTCCGTGCTGCTTGTTCCCTCCCACCCTCCCGTTGTCCGTGCTGCTTGTTCCCTCCCACCCTCCCGTTGTCCGTGCTGCTTGTTCCCTCCCACCCTCCCGTTGTCCGTGCTGCTTGTTCCCTCCCACCCTCCCGTTGTCCGTGCTGCTTGTTCCCTCCCACCCTCCCGTTGTCCGTGCTGCTTGTTCCCTCCCACCCTCCCGTTGTCCGTGCTGCTTGTTCCCTCCCACCCTCCCGTTGTCCGTGCTGCTTGTTCCCTCCCACCCTCCCGTTGTCCGTGCTGCTTGTTCCCTCCCACCCTCCCGTTGTCCGTGCTGCTTGTTCCCTCCCACCCTCCCGTTGTCCGTGCTGCTTGTTCCCTCCCACCCTCCCGTTGTCCGTGCTGCTTGTTCCCTCCCACCCTCCCCATGTCTGCGTGGCTTGTTCCCGCCCTCCCCATGTCTGCGTGGCTTGTTCCCGCCCTCCCCATGTCTGCGTGGCTTGTTCCCTCCCTCCTGCCCTCCCCATGTCTGCGTGGCTTGTTCCCTCCCTCCCGCCCTCCCCATGTCTGCGTGGCTTGTTCCCTCCCTCCCTCCCCATGGCTGCGTGGCTTGTTCCCGCCCTCCCCATGGCTGCGTGGCTTGTTCCCTCCCTCCCTCCCCATGGCTGCGTGGCTTGTTCCCTCCCTCCCTCCCCATGGCTGTGTGGCTTGTTCCCTCCCTCCCTCCCCATGGCTGTGTGGCTTGTTCCCTCCCGCCCTCCCCATGGCTGCGTGGCCTGTTCCCTCCCGCCCTCCCCATGGCTGCGTGGCCTGTTCCCTCCCCATGGCTGCGTGGCTTGTTCCCTCCCCATGGCTGCATGGCTTGTTCCCTCCCGCCCTCCCCATGGCTGCGTGGCTTGTTCCCTCCCGCCCTCCCCATGGCTGCGTGGCTTGTTCCCTCCCGCCCTCCCCATGGCTGCGTGGCTTGTTCCCTCCCGCCCTCCCCATGGCTGCGTGGCTTGTTCCCTCCCGCCCTCCCCATGGCTGCGTGGCTTGTTCCCTCCCGCCCTCCCCATGGCTGCGTGGCTTGTTCCCTTCCCATGGCTGCGTGGCTTGTTCCCTCCCGCTCTCCCCATGGCTGCGTGGCTTGTTCCCTCCCACCCTCCCCATGGCTGCGTGGCTTGTTCCCACCCTCCCTCCCCATGGCTGCGTGGCTTGTTCCCTCCCGCCCTCCCCATGGCTGCGTGGCCTGTTCCCTCCCGCCCTCCCCATGGCTGCGTGGCCTGTTCCCTCCCGCCCTCCCCATGGCTGCGTGGCCTGTTCCCTCCCGCCCTCCCCATGGCTGCGTGGCCTGTTCCCTCCCGCCCTCCCCATGGCTGCGTGGCCTGTTCCCTCCCGCCCTCCCCATGGCTGCGTGGCCTGTTCCCTCCCGCCCTCCCCATGGCTGCGTGGCCTGTTCCCTCCCGCCCTCCCCATGGCTGCGTGGCCTGTTCCCTCCCCATGGCTGCGTGGCCTGTTCCCTCCCGCCCTCCCCATGGCTGCGTGGCCTGTTCCCTCCCGCCCTCCCCATGGCTGCGTGGCCTGTTCCCTCCCGCCCTCCCCATGGCTGTGTGGCTTGTTCCCTCCCGCCCTCCCCATGGCTGCGTGGCTTGTTCCCTCCCGCCCTCCCCATGGCTGCGTGGCTTGTTCTGTCCCTCCCGCCCTCCCCATGTCTGCGTGGCTTGTTCCCTCCCTCCCGCCCTCCCCATGGCTGCGTGGCTTGTTATCTCCCGCTTGTTCCCTCCCGCCCTCCCCATGTCTGCGTGGCTTGCTCCCTCCCTCCCGCCCTCCCCATGTCTGCGTGTCTTGTTCCCTCCCTCCCGCCCTCCCCATGTCTGCGTGGCTTGTTCCCGCCCTCCCCATGTCTGCGTGGCTTTTTCCCTCCCTCCTGCCCTCCCCATGTCTGCGTGGCTTTTTCCCTCCCTCCCGCCCTCCCCATGTCTGCGTGGCTTTTTCCCTCCCTCCCCATGGCTGCGTGGCTTGTTCCCTCCCCATGGCTGCGTGGCTTGTTCCCTCCCCATGGCTGCGTGGCTTGTTATCTCCCGCTTGTTCCCTCCCTCCCCATGTCTGCATGGCTTGTTCCCGCCCTCCCCATGTCTGCGTGGCTTGTTCCCTCCCTCCCCATGTCTGCGTGGCTTGTTCCCTCCCTCCCGCCCTCCCCATGTCTGCATGGCTTTTTCCCTCCCTCTCGCCCTCCCCATGTCTGCGTGGCTTGTTCCCTCCCCATGGCTGCGTTGCTTGTTATCTCCCGCTTGTTCCCTCCCGCACTCCCCATGTCTGCGTTGCTTGTTATCTCCCGCTTGTTCCCTCCTGCCCTCCCCAAGTCTGCTTTGCTTGTCCCCCCCCCCCCACCCTTCCGTTGTTGGCATTGCTTGTTCCACCCCACTCTCCCGTTGTTGGCATTGCTTGTTCCACCCCACTCTCCCGTTGTTGGCATTGCTTGTTCCACCCCACTCTCCCGTTGTTGGCATTGCTTGTTCCACCCCACTCTCCCGTTGTTGGCATTGCTTGTTTCACCCCACTCTCCCCTTGTTGGCATTGCTTGTTTCACCCCACTCTCCCCTTGTTGGCATTGCTTGTTTCACCCCACTCTCCCCTTGTTGGCATTGCTTGTTTCACCCCACTCTCCCCTTGTTGGCATTGCTTGTTTCACCCCACTCTCCCCTTGTTGGCATTGCTTGTTTCACCCCACTCTCCCCTTGTTGGCATTGCTTGTTTCACCCCACTCTCCCCTTGTTGGCATTGCTTGTTTCACCCCACTCTCCCCTTGTTGGCATTGCTTGCTCCAACCCACCCTCCCGTTGTCTGCATTGCTTGTCCCCTCCCAACCCCCCCGTTGTCTGCATTGCTTGTCCCCTCCCAACCCCCTGTTGTCAGAGTTGCTTGTTCTCTCCACCCCGCTGTCTGTGTTGCTTATTAATTGTGCCTGTTGCTTGTTAACTCTCACGCTCCCGTTGTTCATGTTGCTTGTTATGTTGTCAGTGTTGCTAGTTCTGTTGCCTGTGTTGCTTGTTCCCTCCTACACTCCCATTGGCCCTCTTGCTTTACCCTATCACCTTCCAGTTGTCTGTGTTGCTTGTTCTCGCCCACTATCCCACTGTCTGTGTTACCTGTTCATTGTCCATGTTACCTGGAAATTGCCAGTGTGTCTTGGAAATTGCCAGTGTTGCTTGCCCCCCCCCCCCTTCCGTTGTCCGTGGCGGTTGTTCCACCCCCCCACCAGTTGTCCGTGTTGTTAACACCCCTCCGCCCATTGTCCATGTTGATTGTTCCCTCCCACCTTCCCATTGTTTGTTTCTTGTTCTTTCCCACCTTTCCACCCGTTGCCCAAGTTGCCTCACCCTTTATATCAGAAAAAAACGTTATGATTCGGATGCATCCTATTGCTTTTTTTCTAACTGTTAGCTATGGTGCACATGGCTAAATGACATTGACAGAACCATTAGTTCTCAAATAGTGGAAGATTTTTGGCTTTACCAATTCTTGTTTTATGGAAGTGGTTGTCTGCACAAGTTTTCTTTAATGAAAAATATGTTTATAAAATTGTATTTGTTACATAATTGGTAAGATAATTGTGTTTGTCCACAAAACCCACTCTTCAGTCATTTGTGTGAATGCGTGATAGAACAAATGTTTGATACCATTGCAAAACATCTTTGATCAGCAGTTTTGGGATTGTAGAGTAATTCAGGTCTCTCGTTTAGGCAGCCCTTTGTTAGATGCAATAGTTTAAGGGTTGTCAAAGTCCCAAGATTCGATGTCTGCCAAGTGAAGCGTGAAAAGGAAAACAAACATTTTTTAACAATATTAGTGCTTCTGTACATATGCCCTGCTGGTATTTTGTCAAGGCAATGCATTTTGAACTCTTGGATTAGTTGTTACCGTTGAGGTCTTTGTCAGAATTATGCTCAGAAGGCCCTCCTGCATTTGCAACGGCTAGGAAAAGATCAGGTATTGCTATTTGTTGCTTGACCGCGGAAAAAGGCTTTTGAATAGCCTTGAATGGGTTATATATTCAATCTGATTTAAAGTGTCAATTTTCTTTATGTATATGGTTGCTACTGTCCAGGGGCTTTGGATTCTGAGACTGGGGAAAACAGACGCTGAAAGGTCATGAATCGAAGAGTCACAGGCCATTGTGATGAATTCCTGTTGTCTACCCTGGTGGACTAGTCAATTTAAAGTACTCAGCTTGCAGTGGTTTTAGGCAACCTGTTTACAACCAGTCCCGTAGATTTAACAAATACCATCTTGGCTAGCCTGTTTCAGCTGCTACAGAATAGCGGCATTCTTATCATCAAAGAAATCTTTCCTTTTTTGCAGACATCCAACAGAGAATTGACATGGATTTGTGGTACCCATCAGGGAAAGATTGGAATTCCTTAAAGTAGGAAAATGCCTTTTCCTCCCTGGAAAAAAACTGCAGTTTTGCTAAAGCTGTTAATTCTGAGCGCCGGAAACTGTAGTCCATTCCCCTGGATCCCATGTAAAATGCAAGTGATCTTATCACCCAGGGGCACTGCGAGAGCTAAATGAAGTAATAAAAAAAGAAAACAAACTCGGTCACTGTCTTTGGAGAACCCAACAACCATGCATTGCACCTCAGTCTTTGAAAGGAGACTTCCCCCCCCCCCCCCCCACCTTGCAGGAACTTTGCTTTAGTTTCTTGTCTCATAAAGACTCCTCAGTGTATTCAAACCCATATGTGTTAGTTCATTCTTCATCCTCATGCTGCTACCAGCATAATTAGTTTTTAAAAGAAACACTTACCTCGATCACCACCGCACTGCTCCTCTGCTGCAGGCACAGGCTCCCAGCCTAATGCCAATATTAATGCTGCTTAGAGCAGCGTCAGGATTGCCTGGGAGCACCTAGCCAGGATGTGCTGCTGCTGGTGCAGTCTGTCAGGAATTTAGTGTCAAATTAATGTTTGTTTTTCAGGTAGCCCATGTGCAGGGGCGCAACTAGACCCAACCTTTGGAGGGAGGGTGGCTAGCGGTGGAGGCAAAGCCGTCTTCAGAGCAGAATAAAAATCACTTGTGGGGGCTGCCTTCACTCGTCTTGTACAGTGTGATGAAATGAGGTGTAATTATTGTCAAATATATGCAGCCAATAATACATTTTTAAGCACACTTGTAATTATTATTTTTCTCACTGTAAGAAGCCCCAATTTATACAGTGGGGTCAGTGAGTGACCCATTATACTATTAATCCTGCTAAGGTGTGGCATTTTGGGTCCTACTCTACTGGGCCATCGGAACCAACAGAGGGCTTTGTCAACAGAATATTTAAGGTCCGCTCGTCTCTATCAGGCAAGAAGACCAAGGGTTTGGTGGAAAGAGTACTCCGTCACAGAGTACCCTGACTGCTAAGACTCTTGCCCTTAGTATGTGAGTCAACTTTCTGGCTTTCAAGGGGAAGAATACCTCTTGTCTGGGGTTTGTAACACACTTGGGGCCTTATTCACAAAGATGACAAACTTTTAAGTAATTTATACTTTTGAGTACGTTTACTACTTTTTGGCTGTTCACAAAATTAGGGTGTAAATTTATTCCAAAGGTGTAATTTACATGTCTCCATCAAATTAAAAGGCCTAGGGGTTATTCCTAAATGAGAGAGGTTATTCATAAAGAAAACTTACAGTTTTGAGTAATATATGCACATAATTTATTCTTACACTTTTGAGTAACTTATACTATATTTTAACTATTCACTTCCGAGAATAAAGTTACTCTAATTGTAAGGATATATTACATGTGTAAATTGCTCAATATTTTAAACTATCTCTGCACATAGTGCCTAGAATGTTGAATCTGTATCAGACACTCAAGAAAAACAGAAACTGAGTATGGTATGATTATCCAAGGTGCCACAATAGCACCAAATCAATGTCAGAACTTGCAACATATCTAAACATCTGTAGAATGTTAAATAGTAATAAACTTTATAAAAAAAACTTTTTGGCAACGTTGATTGCAGTCTCCTTCAACTTATGTAAGTGGAAAATTTTACAGATGAATAATAAGTGTCCTTCAGTGGAATTCTTGTGAGGTTGAGTGGATTCAAGCATTCCCATGCATGGTAAAAAGTTTGAATTCCAGCAGACTCAACCAACCTTTTATCCTCCTGAACTCAATAAAATGAATACCATTGAGGTTGGTAACTAAATAACTGAAATAAGAACAGAGACAATGTTCATTACTATCCTAATAGAATAAAGAATGAGAAATGCATGAAACTGGCTACCATCAAGAGTGATTGGGCTAAATGAAATCAGAAACTGGAGTTCTGGAAAGGTTCAGGACAACCAGAAATATTGATAGTGGAAGAAAACAAGTGAGTTGCAGGAGTATTAGTTTCTATTGAGAGGAAACAATAAACAAAGCAATCCTAATCCCAAACTCATTTGAATTCCAGAGGTAGAGTACTGACCCTTCTGGCCAGAAGACAAGTGCTACAGGATAATAAACACCTGCTCTTGGCATTTTCCATTTCAAGAAGAGCCATTCCTGTTGGTTGAACCCACGGTCATCTCTAACCTTGGTTGTTTGGTTCCATTAACAGCTTTTCTGTCACTGGTTAACTTCTACTTCTTTCTTCTCACCTCCTTTTCTCTCATCCCTCCCTAGTGCTTTTTATATTCATGTTTTTTTTTTCTTTTGCCTCTAGATCTGATTATGTCCCTATCTCTTTTTGCTTTCTACGTTAATTTCTAACATTTATTTGATTAATCAGGGACTTTAATGCACTCTTAAAATCTGCATGTCCTCTGTGATATGCAGCATGCCTTCAACATGTGCAACACATTTAGAAGGTTGTGCAGACTCACTGTTGCCAAATGTTATCAAGTACGGAAACTGCAAAACCAGGACATCAGGTATTGCAACATATGGTTACTGGACAAGTCTGGATTATTGAATCCAGCAAAGCCATGCCTATCAATTACCTATAGCATGGTTAACAGCTCCAGGTCATGCCTTAAGAGCATGAGCAGGAATTTGAGAGAGCTATGGTATTACAGAAAACCATTATTGGCAAAAACATGTAAAGATTTTGATCGTAATGCTAACTTTCAACTTATATCATACTATAATGATGTCATGAAATGAAATTCTTGAGAATTTGTAGCTTTTGTATAAGGGTTTTAATCAAAAGACGCCTAGAGACTAGTATGTTGTACAGCAACAGTACAAACAGTATTCTGGACGTATCCATGGCCATGACATAGACGTGTGCAAAACAAACTCGTATTGAATACGTTTCTAAAAAATGTATGTTGGGCTGTTGGAGGTGGTGATATTCACACTCTTTGAAGGGTCAAGTTGGAAGTCCCTCACATATATAAAGCTTTGCAGAGAAGACGTCCTTTTACTGTAAACATCACTAAGTTGGGCTTCTCTGAACAATCCAGTATTGATCTGGCACAGTTGTGCTTCAGTTCCACATTTAATGGGTTTAGTATGTTTTTCAGGATTTCTGGTACGATTTAGGTGAGTGGATACGCCTCTGTCTTTTCAGGAGCCAATCAGCAATAATACAACTGCATTGCACCATCTCAGATGTGTACATGTAGTGAAATTGCACTCTTCTGCTCTTGCAGAAGCTGCACCTTCACCACCTCAAGTGTTCATAATGTACACCTGCACCCTGCATGCTACAGGTGCACTAATTTGCATGAGCATCAACTTCCTCACCTTTGTTTCTCTAGTTTAATTCCCCTTGATTTACATCCAAGCATGAACTTTGGTAAACTGAAATCCGTCATGTTCCGAGTGCATTTCCAACAAAAACACCTAAAAACGGTTCTGGAAATGTTATCAAATGTGTGGTATGGCATCTTGAACAAAAGATCATTCTCTTTAGTAGTTACTTTGCTGATTCTTTTGGCCATGGATGGAGGCAAGATGTCAATGCCTCTCCACATGCTGGCACGAGAATCTCAAATAAGTCTTCAACCCGCCTTTAGCAAAAATATATGCGTGCATAAGTGTTCATTTTATATTGAAACTGACATATCTGTAGCCCTCTGTCTTCGGAGCCACTAGTCATTGCTGAGTTTTCTCTTTGATGGAGTAGGGCCACAGTACTGGGGGGATGGGCTTCAATGTGCACAGTCTTTTTACTCTAAGTGGAACTGGAGCCAGAGATTTGATGTTTAAATAAATATATATATACTACTGAATTAGGTACAGTATGCGTTTATGGACGCCAATTGTCCTGACTTTATTACCTGTCAGATTTTTCCAGACCAGGAGATCCAATTGAAGATGTCAAAATTCCAGGAGACACATAGAGAAATGCTCTGGTTTCCCTGCAGTACTAGTAGGGTCAGGGACAAAAAGGGTTCAAACAGTGATGCTGGTGAAAATCCTTCCCCAAGGCACTGAGTGATGCAGACAGATGTATGGGTTTCCCAGTACAGATGTTGGGTCCTGTAGTAACACAAACTTCACACCTGCAACGTCTTCCACGTGTCCTCATGCAGCAAGGCTGTTAAGCTCTTTCTTGACAGGTTCTGTTCTGAAAGATGTAGGCCAACAATTCCCTTTAGCAATAGAAAGGGTTTGTCTCTTCGAAAGGCTTCCAGCAGGATTCTTGTTCCATACTCAATCCACAACCTGCAGAAGGGTGGTAGTCAGGGAGCCGCTGGCCTTGAATCACAGTTTCCCTGCAGTGTGAATTCTTTTCCACAGATATCGTAATTATATGTAAACAAATGGTTTAGAGAGATGTGCAAAAAAATTTATATGGGGCAGACCCTGCACCATCTCCGAAGACGACAGACAAACAGACCTGTACCTTCAGCAGGAATCATGCTGTCATTACCACCATTCTGACAAGCCCTAAAGAGAGCGAGTACTTTCTTGACTTTAGAGCAGTGCTCTGTGGCATACATCAAAGGAAAATTTAGGTGCATCAGTGATCTTGATGAATTGTTGGAATCACTGGGGGAAAACAAAACAACCAGAGACAGTAACAGGAAAAACAACGAGGGCAGCACACTCTTCAAAGCCATTCAAGGGGTGTTTTGTCCCAACATGGACTTTCCATCTTTAGAGACTCTAAAAAACAAGTAAATTTATCAATACTGTTCTCACCAAAAGATTGGGATGTAGATTGTTCTGTTCCTGTGTGGGCCCCAGAGGCCTATGTACAAGTGGTGTCAACCAGTTTGCTACGGTTGCCACTTTTACTTTTATACGGATCTCATGTCCGTAGGTAAAAGTGGTATCTCTTGATTTTCCTGAGATAACATCTTCTGCTCCTGAGTGGACCCAACAGATAGATGATTTCTTAGGGCTGCCGCACCTCCACTCCGTGCCACTGAGGCTCATACTAGAAAAGTGGCTGTTGATTTTCTTGGGTCATACAATCTCCAGCCATGAGTGGTTTCCATACACTCATAAATTAATGATTTCACTTGATCATCTTGTGTAAGTGCATCTCTGCTATCATTTTCAGCATGTTATAATGATTGCTGTTGATTTTCTTTGGGTCAGACCCTAGGCTACAAACCTACTTACACCTATTCACAAAGCACAACAGAAGCAGCTCATCCCTCAGTCACCATAACAAATAATGATGATAAATATGGTAGGGTTAGAGTGGGCAGGGCTGGCTATAGCGTTGGTAGTGCCCTGTGCGACAACCTTTGTTAATGCCCTGTCCATGACCTCCTTCACAGATTCCATCTCTACCAAACTCCAATGATACCTATCACCGCTCGTTAGTCTTGCTCTTAAATGTATTTTTTTATAGTGCTAATCATTCCATTGTAGAGTGTTAGAACCCTTTACATCACAAACATATTATACAGAGACAATGGGTCATACAAGTGTGTAAGTTAATGTATAGGAAATGTTACATAATACAACTAGGACTACTAGATGTAGGGGATCCAATGTCATCCATTCTGGTAGGCGTGATATGTTAAGAGTGCTTTGTCTGGAGAAACAGAGGCAGATTCACTGTGTTTGCATGCAGAAAGGAACAGGGTGCATGCGCTGCGTAAAAAGAAGAGAACGCAAAAGTAGGTGTGTGAATTTTGTGTAATTTGCTATTGCGTAATTACAAAAAAAATGCAAAATTAAGCATCATTGCAGGAATACAGCTTCATCATTTTTTGCTATATTTTATTGCACAATATATTCTCACATCAATTTTTAATGCAAGGATGCATTTAAAAGAGCATCGTGAATAACAGCCACTTGCACTCTATTGTTCCGATGTATTCACAGTGGAATTTTACTGCAATTTGCACCAGTTGCGGCAAATTTTACTTGCAAATCACAAGTAACTACACAACATAAAGTGGTGAAATGGCATAATCTTTGGAATTGCAGGTAGCTTGTGGATACTCATAATTCTTGAAATTGCATGAATTGTACCGGTGTGATTTAAATTTCGCCCAGTCCTACAAAACTGCACCATATCTTTTAAGATATGGTGCTGTTCCTCTGTCATCTAGTGCATGTGTGCGTTAGGCTGCCTTATACAAATGCACACACCTTTGCACCATTATGCAAAGGTGTTCGTCACGCATAGGTTTTACACTGGAAAGGTACCCTTTCAACCCAAAATTCTATGCTTTGACACCGCATAGCTCTACTTTGTGTTACTTTAGGGCCACTTTCCAATGCAATTCAGGATTTGGACAAGCAGGATGAAGCTCATAACATTTTGCACCTAGTTTTTTGTCACTTTTATGTTGCAAGCCAGACGCAAAGTGCTATTAAATCTGCCCTATAAACTCAGGATGTAAAACGTAATGCAACAATTGATGTCATACTAATAAACTTTTACTCCCAGCCAAAGGAACCCTTTTCAACAACCTTGGAATAACCAAAGATTGAGGATAAAAATATTAAGGTTCTAAATGTATGTCTGGCAATTTGCATGCAGTGCTCTGAAGCCCGTTTTTGGCTCAAACTTCTGTATTAAAAGGTTTGTAACTCATGAGCTCTAAGTGACATACGACAAATCACTGATCTCTTCATCAAGTGCACTAACCATCAGCTCTCATGCTGTGATTTTCCCTGAAAAAAGCAGGTCACCCAAAGATCTCTGTAAATTCCTCTTACCTCGTCCAAGCCTGTCATGCAAAGGGCACCACCTCGAACTTGGTGCCTAGTGTGGTTGCACCACCCTAAAGCCGGCCCTGAGTGTGACACCGTTTTTGATGAAAGAAATGTTTTATCTTGTAATTACATATACATAGCACTAACTACCCCTTAAGGGACATCAAGGCGGTTTATGGTGAGTTGCACAGTACTACCGGAAACCAGGGTTAGTTCTTAGTCTCTTGTACATCATTGGTTATTATGTTTAGCCTTGTGTATTCAGGGAAGTAATTCTATGCATTTTCGCCTGTTTTTTGGCGATAAATTAAAGATAATTAAATGACCGTAAGAGATTTGTGGCATCACACAGGCTACAAGGATAAACAGGATAAACAGAGGCTTGAATGGAGTGGAGAACGGGGAGACATTGAAGGTTTGATGTGCCATAAACGGGTTTTAGAGGAAAGGTCAGAGCATCGCCATAAGCTAATGATATTTGGCATCCTGACTCCGAGGCTCATCCCAGACGAGGGTGGCTGACTCGGGGGGAGGGACTGCTAAAGCCCTCTCAGCCTAATGGGTGTTGCGCCCCTTCCTCTGTGTACAAAGCAGCTTGTTATCAACAGCAATATAAGCCGTCAAATACTGCATCTCATTTGAGAATTTCAAACTCATCCTGTTGATTGAAGGTGTGGCTTTCTTCAACCGATCATATTACTTGCAGATGAATGTTATGTTGTCTTAGTACAACATGGCCTAAATTGCAGGTACTTTAAAACCGATCTGTCTAAATCGTAATAGAACAGCTGACAGTTTGACAAAATACTGCTTGGCTTCCGTCCAAGAACTTGTTCGATGTATTTGTTTAACATGGAAAGTATTTCAAGAATGCCCAAATTACCTGAAGGACCATATTCAGCTCCGTAGGCACATTAAAAATGTATGTTCAGCCAGAGACAATAAGCGGATTAGCAGCAGGTGGAGTTGTACTGAACTTGGTGTCAGGTTGCCAAATGTGGCATGAATTAACGTTTTGGAATGTGTTGCCTATCCGCCTATTTATCATCCGCACAAATCTTCATTTCAATAGTTGATGTATGAAAGACTTGAAATCCTAGCTATTGCCTTAGGTTTCCTGATTTCCCATATTTATTATCTTTTATCTGTATTGCACTACATTAGGAAGTTGTAATGTTTAAGTCGATCTATTTAAGCCATGAAGTTCGACTGGTTTTTCACTATTGCCAGTGCTTGAAATGGAAAAATTAAAGTGCAGGTACTCTGTGCCAGAGTACCTACTTGTTTCTGAGAAGTGCCGGTACTCTCCAATTAAAAGTATTACGTTTTTCTTGAGATGTGCCGGTACTCTCCCTCTCAAAATAAAAAAGTGCCGGTACTCAGTACCGGACAGTACCGGCCCATTTAAAGCACTATTTATTTCATTTGTAATGAGCAATAGTCTATTGCTCATTACAAATGAAATAAATACAAGAAGAAATTCATCCCACACCCGTCGTTTATCTCTGGAAACGGTCTTTGTATATTCCTGGCTTTCTATAGGTAGCATGAAAATTTCCTCAGAGGGAAGAGTAGCTAACTTTTGTGCACCTACCTCATTGTATTATAATTTCATCTATATAGCGCATATTACCTCTGAAGAGGCATTCAAGTACTCTATGCCAAGCAGCATGCGCCCCAAAACCTAGGGTTAGCACTTTATCTAATGGCAATCGTTTGTTATTGGGATTAGTCTTGAGCTCTCACGCAAACCGTTAGATGCATTCACTCCAGTTTCCTAGTGGTGGATTAAATAAATATATAATCAAGCAAACACACACATGATTTAGAGTAATCTTCATATAGAGAGGAAGCATGCAAGGCATGAAAAATAAGTTTGGTATTTGAAAGGGAAAAGGAGAGGCAGCAGTCAGACGGTTTAGGTAAAGGTCAAGTTTTTCATGTTTGAGGCATGCGATTTGAGGATACAAGACTGCAGAAAGAAACCACATTGTTTGTGAAGATGGTGCTGTATTAGTGGCTCTCTATGTAGTGTGCAAAACTAGGCATACTATGCAGGGGGTCCAGGAAACCACAGGTTTGTTTCCAGAGGTAAAAATTAGACCACCTAATGCCCCAATTTTTAAGTTAGCTGGTCGAGCAGTTAGGTTAATCCAGCAGATGTGCTAAGTATTTGCTGTACTCACAAATCCAATCATGCATCACACACACTCAATGAATAACTCGAGACCAGAACTTATGAAAAAAATACTTCAGACTCCTATCTAAATATTAAGACCAAAATCTTTAGAGTACGTTAAGTACTTTTTGAGTTATGACTTTTTGAAGTTTTAATAAAATCAGTCTATCTGTGCGTAATTACGCACCATAGGAATCAATAGGCAGTCAGATTTAAAAATCGTACAGTTGGGTTACAGTCTCTTCTTTTGCAGGGTGGCCAGAGTGGTTGGTGGAAACACTGTGTGAGCTGGAGAGCCTCGGGTGGCACCCGATTCCGGCGAGAGCAGCATTGGAAAGTCTCTTGGCACAGGCATAGGGCCACCTGGAGGGGCCTCTTGGAAAAGGAGCTGGTTTTCAGATTTAAAGAAGGTGCCTTGGGGTCCCATTGGGCTGTTGCGGTCGCAAGGGGGGTGGGGGGGACCCAGGGAACACGCAGGGTGGCCAGGTGCAGGGCAAGTTGGAGATCCATGACCTGTGAGCAACAGAGTTCTTTGGAGATGGAGGTGAGTCTCCTTGAGGGCCGCTTACAGGACAAGAGGGGCACTCTGGTCGGAGGTCCAAGGTGTTCCTGAAGTCCCTCAACTGGAGCTTCCTCTGAGGGAGCTGTTTTTCTAATTGTCTGTCAGCTGACCAGTACCCATAGTATTGACGTAACTCGGCCACTGGACTGCGCAGTTCACCAAACTTCTCACACTTGTAGGTCCCGTCTGGACGGTCGTCGGTATGTTGTCTGGTCTGGTTAGGACTTGCGGTGGTGGAGATATCAGCCATTCGGTGAAATGACCCTCACCAGTTTGTTGGTTTTTGCTTGGTTTTTGAGTGGTGCCTCCACTCTGAAGGGAGATTGGGGGTGGTTCTTGAAGCCTGAAGGTCCCCTGGGTTTCTTGGAGTCGGTCCAGTGTCCAGCTCCTCCTCTGCAGCAATTTTCAGGTCTTGGGTGCAGCAGGCAGGGTTTGGCGCCTTTTCTTGTGCAGCAGATCCACAGTTCTCTCGCTTTGGACCTTCTTTGGTGCTGGTTTTCTTTGTCTTTTCAAATCGGATTTCGTGGTCTATGGGAGCTCACTAAATACTAAAGTTAGTGGGAGTTTTAGGGGGAACCTGGTAGGGTCCAATGGGACACTTAACCTTGGGTGCCTACACCCTCTACAGTGACCACTTCCCGTTGGATTGCTCACTTCCCCACACCTAATTGGCTATTTTCCTGCTATGCAAAATGGAGGAAAATTAAATGAAGGGTCCACTTGTAGGAAAGTACCCTCTTTTTGCCATGGTTACCCCCATTTTCTGCCTGATGTCAGTGTGCTTGACTGCTAACCAGGACCACAGTAATTATGCTCTCTCGCCTCTAAATGTTGTTGTTGCATACTGGTAACCCAGTTTCTAACCCACAATTGTCATACTGGTGCCCCCTTATAAGTCCCTAGTATATAGTACTTAGGTGCCCAGGGCATTGGGGTTCCAGGTGATCCCTATGGGCTTCAGGATTTCTTTTGCCACCCATAGGGAGCCCATGCAAAGGCTTCTGCAGAACTGCCATTGCAGCCTACATGAAAAAGTGCATGAACCCTTTCAATGCCATTTACACTGCACCAGGTCACTTATAAGTCACCCCTATTGAAGGCCCTCCAGCCCTGAGGGCAAGGTGCAGCGTACTTGTGTGTGAGGGCACCCCTGCACTAGCACAGGTGCACCCACGACCTCCAGGACTATTTTCCCAGACTTCGTGAGTGCGGGACGCCTTTTTACGTATTTAAGTAGTCACCTATGTCCAGCTACATATTGGTAACTCCGAACATAGGCATGTTTGGTAGCAAACATGTTGTAATCATACCCCAATGCTTTTGCAAGCATTGGTTGTATGATTCCACGCACTCTGGGGAGCTTCTTAGAGGACCCCCAGTATTGCCATTACAGCCTTCTGAGGTTTTCCAGGCAGCCCCAGCTTCTGCCACATCTGACAGGTTTCTGCCCTCCTGTTGCCTGAGCATCTCAAGCCCAGGAAGGCAGAACAAAGGATTTCTGTTGGGAGAGTGGTGTTACACCCTCTCCCTTTGGAGATAGGTGTTACAGTCTAGGGAGGGGTAGCCTCCCCAAGCCACTGGAAATGCTTTGAAGGGCACATTTGGTGCCCTCCCTGCATAATCCAGTTTATAATGGTCCAGGGACCACCAGGCCCTGCTCTGGCGCAAAACTGGACAAAGGAAAGGTGAGTGACCACTCCTCTGTCAATCACCACTCCAGAGGTTCCCTGAGTTTTGTCATCTTGGATTCCAAGTTGGCAGGGAACTCTGGGATCATCTGAGTGGCCAGTGCCAGCAGGTGAAGTCAGAGCCCTCCCCTGATAGGTGGTTACCTTTTCAGCTGACCAATCCCCCTTTGAGGGCTATTTTAGGGTATCTCTCCAGCAGGAATCCTCTGCATCCTTTACTTCACCTTCTCACTGAAGAAACTGCATCTGGACCCTCTAGGAACTCTGCAAACTGCAAGAAAGAAGCAAAGATGGCTTCTGCAATATTGTATCTTCAGCTCCTGCCTGCCACTGTTTCCCGGTTGTACATGCTCAGAGGGCAGCCTGTCTTCAGCCTGCACCAGAAGAACAAAGGAATCTCCGTGGGACTGAAGGAGTCACTCCCCTGCTTCAGAAGGCACCTCTCAGCAATGACAACTGGCTGCGTGGGTCCCCTCTCCTGACGAGTTGTGTGGATCCTACATCACGGGTGGTGGACTGAAGTGGTCCTGACTTCCTACTGCCAACTGTGGTGGAGGTAAGAGCTTGCCTCCCCACGCAAGACTGTACCCTCATGCACAGCATGTTTTGCAGTTGCCAAGGCTTGTTGGCATCCTTCCATGAAGTTCTTCATGTACCATGCAGCGCCAGCCCCCAGCACTTTATCCTGCGATGCACAGCTTATTGAGTTGTTCTCTGGCAGCGGGGGATCCTTTGTTGTTGTGCTGCGTGGGCCTCCTTTTTGCGCCTTCTTTGTCCCCATGCTTTGGTACTCTTGTGCACAATGCCTGGTCTTCTGTGGGCTCTCTGAGTTGCTGAGAGCCCCCTCTGACTCCCACCTCCGGGGTAGAGTCAACCTGGTCCTGGGAAGCACCATTTTCTGCTAACTGCGAGCTTTGCGTGTGCCAAGGCTTGTTGGCGTAATCCAGCGACGCAAACTAGACTGCAGTCTTCCATCCAGTGTGGGACATCATCTGCACCAACCAGGAACTTGCATCCGTCTTCTTGGGTGCAGTACTGACTGGCGTTCTTCACCGGTGATCCTTCTTTTGCACCTTCATCCGGGTTAGCAGGGGCTCCTGTTCTCCCTGGACTCTTCTGTGCTTCTTGGACTTAGTCCCCTTCTTCCACAGGTCATTAAGTCCAGGAATCTACTGTTGGTGTCTTTCAGTCTCTTTTGGTTCTTGCATAATCTTGTGTTTTTGTGTGTTCTTGGAAAGTTACTGTGATATACTCCTGCTTTCCTGGGGACTGTGTGGGTTCTATTACTTCCTCTTGGTGTTTTCTAATACTCCTAGCGCCTCTCTACACACTACAATTGCCTAGGTGGGAAACTGTCATTTGCATTCCACTTTCTTCATATATGGTTTGTGTTCCCCCTAGGCCCATTGCTAACTATTGTGATTTTAACTAATTGCACAGTTTTCTAACTGTTTTTATGCACATTTCTGCATACTATTGTATATAATTTTTTATTACTTACCGCCTAATGGAGTATAATCTCTATGGTATTTTTGGCAATTGTGTCACCAAAATAAAGTACCTTTATGTTTGCAAGACTGAGTATTTTCTTTCATGTGTGTGAGTAATGTATGACTACAGTGGTATTGCATGAGCTTTGCATGTCTCCTAGATAAGCCCTGGCTGCTCAGCTACAGCTACCTTTAGAGAGCTTGGCTTCTAGACACTGTCTACATTTCACTAATAAGGGACAACTGGACCTGGTATATGGTGTAAGTACCATAGGTACCCACCACAAACCTACGCCACTTCTCCTGCAAGCCCCTAGGGGGTGGTGCATGCTCAGTGAGGACACTCCACCTATCCTTTGTGTGGCTTCCTGCCTTTTCTCCCTCCAAAAGAGGAGGGTTGCAAAGGGGAGGCCATCTGCTTGTAGCCACAGGCCTGGGGATCGAGTTCCAAGGGCAGTAGCCCTTTGAAGGTCACTGCTAGGGCAATGCATTTTCCTGAGGGAGAGGGTGTTGGCTCCTCCACCCAGGATGGGCATTGTTTTACAAACCAGAGAGGCCTGGCTCTCCTCCAGGTTTGTATATTGGCCGTCTGGATGTGGCAGGCTTGCTGGAACCAGTCCGCAACCGTGCAAGGATAGTTCGTTTTTGCAGAGGGCACCTCTAAGGTGACCCCTGGGTACATTTTATAATAAATCCAGTTTGACACCAAGCAACCCACGGTTCAGGGTAGCCGTTACGTAGCTGGTAAACTCGTATTGACCAGTGTCCCGCGCATACATTAAAATGACTGCTGTTTTCACTCACTATGTCCCTGGTTTGGCAAGGACACAGTGGGGGCCATATTGCTCATGCTTTTATGCCATCACATATAAGATGGTGCACCCTGCCATAGGGCTGGAACGCCTTCTAGAAGGGTGAGGATGACGTACCCATAACATATGTAGTGTAGGGTGGACAGCGTACACAGGGAGTGTGCCGTATCAAGTTTGCATTTTCGTTTTTTACCAGGACATTCAGCCTGCTATGGCAGTGCTGGGTGCATCTGGATGCATGGCCCCTGAGGGAGGCACAATCTGTGCTGTTGCCCTCCGAGGCTTACCCATAGTACCCCATGCCCTAGGTACCGAAGTTCCTTTTTACTAAGGACTTTTAGTGGTAGCTAAAGGTGTATCCAATTAATTTTTCAATGTTTTAGGGAAAGAGCACTGGGAACCTGGTTCGCAAGGTCCCAGTGAACTCCAGGCCAAGTTGCATTCAGAAACCAGGCAAAAAGTGTGGGGGTACTGCAACAAGGGGTCAGTTTCTCACAATTAGTTGCTAATGACATACACTAGTAGTGATACGTTTTTCTGATGGATACAACTACCTGTGGATTCCTCACCTAATGAATTCTCCCCATGCGTAGCATTCAACTGAAACTTTTCTCCAGATCTGCACGTCGGCCAGGAAGTCACAATTGCCCGACTCCACGTGGCTCCGCCTGACATCGAGGCAATAAGAGGCCCTCGCTGGCGTGCCGACATCAGTTCACTTTTTTCCGTGCCTTCGATAACGGTTACTTTTCCACTTACCTGTATCGTTTGCTGTTCAGAAGGGGTACTTTGTGTTTTGTTGACATGTCTGCCCGAAGAAGTCAGGCTTTAAGCCCTGCAGGGAATGCGGAGGTCGGATGTTGGTGACTGACCCCCATAACGACTGCCTTTGGTGCCTGAGTTCGGACCACAATGTCCAGGAATGTCGTTCATGGCAAAAAAATGAACCCTAAAGCCTTGAAGGAACGTGAGGCTAAATTGTTCTTAGCAAAAGCTAAGAAGGAGAGAAAACGGCACCATAGATCATCGTTGGGGAAGTAAAGTCACAAGAAGCGCCGTCATCGTGACTCCAGGCGTCGATCCAGAGGAAGCCGGTAGGAGTCGAAGTCGTCGTCACCCTGACGCCGCAAGTCCTGGGAGGTCAGCCCGACGCAGTCTCCTCAACCGATGACTCCGCAATCATCTCCGGCGCCATTGGTCTTTGAGGTGGTGGAGCCTCAGAGTCAGCATGCCTCTCTGGCGCATCCAGGCGCTCAGGATTCGGGTCAGGTGCCAGCTCTGGCTCCTCAGGACTATCCTGCTTTCCCGGCTCCAGGTACGGATCTGGCGTCATTTCTTAATGCCATGTTTACTATTTTCTGGGAGGTGGTGTGCCGGCTGGCCTTCTGGTCCCCTGGCATTCAACTTGGGCGTTCTGGCTCCGTACAGGCCGACACCGTTCATGCCATTCTGTCCGGCAGGAGACACTAGCCCGGCGGCGGTGCAGACGTCGAGGGAGAGGCCTTTGACGCCGGTGTCCGTTGAGATGGAGGAGCCCCGAAGCCGGATGGCATCGACAGGTGCAGGTCGTGTATCCACGGCGCCGATGGATCCATCTACGGTGTTGGGAGGATCCGGAGATCCTGTGCTGACGCCTTATCGGCGCCACTCTCCGATGTCGTCACACTCCATGTCGATGCCGGGGTTGGAGGCCAAATTGCGGTCCAGAAGGAAGGCCCTCAGGTTGTTGGAGGAGAGAGAGTACCAGCGGCAGATCCTTGAGGAAGGGGAGGTTGCTGAGCCCCAGAGTGAGTTTCAGGGGTTTGATATGGCCAGTGGACTGTATACTTCCCCGGAGTGGGATCTGGCCTCCCCAGGGGAGTATACTGAGGAAGCAGCCATGTTCCATTCAGTCATCAGGTAGGCTGCTGATTTACTGGAACTTCCCCTGCCTACGGCGCAAGTTAAAACTAATATCCTGACCAAGGTACTTCATCCCACCACGGCCATTGCGGATCCTCTGTTGCCATTCAATGAAGCTCTCATGGAGACAATAGGAGAGGTGTGGAAGAAACCTGTTTCTTCGTTGAGGGAGCAGATCGGAGGCCAGACAATATAGGTCTGCACCTGGAGACCCAGAGTTTCTTTCTAAGCATCGGTCTCCAGAGAGTCTGGTCGTACAGGCATCCTGTTCTTCACGATCTGCTCCCGGCTCCTTTCCTGGACTACCATCTGACTGGGAGTCCAAGCGTATGGAACAGTCTGCCAAGAAGGTTTTCTCCTCGTGTAGTATGGCATTGAAATCTGCTAATGCTACGTGTATCCTTGGCAGATACATTAATGCAATAATGGATGCGGCAAAGACAGCATTACCGGACATGCCCCAAGACTTGCATGGGCTCCTCTCGGATGCTCAGGCAGCGGCTACTCAAGTCATACAGTCAGGGCTGGATACCACGGACTCTGTTGCTAGAGTCATGGGGACCTCTATTGCTACCAGGCGCCATGCTTGGTTGCGCACATCTGGATTCTCATCAGATGTTCAGGCCACACTCTTGGACTTGCCTTTTGATGCGGCTAAATTGTTTGGCTCTATAGCTGACTCTGCGTTAGAGCCCTTTAAGCAGTGTAGAGCCACTGCGAAATCCTTGGGCCTGCAGGCTGTTTCGACCCCATTTAGATCCATTTAGTTTTTGGACCAGGGGCTTCCTTTCGTGGGAGATCGCAGCAGGCAGGACAGCATTCTTCGAGCCTCCCTTATAGATCATTAAGGGGGCGGGGTAGGGTCCGCACTAGAGGTGCCACCCAGCAGCAGCACCCTTCCTCTTCCTCAGGGGGGATGCAACAGGGGAAGCAGCCCTATTCCTCTCTCCATCACGTCCCATACCTCTCCGGTAGGGGTAAGGTTGTCTCTTTTTCTTCCAATGTGGAGTCAATAACATCCGATTCTTGGGTCATCAGCGTGGTAAGGAAAGGCTATGCCCTTCCCTTTCGGGAGATTCCTCCTCACTTCCCTCCCCGTCCTTCCTTTTGGTCACACGATCATCTCCTGTTGCTAGAACAGGAGGTTCTGTCCCTATTGTCAAAAGGTGCAGTGGAGTTGGTTCCCGAGCAGGAGAGGGGTCAGGGATGTTATTCAAGGTACATTCTGATCCCCAAAAAGGATGGTCGTTTGAGACCTATCTTGGACTTGAGGATTTTGAATTGGTTCCTCAAGCAGGAGAAATTCAAAATGCTGACTCTAGCACAGGTACTTATGGCGTTAAACAAGGAGGATTGGATGGTGTCTGTCGACTTGCAGGATGCGTATTTCCATATTCCCATTCTCAAGTCTCACAGGAAGCATCTCCGTTTTGTGGTAGGGTCGCAATACTACCAGTTTGCGGTCCTTCCTTTTGGACTTACTTCCGCACCTCGAGTTTTCACGAAGGTGATGGCGGTTGTTGCAGCGAACCTCAGGAGGAAAGGGATAGCGGTATTCCCTTACCTGGACGACTGGTTGATCAAAGCCAAGTCTCCGGAGCTTGTGTTGCATCATCTGCAGCTGGCAACCCAGTTGTTGTTCAGTCTGGGCTTTTCAATAAATGTGCCCAAGTCTCACCTGCAGCCCTCTCAATGCCTCCTGTTCTTTGGGGCAGTATTGGACACGACATTGTATCGGGCCTTTCCTCCGCCACAGCGGATTCAGGACATTCAGGCGTTGAGTCCGATGTTTCAAGAAGGAGCGGTTGTTACGGTCCTCAAGGTCCTTCGTTTGCTCGGTTTGTTCGCTTCTTGCATTCTGTTGGTCACTCATGCACACTGGCACATGAGGGCTCTTCAGTGATGCCTCCGCAGGCAGTGGTTTCAACACAAAGGGGATTTCGAGGTCGACAAAGATCTCCAGAGACACTGCTGCGGACCTACAATGGTGGGCTGGGGGTGGCAACCTGTCTCAAGGAAAGCCGTTTTCGCTGCCTCCTCCAGTGACCACAGTGATAACGGATGCCTCCACTTTGGGGTGGGGAGCTCATTTGGGGGACCTGGAGATCAAGGGTTGTTGGTCTCCAGTGGGGCAGATTTTTCATATCAATCTGCTGGAACTGTGGGCGATTCGTTTGGCCCTCAAGGCCTTCCTTCCTTCCTCCCTTCCCTTCGGTCCGTCGGTTCAAGTCCTGACGGAGAACACGGCCACGATGTGGTACATCAACAAGCAGGGAGGAGTAGGGTCGTACCTTCTCTGCAGAGAGGCTCTGCAGCTCTAGTCCTGGGCACAGGACCATCGGCTTTGCGTAATAGCAAACCATCTGTCCGGGGTTCAAAACGTGCGTGCAGACAGTCTGTCGGCTCTTCTCAGACGATCACGAGTGGCGTCTTCATCCGGATCTGGTTCTTTACATCTTTTGGATGTGGGGGTTTCCGCGGATAGACCTATTTGCCACTCGGGAGAACGCGCACGGCCCGTTTGTTCTGCAGCCTTCAGTATCCGATGCAGGGAGCGTTGGGGGACGCGTTTTGGATGTCCTGGTGCGGCCAGTTGCTTTACATGTTTCCTCCATACCCTTGATTCCTTGGGTTCTGAGGAAGATTCGCCAGGACCGGGCCCAAGTCATTCTAATAGCTCCGGATTGGCCACGAAGGGTGTGGTGCACAGACTTACTACAACTCTCACTGTGCCCTCCGCTCCGTCTCCCTCACAGGGCAGACCTCCTCTCGCAGTCGGAGGGGCAGGTTCTACACTGCAACCTCCAGAGCCTGCACCTTCATGCCTGGAGATAAATATCGAAGGATATTGCATTCGAATTTGGGGCAGGCTATCATTTGGATGGAGAGTTAGCCATTTTTTATATGTTGTTTGGCTGATTAGGAAAAAGGATGGGTTGATGTTTTAAACTGAGATAATATTGTACTGCCTCAATTGTTTCATTACTATTTTAAATATCATCTAATAATGAATTCATTGCTTTACTTTTCTTTTACTGGTTATCTAAGCACTTACAATGTCTAAGAATTGCCTTAGACACTGTAGGGGTATAGTGCTCTTGCAACTATGCCCTCACCTGTGGTATAGTGCACCCTGCCTTCGGGTGTTAAGGCCTGGTACAGGGGTGACTTACCTATGCCACAGGCAGTGGGTTGTGGGCATGGCACTCTGAGGGGAGTGCCATATCGACTTAGTCATTTTCTCCCCACCAGCACACACAAGCTGTAAGGCAGTGTGCATGTGCTGAGTGAGGGTTCCCCAGGGTGGCATAATACATGCTGCAGCCCTTGGAGACCTTCCCTGGTCACAGGGCCCTTGGTACCAGGGGTACCATTTACAAAGGTAATATCTGTGTGCCAAGGCTGTGCCAATTGAAGGAACAAAGGTACAGTTTAAGGAAAGAACACTGGTGCTGGGGCTTTGTTAGCAGGGCCCCAGCACACTTTCAATCATAACTAGCATCAACAAAAGGTAAAAGGTTAGGGGGTAACCATGCCATCAGAGGCATTTTCCTACAGGTACCAACTTCATGTCCGCTTCCCTGAAACATATGTGGAATGAGTGTGGGGTGATTTACAAGTCCACCACACCATACCATCCACAAACTAATGATCTTGTAGAAAGGTTTAACAAGACATTGAACAGCATGATCATGGGGCTCCCTGAAAAACTCCAAAGGAGATGGGATGTCCTCTTGCCATGCCTGCTTTTCGCCTACAGATAGGTGCCTCAGAAGGGAGTAGGGTTTTCCCCCTTTGAGCTTCTGTTCGGCCATCCTGTTAGGGGACCACTAGCTCTTGTGAAAGAAGGCTGGGAGAGACCTCTCCATGGGCCTAAGCAAGATGTAGTGAGCTATGTACTATGCCTCTGCTCCAGGATGGCAGAGTACATGGAAAAGGCAGGCAAAAACCTTGAGGCGGCCAACAACTCCAAAGGTTGTGGTATGACCAAAAAGCTGCAATGGTTGAGTTTCAGCCAGGGCAGAAAGTCTGGGTTCTGGAGCCTGTGGCTTCCGGGGCACTCCAGGACAGATGGAGTGACCCTTACCCAGTGCTAGAAAAGAAGAGTCAGGTCACTTACTTAGTGGACCTGGGCACTAGCAGGACACCAAAGAGGGTGATCCATGTTAACCGCCTCAAACTGTACAGTGATAGGGCAGACATGCTGATGGTTACTGATGAGGATCAGGAAGCAGAGTGTGAACCTCTCCCTGACCTCCTCTCAACTGACCCAAAAGATGTTTCAGTGGATGGAGTTGTCTACTCAGATACCCTCTCTGGCCAACAGCAAGATGACTGCAGGAAAGTCCTCCAGCTGTTTGCTGAGCTCTTTTCTTTGACCCCTGGTCAGACAAACTTGTGTACCCATGATGTGGACACAGGAGGCAGTATGTCTGTGAAGAATAAAATATTCAGAGAGTCTGACCAAGTCAAAGAAACCATTAAAGTGGAACTCCACAAGATGATGGAATTGGAAGTGATGAACCACTCTGACAGTCCCTGGGCTAGCCCGGTGGTCTTGGTCCCCAAACCTCACACCAAGGATGGAAAGAGAGAGATGAGGTTTTGTGTGGACTACAGAGGACTCAATCCTGTCACCAAGACAGATGCTCACCCCATACCAAGGGCAGATAAACTGATTGATAAATTAGATGCAGCCAAATTCTTAAGTACCTTTGACTTGACAGCGGGGTACTGGCAAATCAAAATGGCACCTGGAGCAAAAGAAAGGACAGCATTCTCGACACCTGATGGGCATTATCAGTTTTCTGTTGTGCCCTTTGGCTTAAAGAATGCCCCTACCACCTTCCAAAGGTTGGTGAATAAAGTCCTTGCTGCCTTGGAGTCCTTTAGTGCAGCATAACTAGATGATATAGCTGTCTTTAGCTACAACTGGCAGGATCACCTGGTCCACTTGAAGAAGGTTTTGCAGGCCTCTCTATCAAGGCATCCACATGTCAGATAGGGCAGGTCACAGTGGTTTACTTGGGACACCTTGTAGGTGGTGGCCAAGTTCAGCCATTATAACCCAAGATCCAGACTATTCTGGACTGGGAAGCTCCAAAATCCCAGACTCAAGTCAGGGCATTTCTTGGTTTGACTGGGTACTATAGGAAGTTTGTGAAGGGATATGGATCCATAGTGAAACCTCTCACAGAACTTACCTCCAAGACAATGCCCAGAAAAGTTAACTGGACCTTGGACTGTCAAAAGGCCTTTGACACCCTGAAAGAAACTATGTGCTCACCACCAGTTTTGAGAGTTCCAGATTATTCTAAGCAATTAATTGTGCAGACTGATGCCTCTGAACATGGGATAGGAGCAGTCCTATCCCAAACCAATGATGATGGCCTTGACCAGCCTGTTGCTTTTATTAGCAGGAGGTTACTCACCAGGGAGCAGCGTTGGACTGCCAATGAGAGGGAGACCTTTGCTGTGGTTTGGTCCCTGAAGAAGTTGAGACCATACCTGTTTGGTACTTGTAGGAAGTTGGCTCTGTATGCACTATTTCAAAGTAAGAAATAGCATGCACAGAGTCCAAGGGTCCCCTTAGAGGTAAGATAGTGGCAAAAATGATGCTCTATTTTGTGGTAGTGTGGTCGAGCAGTAGGCTTATCAGAGGGTAGTGTTAAGCATTTGTTGTACACACACAGGCAATAAATTTGGAACACACACTTGAAGACAATTCCAGGCCAATAGGTTTTTGTATAGAAAAGTAACTTTTCTTCGTTTATTTTACGAACCACAGGTTCAAGATTTACAAGTAATACTTTAAATGAAAGGTATTTCACTTGGGTAACTTAGGAACTTTGAATCAGCAAAATAGCATGTACAGTTTTCACAAAAATGGCAATAAGCTATTTTAAAACTAGACAGTGCAATTTTCAACAGTTCCTGGGGTAGGTAAGTGTTTGTTAGTTTTGCAGGTAATTAAACCACCTACAGGGTTCAAAGTTGGGTCCAAGGTAGCCCACCGTTGGGGGGGTTCAGGGCAACCCCAAAGTTACCACACCAGCAGCTCAGGGCCGGTCAGGTGCAGAGGTCAAAGTGGTGCCCAAAGCGCATAGGCTTCAATGGAGAAGGGGGTGCCCCGGTTCCAGTCTGCCAGCAGGTGAGTACCCGTGACTTCGGAGGGCAGACCAGGGGGGTTTTGTAGGGCACCAGGGGGGGACACAAGTCAGCACAGAAAGTACACCCTCAGCGGCCGGGTGCAGAGTGCAAACAGGCGTTGGGTTTGTAATGGAGTTCAATTGGAGACCAAGGGGTCTCTTCAGCAAAGCAGGCAGGCAAGGGGGGGGCTCCTCAGGGTAGCCACCACCTGGGCAAGGGAGAGGGCCACCTGGGGGTCGCTTCTGCCCTGGAGGTCAGATCCTTCAGGTCCTGGGGGCTGTGGGTGCAGCGCATCCTTGGCATGGTTACCCCCTGACTTTTTGCCTTTTGCTGATGCCAAGTTATGATTGGAAGTGTGCTGGGACCCTGCTAACCAGGCCCCAGCGCCAGTGTTCTTTCCCTAAACTGTACCTTTGTCTCCACAATTGGCACAGCCCTGGCACACAGATAGTACCCTTGTATATGGTACCCCTGGTACCAAGGGCCCTGTGACCAGGAAAGGTCTCAAAGTGCTTCAGCATGTATTATCCCACCCTGGGGACCCCTCACTGAGCACATGCACACTGCCTCACAGCTTGTTTGTGCTGGTGGGGAGAAAATGACTAAGTCAACATGGCGCTCCCCTCAGAGTGCCATACCCACAACCCACTGCCTGTGGCATAGGTAAGTCACCCCGCTAGCAGTCCTTACAGCCCTAAGGCAGGGTGCACTATACCACAGGTGAGGGCATAGTTGCATGAGCACTATGCCCCTACAGTGTGTAAGCAAAACCTTGGATATTGTAAGTGCAGGGTAGCCATAAAGAGTGTATGGACTGTGAGTTTGTCAAACACGAACTCCACAGTTCCATAATGGCTACACTGAATACTGGGAAGTTTGGTGTCAAACTTCTCAGCACAATAAATCCACACTTATGCCAGTGTGGGATTTATTAAGAAATGTACACAGAGGGCATCTTAGAGATGCTCCTTCTATACTAGTCCACCTACTAGTGCTTGGCTGACCAGTTTCTGCCAGCCTGCCACATCCCGACTGGTTTCTGGCCACATGAGGTGAGTGACTTTGTCCTTCTGTGGCCAGGAACAAGCCTATACTGGGTGGAGGTGCTTCACACCTCCCCCTGCAGGAACTGTAACAGCTGGTGGTGAGCCTCAAACGCTCAAGCCTGGTGTTATAACTCCCCGAGGCACTCCAGCTAGTGGAGATGCCCCCCTACCTCCTCCAGACAAAGCCCCCACTTTTGGCGGCAAGTGCTGAGGAGATCATGAGAAAAACAAGGAGTCACCCACAAGGCGGGACAAGCCCCCCAAGGTGTCCTGAGATGAGGTGACCCCTGGCTTAAGAAATACTCCATTTTGTTTTGGAGGATTTCTCCCAATAGGAATAGGGATGTGCCCCCTTCCCTTCAGGGCATATTGGGCTACTAGATATAAAAATTCAAACCTGGGGGCTGCAAAACCACCCTTTGGTAAAGAATTTGTATCTTGCTACAGGCTATACTGGTTTGGTGACCGGCCCACCATAGTCTGACCATCCGTGAAAGGAGCTGTTCAAAGAAAGCCCTGTTTAACAGAATGAGGGTGTTGTGAAATAAATAAAGTAGTTTCGGAAGGAGCATTATTTTTGCACAACTCTTCCCATAAATGTTGGAGGCCGCATGCATAGTTGGGGGAAGTGTTTTACTTTTGATTACTTCGTTATAGACTGCATGTAAAAACATTGCTAGGTCTTCAGCATACTTTTTTAAATAAAATTCAGCTGGTAGCCAGGCATTCCTCATGGACTTTATCGCACTTTTTATTTCTTCTAGTGTTAATGGGATGCATAGTGGTCCAAGCTGATGCTTTTCAGGCCATTTTAATGTAGCCCTGCCCAAGTAATCATTTAGGCCTTGTTCAGATAAATTTACAATTGAGCAGTATATTCCTGTGCAGTAGTCTGTGAAGTCATGTAGAATGTCGGAATGATTACCACTTAGTTCCCCCATCTGGTTACCTATCTGAACTGTCTGAGACCACCCAAGCAGGCCAAATCATCCCGGCCAATGTACAACATGATCCCTGCCCCTCACCATATCTCCTAGCTGCGGCATGTGTACCTAAGAACTTAACCTCCCTGTTTAGTGGGTCACAGAGTTCCAGCCATATCGCATTCAATTTGGATAGTCTAGCCCCATTTGGTCTCTCCTCTACTTCAGTGCCAAGATTTCCCTTCAAGCAAGTCCAACCTGTTGTATATAGGTTTGAGGATACTGTGGGCTTTAGAAATGCACTCACCCCACACAACTGTCTTGAACACCTTCCATAATGTTGCATATGTGGCCACAGACGGCTGATTTAATGTTGAAAAATAACTGGCTCAGCCAACGTATTTCAGTTTCTAATAGCTCAGTGGGTTGTAGTTACCACAGCTTGTGTGAGTCTGCATAACTGGGAACATTTAGTGGGAGAATAACAGATAAGTAGTCTGACAAGATCCTGATTAGGTGCTCTATGGTTGTCACAGTCCATCACATCTTTAGAACCCAACCAGAAACCTTTCCTTGAGGAGGACCGGTGTAGGAAGTTGACTCTGTATATACTATTTCAAAGTAAGAAATAGTGTGCACAGAGTCCAAGGGTTCCCCTTAGAGGTAAGATAGTGTCAAAATTAGATAATTCTAGTGCTCTATTTTGTGGTAGTGTGATCGAGCAGTAGGCTTATCAGAGGGTAGTGTTAAGCATTTGTTGTACATACACAGGCAATAAATGAGGAGCACACACTCAAAGACAAATTCCAGGCCAATAGGTTTTTATATAGATAAATATATTTTCTTAGTTTATTTTAAGAACCACAAGATTTAAGATTTGAAGTAAACACATAAAATGCAAGGTACTTCACATAGGTATCTTACGAACTTTGAATAAAAGCAATATCATATACAGTATTTGTTAAAGTGGCAATAAGCTATTTTCAAAGTGGACACTGCAAAAATCAATAGTTCCTGGGGAAGGTAAATAAAGGTTAGTTTGTGAGGTAAGTAAAACACTTACAAGTCTCAGTTCTCGGGCATAGGCTGCCCACCGTTGGGGGTTCAAGGCAACTCCAAAGTTACCACACCAGCAGCTCAGGGCCGGTCAGGTGCAGAGGTCAAAATGGTGCCCTAAACACATAGGTGCCTATGGAGAACAGGGGTGCTCCGGTTCCAGTCTGCCAGAAGGTAAGTACCCGCGTCCTTGGGGCACAGACCAGGGGGGTTTTGTAGAGCACTGTGGGGGAGGGGGGGGACACAAGTAGGCACACAAAACACACCCTCAGTGGCATAGGGGCGGCTTGGTGCAGTGTGCAAAGCAGGCGTCAGGTTTCAGATAGGAATCAATGGAGGGACCCGCGGCTCACTCTAGCTGTACAGGCAGGTACAGGGGGTGCTTCGCGGGAAAGCCACCACCTGGGCTAGGCAGAGGGTCACTCCTGCGCTGAGGTTCAGGTCCTGGGGGCTGCTGGTGCAGTGCTTGTTCCAGGCGTCTGGTCCCTTGTTACAGGCAGTCAGTCAGGGGGAGCCTCTGGATTCTCTCTCAGGTGCTGCTGTCAGGGCTCATGGGGGTCGTCTTTGGCTACTCACAGGCTCGCAGTCGCTGGGGAGGCCTCCCTGTGGTGTTTGTTCTCTGGATCTCAAGACCGGGGCGTCGGGTGCAGTGTGTGAAGTTTCACGCTTCCGGCGGGAAACATTCAGTCTTTGAAAGTTGCTTCTTTGTTGCAAAGAAATTGCTGTTTTTAAGCAGAGCCGCTGCTCATAGGAGTTTCTTGGTCCTTTGGTCCAGGGCAGTCCCCTGAGGCTTCAGAGGTCGCTGGTCCCTGTCGGATGCGTCGCTGGTTGCAGGTTTTCGAAGTTGGAGACAGGTCGGTAGGGCTCAGGCCAAAGCAGTTGTCGTTGTCCGTCTTCTCTGCAGGCTTATAGGTCAGCAGTCCTTGTTTCTTCAGGTTGCAGGAATCTGATTTCCTGGGATCTGGGGTGCCCCTAAATACTGAATTTAGGGGTGTGTTTAGGTCTGGGAGGGCAGTAGCCAATGGCTACTGTCCTGGAGGGTGGCTACACCCTCTTTGTGCCTCCTCCCTGTGGGAAGGGGGGGGCACATCCCTAATCCTATTGTGAGAATCCTCCAAACTCAAGATGGAGGATTTCTCAAGGCTGGGGTCACCTCAGCTCAGGACACCTTAGGGGCTGTCCTGACTGGTGGGTGACTCCTCCTTGTTTTTCTTATTATCTCCTCCAGCCTTGCCGCCAAAAGTGGAGGCAGTGGCCGGAGGGGCGGGCATCTCCACTAGCTGGGATGCCCTGCGGTGCTGAAACAAAAGGGGTGAGCCTTTGAGGCTCACCGCCAGGTGTTAAAGTTCCTGCAGGGGGAGGTGAGAAGCAGGCTTTGTTCCTGGCCACAGAGTGACAAAGGCACTCTCCCCATGTGGCCAGCAACATGTCTGGTGTGTGGCAGGCTGGCAGTAACTGATCAGCCTACACTAAGTCTGGTTGGTATTCAGGGGGCATCTCTAAGATGCCCTCTGGGTGTATTTTACAATAAATTGCATACTGGCATCAGTTTTCAGTGTAGCCATTATAGAACTGTGGAGTTCATGTTTGATAAACTCCCAGACCATGTACTCTTATAGCTACCCTGCACTTACAATGGCTAAGGTTTTGCTTAGACACTGTAGGAACATAGTGCTCTTGCACATATGCCCTCATCTGTGGTATAGTGCACCCTGCCTTAGGGCTGTAAGGCCTGCTAAAGGGGTGACTTACCTAAGCCACAGGCAGTGTGAGGTTGGCATGGGACTCTGAGGGGAGTGCCATGTCGACTGTCATTTTCTCCCCACCAGCACACACAAGCTGGCAAGCAGTGTGCATGTGCTGAGTTAGGGGTCCCCAGGGTGGCATAAGACATGCTGCAGCCCTTAGAGACCTTCCCTGGCATCAGGGCCATTGGTACTAGGGGTTCCATTTATAAGGGACTTATCTGAGTGCCAGGGCTGTGCCAATTGGGGAAGCAAAGGTACAGTTTAGGGAAAGAACACTGTTGCTGGGGACTGGTTAGCAGGGTCCCAGCGCACTTTCAATCAAAACTTAGCATCAGCAAAGACAAAACGTTAGGGGGTAGCCATGCCAAGGAGGCATTTCCTTACAACAGGTGTACAGCTGAATGAAGTATAGAACTTCCAGAAAGTGGATCCTTTACTCAATGAAAGTGCAATAGCTCAAATTGGTGTATGATGTCCCAAAGTGCCTCACTTGCCTGATTATGTCTGAAATAGGCATAGAAAATGTAAGAAAACAGTGCAAATGGCAACAAGCTATAGTGACCCTAGGAGGAGCCCAAACCATATACTAAAAAAATAGAATGCGAACACAAGATCACCACCTGGGTAAGTGGAATTTGTAGAGGAGACCTGGTGGTACTAGAAAAACACAGAGGTAAGCAATACAATACAACCCCCCCCCCCCCCCCCAAAACAACCAGGAAAGCAGAGTAAATCACTGGAATTTTCCCAAACTACCCAAAAGGAAGAAAAAGAAGACACCCAGACCAGACTGCAAGAAACCAGCTGTGGATTCCTGGAGAAGACCCGTGGAGAGAGGGGACCAAGTCCAAAAATCACAGTGGAGTCCAGGAAGAGTAGGAGCTACTACCCACCCAGCTGTACTTGCAGGAGTTGGTCGTTGGTGAAGAAGAACAGGTCAGCACTGCAGCCCTGGAGCCGGAGAAGAGTTCCAGATGGATGCAGAAGATGTTCCATGTGAAGATTGCTGACGGGTGTTGGTGCAGGAATTCCACCCACAATCCTTGGCAATGGCAAACTCGCATTTAGTGGAAAAGTGGTGCTGCTGGGGACCAGCAAGGCCCCGGAGGACTCAACCCAGGAGGGGGAGTCACAAGGGACCCTCTGCGTCGCAGAGAGTCCAGAGGAAGCACCCACAGGAGTCCCACAGGATGGGGAGACTGGAGTTTCAGAAGGAGCCCATGCAGCACTACAGAAAAGGAACCCATGCCGCAGGAGAACCACACAGAGGGCTGAGCGTCACAGGAAGGAGTGCTGGGGACTGGAGCTACACGTCGCCTGAAGATCCCTTGGAGGGGATGCAAACAAGCCATGGCAGCTGCAAGAGACGCAGTGCATGGTGGTACTGTCCTTCATGGGAAGGCAAAGGCTTACCTCCACCAAATTTGGGTAGCTGGCAGAGAGGACCAAGGGGACTACTCTGGACCACCACCCATGATGTAGGATCCATGCAGCTCAGGGTGGGAGGAGATCCACGGAGTTTGTCGTCATTGTAGTAGGTGCCTGCCGATGCAGGGGAGTGACGACTTCACTCCAAGAGAGATTGCTTCTTCTTCTTGTTCAGGCAGGAGATTTGCTGTCTTCTGATAATGCACAGCTGGGAAATGTTGCAAAGCTGGTGGGAGTCGTGGAAACAAAGTTGCAGAATAGTAGTCTTCTTGGATTGCAGCGTTGTTCGTTCCTGGAGGGTCCAGTCACAGTTTCAGTGGCCAGAAGTCAAAGTGAAGGTTGCAGGGGAATCCTGCTGGAGTCTTGCACGTCGAATCTGAGGACCCACCCAAGAGAGAGACCCTAAAAAGCCCAGAAAGGGGGATTGGTCACCTAGTCCGGTAAGCACCTATCAAGAGAGGGCTCGGACGTCACCTGCCTGGCCTGGCCACTCAGATGCTGCCAGAGTTCCCTGCCAACCTTCGAAACAAGATGGCAGAACCCAGGGACCCTCTGGAGGAGCACTGAGCACCACCCCTGGGGTGGTGATGGACAGGTTAGTGGTCACTCCCCTTTCCATTGTCCAGTTTCACACCAGTTTAGGGACTGGGGGTCCCTCAACCAGTGTGGACTGGTTTATGCATGGAGGGCACCAAATGTCCCCTTCAAAGCATACCAGTGGCTTGGGCAGGCTACCCCTCCCAAGCCAGTCACACCTATTTCCAAAAGGAGAGGGTGTTACCTCCCTCTCCCAAAAGAAATCCTTTGTGCTGCCTTCCTGGGCTTGATCAGATCAAGCAGCAGAAGGGCGGAAACTTGTCTGAGGGGTGGCAGCAACTGAGCTGCCCGGAAAACCCTGTAAGACTAGAGTAGCAATGCTGGGGGTCCTCTAAGGAGCCCCCAGAGTGCATGGAATCATACGTCCAATAATTGAAACAGTATTGGTGTATGATTTCGACATGTTTGATACCAAACATGCCCAGGATCGGAGTTATCATTATGTAGCTGGACATAAATAGTGACCTATGTCCAGCACACCCACAAAATGGCATCCCTGCACTCACAAAATCCAAGAAAATTGATCTGGTGTTTGTGGGG
Source organism: Pleurodeles waltl (assembly GCF_031143425.1). Lineage (NCBI taxonomy): Eukaryota > Metazoa > Chordata > Amphibia > Caudata > Salamandridae > Pleurodeles > Pleurodeles waltl. The sequence goes on along the minus strand of NC_090440.1, from coordinate 724,688,164 downwards.
GCACCTCTGTTAGTGCAGGGGTGCCCTCACACACAGGTACCCGCCCCTGCCCACTGGGCTGAAAGGACCTACCATAGGGGTGACTTATAGTGACTTGGTGCAGTGGCCTGAAGTGAAAACGGGTGCATGCACCTGTTTCACGCAGACTGCACTGGCAGGCCTGCAGAACCCTTTGCATGGGCTCCCTATGGGTGGAAGAATAACTGCTGCAGCACTTAGGGTCCCCCCTGGAACCCCAGTGCCCTGGGTACCTAGGTACCATGTACTAGGGACTTCCAGGGGGGCGCCAGTATGCCAATTATGGGAAGAAAAAGGTACATTCTCCAAGTAGAAGGGAGAGAGCACAACCACTGGGGTCCTGGTTAGCAGGATCCCAGTAGACACAGGCAAGCACACTGACAACAGGCTGAAAACGGGGTAACCATTCCAAGAAAGAGGGCACTTTCCTACATATGAGAAATATCTGTGGCATGACCAGTTTCTAGCATATGGACTTGTTCCATTCTAAAACAAGTGTGTCTCTTGAATTGGTGCAATGTCAATCTTGTGTCTATAGAAGTGTGTTATAACCTGGTGAGCTTTACGGTAATTGTTTATCTCTCAGACATTCCATGTTATCAATCTAATAGTGCATTCAAGCTTATGGCTGGGTACTTGGCAATTTGTTATCTCTTGCTCTATCCACTCTTATGTCCACATGTTGAATAGATTCTCTTCTGCAAACTGTGTCCTACTGCCTCCTTTTGAATCGTAGTTTCCTCAGTTACCTCTCTCAACCACCTTCACTCACTTCGAGCCCAAACTCCTCGATGAGAACCCAGGTGACAAGTCTTGCTATTTTAAAGTAACTCAAATTAACAACGTTCAAATTATGCTGGTACAGCTAAATACACCCACTCCAGGGGGACAGCCAGAAATACATTAGTGACATTTACTGCAATGTTTGATCTGACATTTATACGTTATACCCCCAAAAATTTTGCCTTCACTCCTTTACTTTGAAGAACTTGTTTTGTTAGCATTAGGACTCTCTGCACTTTACCCCTGCTAAATAGTGCTAAAGTGCTTGTGCTCTCTCTCCTTAAAACATTGCAAAATTGGATTACACCTAATTGGCACATTTATTTACTTGAAAGTCCCTAGTAAATGGGGGCCTGTAAATTGAACACTACTACTGGGCTGCAGCATTATGCCATCCAGTAAAGTATCCTTTGAAACATACCTCAGGCTTGCCATTGTAGCTTGCAGTGTAGTTTTAATGTGCCATTTTGACCTGGCAAAATACAGATTTTGCTAGGCCTAAACTTTCCATTTTAATACGTTTAAGTTACTCCTAAGGTAGACTCTAAACGCTCATTGGGCAGCGTGCATGGTATTTGAAAAGTCAGACACATGTATTTAACTTTTACATGTCCTGGCAGTGGAAAAACTCCTAAAGTCATTTTTGAGGCCATCTCTCCTATAAACCAACACTGGGTTGCCTTCTTACATTTAATAAATGCTAACTTACAGATGATGGGATGACTGAGGAGTAGGTGTATCCTGCCCTGGTTGCACTTCAAAGGGCCCTGTCTGCAGCACACTCAAAGGAACAAAACACCGGCTTTGCCTTTGTCACCCTACACAGTTTGGACCCAGGTCCAAGGGAATGGGAAGAACTGACAAGAACCAGTTTTGGGGGTAGGTCAGGAGATTTCCCCACTCAAAGGAAGGCACCAGGTGTGAAAATGGGGCCTTCAAAACCTCTCGTGATCACGGCTAGACCTATAGAAGGTTCAGAAGAAGGACTGCCCTGATCTCTGAGGAACAGAGACTGCCCTGCTGACTGAAGGAGAATGGACCTCCTTGCCATAAACCCCGGCTCCACAGTGACTCCAATGTCATTTGTCTGACTTCCCATGTTACCTACAGGGATACAACAAGCATCCTGAGCTGCCCAGCAGACCAGCACCAACTGCACCTGTCTGAGCCCTGCCACTGGCCTCTGGCCTCTGCTGGAATGAGTTCTAATGTCCAAGTGGGCCCCCAGGTCCTAGACCCTTGGCTGACATCAATGAGAACTTCTCCAGAGCCAAAAGTGAAGTTAGAGAAGTGTTGGGCTCTTTGCGACAACCACCAATGCAAGACTCGAGCAGGACATGTGTTTTGTGCCGACAGAGAGCTTCTGCAATGACCAGCAATGCAAGATCTACCCTTAATGCCAACAGCGACCAACCGCAACAATCAGTCAGCACTTCAGTGAAGACCAGCACTTCGCACTGATAACCCCCTTGCGGCCCCTAACCGTGTGAAAGGAACTCTTCATGTGGACTTTGAGAAGGTAACTTCAGCAGAACTAACCTGGTCTTTGTATCCGACCCATGCTCCTTCGTGTGAGGCCCCTTCTTGTGACATTCCCCCAGTTTAGCATGGCCAGATAACTGCAAGTGGATATTTGTGCTTCTTGGTGGTATTTTCACCTAAGACTTTAAAAATTGATATCTCTGTTTCTATTGATTGGATTTTTTGTCATTCTGGTATCATTTTATTTATTAAAGTGTATTCCATTTTTCGAGATTAGTTTAGGGTTTTTCTTGTGTTTGTGTTTTCACTTTAATACTGTTTGTGTGCTTTATAAATACTTTACGCTTTGCCTCTAAGTTAAAACTGACTGCTTTGTATCAGGCTACCTGAGGTCTAAATACAGGTTAATTTTGTGACTTTTGTGGTTCTCCCTGACCAGGATTGCTTTTATTAATTGAGTGGGGCTTCCACCCCTCTCAACTAATAACCCAATTTCTTACATGCCATTTTATCGATCTCTTATGATTGTCTTATCTCAAGGAATATGTGAGTGTAGTGTGGCTATAGACAGCATAATAAAGTTCTACCGGCTTCTAACTGAAACTCGACGGCTAATCATATTAGTGTTCAATTCAATGCAGTGCTTTTACCACAAGTTCCAGCTAGTCAAGGGGTAGTGTCCCACTATCATTGTGGCCAGTGGACCCAGGCATCGCTTTCAGTAGCAGCTCCAGTTGGCCACTTGATATGGGAGTACAGCAGTGTCATTCCACATCACTTAGATGACTAAATGAGGAGTTCAGTACGCTCTTACTGCTCCCTCTGCCGGTGTCGGACAATTTGTCCATGTATTTATTTGTGCATCAGGGTCCATGGAAAATATGTACTTCATCAGTCTTGCTTGGTGAAATAAGGCATATTGTATCCCCCAGATCATGCAGTTTTTTGTTTTGTAGGAGTAAGCTTCCTCCAGGCATCCTGTACAAACTGCGTGAAGTACCTCTAGAAAGAAAGCTATTTTCTTTCATGTTGTCTTCCTCCTGTACTCTCCACTTCAAATGCAAGATTTTGTCTCGATCTAAATAAACAGTTGAGCAATAATGGGGCAGGGTGGAGTAACCGGTACAGGCCTTGGAGCAACAGTACAATGTGCTTATTCGATCACAAAGACTGAGGACAGGTTCTCACAGCCAAAGACTTGGATCAGTAGTCTTTGCACATACTCCTGTATTTGCCCTATTTTTGTAAATTCCAGGATCTCCACAATGTGTAAATTGCTTTTATGTTAACTGGTCTTACGGTCTTTGTTTTGTCATTCACTTTCTCCATTTCAGTTTTGAGCTCTTTTTGCATGTTGGATTGAGCTACCTCTTCATCTTCTGTCTGAAATACGTTGTTCAGCTATATCAGTGTTGTACAGCCATCATCCAGATGGACCTTCCTGTCACCCACATGCTTAGTGAGGGAATCCATTTTCATGTCTATTATTGCTAGGCTACTTCTCATCTCTAGTAAAATGGTATTAACGTCTGATGCATCTTCTAAATCAGTTATTTCAGTACTTCTAGAAGCAGCAGCTTGATCTTGTTCTCTTTCTTGTGAGTGACTTGCTTTGTTATGCCCTTCAAATGTGAGCTTGGGGTGTTTCGTAGCTGGTTTACCACTGTGGCTGTGACCTTTGAATATTGTCTGTCAGTCTATAATGTTGTGCGCACCTATCGCTGATTGAGGCTATGGACTGTCCCAGGTCGCAGCGCTGCACCGGTGGGATGATGGACCATATTGTCAGGTTTAGCGGTATACATTTGGCAGCACACACCTTCCCTGTTTAGTTCAAATCTAGCTGGTTATAGCTGGACAGGTGTTTCTTTCAAAGGTTTATAGGCAAGTAAGGTCGCACAAAATGTTCCAGCAGCCAGCTCTCAGAAGGTGTAGTGTTCAAAACCCTTTGCAGGTCCAGTGATATTGAGGCTTCCCAAAGACATCAGTGATTTTTTTTTTTTTTTTTAAATTCCAGCTTGAAGCTCATATCCAACGTCTATTAGTGTCCATTAATTATGAGTACTTAGGTCTGATAAAGTATCAGTGCTGCGACTTAGTTTTTGAAGCTGGAGGATCGCCCACCAACTCTAGGTGTTGTTTTTTTTTTTTTTTTTTTTTTGCCTGAGCTGCACCTTCGGGGCAGTATTTTCTGCCATTCACAATTATTACTTTTCAACCCCTCCTGAAAATACTTGGGAAATGTATAACTTTGCCAAAAATATTACAGGACTAGTGTTAAAACGGTAAAAAGCCTTCTGAAATATTTGGGGGAAATGTGCTCTTAACCTCAAATATTCTGGGACTAGAGTTAGAATAGTACATTTGCACTGTTGGTGTCACACACGCCCTCTCCTGCCCTCAGGGCTCACAAAGGAGCGGTTCTTTTGCACTCCGTCCCTGTGGCAGCATTTACTCACACAGGCTCCACGACCGCAGTTATGATAGAGTGACTTCTCGCGGGACGTGCCCTGCGCCTGACGGCTGTCGTCGTCGTCGATGCTCCGGACATTTCAGTCGACCGAATCCTTGCTGTACCTCGTCTCCCTACGGGAATCACTGGGTGTTCAGGGCAGAGTTCCAAAGCCAGAGTTTCGCTCCCTTTTGCTGCCACCGACTGCTTCACTTCCTCCAACGTGACTTATGGGTTCGGCCACTTATTTCGATCCTGTTGTCAATTCTTTTTATTCCCCAAAGCTTGCTGCGTCTGCGCACTCTGATATCAGCGTTCAGTGGTTGTAATTGAAGGATACATTTAGCAGATATTGGCTCTGTCCTCGGGAACTGTGTTGACACAGCCGTCTTCTTTAGCGCCACCTCCTGAAATCCCCTTTCCTTCAATGGCAGAACTTGACATTACAAAGATTAGAGCTAAAGCTGCATGTCCTCGTCCTCGTTACAGTGAGTTGTATAACTAAATTGCCTCCTGTCTTAGGTGTTATGTTAGGTCTGACATCGGAGGTGCAGTTCTGCTGTCCAAATACAATGAACTGTGCCTCGGCTGGGCTAGCATTAATGTCTGTCATTTAAACTCCCTTGAATGGCACACAGTCTAAGTGGATCTAGCCTTTTGCTCTCAGAACAGGATGCAGACCTCCGATCAAAGGGAGTAGCCACCGCAGGCTTCAGTAGGCAAAGTTTAGGTTGCATATTTGAAACCAGAAAGAGAAACAGTGGAATAATGCACATTTTGTGTACATATAGTTATGTAACTCCCATGCTATGTCTTAGTGTTATCCAGGGCGGCCTGGTCTCTCATACAGCAGGAGTGAACAAGGAAGTGACTCTACTGAGTATGTAAATAACACTGAATATTAAACACAGAGTCAATTCAGTAAATATTCTTGGTCCAACGTGGACGTTAATAAATGGCGATGTATTAGATCAGGTGATGCTTCATGGTCTTACTGACGTTTCTCATTATCGGGTCTTTAGTGGTCGTACTTTTTACTCACGTGCTGTGCACAGTGTACTGAAGTGTTGATGAGAGACTTGCGCAGCTTTGGGACAGTTCAGGTCCAACGGTCTCACACCAACACTTAAAAGAGAACCGGAGAGTGATGCTTGGAGTGCTCATGACCTGCTAATCACTTTGGAATGTTAAGATATGAAGAGGTGGTGAGATTCCTAGGGAGTCAGGGTACCTGTCAAGGCGCTGTGGCTGGGATATCCTCTTTCTGAATAAACTTACTTGAACTTGGGCATCCTTGTTTCCGCTTTTCTGCTTGATTTCACACAGTCTATGGCTTCGTCCGCGGTATTAAGTACAACATAAAGTCTACAACACAATACCTTATGTGATATCTCTCACAAGTGACTGACGCTACACAACCCATCCAGTGTCTGACCCACTGAATAGCACTGCTAAGTAAACATACGATATTTGTTTCTAAAAAAAGATGGCTTGCCGTATCGGCTTACGTTTAGCATGCCAAAGCGCCATCTACTTGGAATATTCATCTTGATTACTTGTCACAGGTACACCGTACGTTTCATGGTGCTCACGAGCAAGCTTTCTTTCCTGGGATCCAATTGCGATTTAGTTGCCAAATCTTCTGTCTGTTTTTTTTTTTTTTTTGTCTACTATAAAGTTTAAATGGTACCTTGAAGTTAAACACGGGAAGAGGCATGCACTCCTCTTGATGAACAAATTTAGGAGACTGAGTAAACCCGTGTCTATCCTAACGAAAAATGTGCAAGTCAGCAGGTATCGGATGTAAAAGTCTGAGCTTTTGGCATTGCGTAAGATTTTTCCCCAATCCCATATGTGTACATGCCTCAAAGCGCATGCACAAGCATAGCTGGTAATCTTGGCATGGGTTTTGTACGAAAGCAAACCTATTCGAAAATGGTCACGGATTTGCATGCAGCCAGGTGAAGTGATGCATTGACATGTGATTCATGATCTGTTTGTGTGCGTGGTCTTGATGTTTGAAGCCCATTTTACTTTGCCATGTGCATAGCTGTTTGGTAATGTTAGAACATTAACTTAAAATGCTGGAAAGAATATAAAGTGCGCATGAATCAGACATTGGATGAAGCAGCCCTGCATCATTTTGCAGCGCCGGCACCTAGGAAAAAACATTGGAATAAAGAAAATTAAGCAAATCATGGGGTGGAGATAAAGAGGTTTGAAAGGACTATGTGAAGGAACACAAACAATTAACTGAGAGGCACAGCAGCTATTTTGTTTCTGCAGTTTTATATAGTGCAAACTAGTCCCAAAGGCATCAGCGTGCGTTCCATAAGCACCAGACTACATTACACAAGATCAGATTTTTTTCTGGGCACAGGGAGATTAAGTGACTTGCCCAGAATCACAGGATGTCCAGGCGACCTTTGAATCCAGCATCGAACTATGTTCTCCAGGTCCAAAGTCTGCAGCGCTGACCTTTAGGAATGCAAGGGGCACCGAAAGCGGAAGAATAGACATCAGATCAAGAGCAGACATCTGAAATAGACTCCAAGCCGTTCAGCCAGGAACAATGAGCTAATGTGATACCCAATGGAAATACTGTATGCATTGGAAACAATTGACCTGCCTTCAGACCGGTAAAGCTGTCTGTATCTGTGACCCAAAACTAAAACTCTGCAACTCACTGATCTGAATTGACCCACTCGCACACTAATACTGTCAGAGTAAGTGGGTGGGGAACAATGCTTATTGGGACTTACTGTTACTGAACAGTATTACCAACCTAAGTGATAATACTGCAGAGCCAATGCTGAATGTAAAATACAACCCCATGCCTTGAAAAATCATAAAAATTTTACCAGACCTGCAGGTCTAGTAAGTTGAATAATCTACTTGACCTAACTTTAATGTACTTCAGCTTTAAACTGGTCTCAAATTGTGTGATACTAGGCAAATATTTTAGTTTACATAGTTGCCTTTTTCTTCCTTCTCACATGAGTGCAAATATCTGAGCTCAGCATTTCTGCTGTACAAAAAACCCCTCTTTTGTTTGATTAAATAGACTAAACATTTGCTCCATATATAATAAGAATCTAGCCCACATACAGGGGACACATGATCCATGACTTGCCTACTAGTTTACGAATATCATTGCATTGGGACAGGAGTGTTTCTCAGTTTGTTTAAACACTCACTTTTAATAAATATATTACTGAAGCATGATTTGTTAGCACACTGTCATTTATAAACAGTACATTTCCAAGAAATGTCCAAAAACCTTAACACTAATTTACAGCTTTACTGATAAAATCTGTGAAAATTGGCCTTCAGAAAACATATTTATCCTTTGTGCATCACCAAGTAAAAGTGTTCTGATTTGTTTTCATCCTATTAAAATCTTTTTTCATCATACAGAAGTACAACAAATGGGCTTTCACAACTACTGAAATATTTTAAAAAGTTTGTATAGATGACTTAGTTATTTAAATGTTGTGTATTAGGAAAAACCTGACACCCTACAGTCTTTCATTTCGCACTCTGTACAGCAGGTCAGACAGTTCACCATGCAAAATCCTGGAACTCTGCGGTCAGAAGGAACATTAGTTGTAAAAAAACAAACTGACTTCTGACCTCTATCTCTCTAAATACACAGCAAATTTGAGAATAAGATTTAAAGGTGTCTTTATTGCTCCTTCACTTTCTGACTGAACAGAACACCTGTTCTTTGTCAAATGGCCAGAAAGGATGAGTAGGTTCTAAAAATAGCTGGCGAGTAGAGCTTTTTAGACAGGACCTCTTAAGTACTGACATGACTGAAACCGCATAATTACTAGCATAGTTATTTACCGGACAGTAGCAATCTTGGTGAAACAAAGATGAAGATAACAAAATAAATAGTTTTAATCCTTCATCATACTATGTCCAGAATCTCGATATTTTGAACAAAACACTAAATTGGAAAATCTAATTTCTACACTTTACCAAGAACTTGAAATTGCCTCAACTGATGATCCTCATAACGATAATAAACAGTTATGGCAATATGAAGCTGCCAGTGTAACATAAGCCATTGTCAATAGACTCTCACATGACTTATTTTTTGCTAAAATATTTGTTCTCTTTTTACTCCAGTAGGAAGTCACCCTGGGCAGGACTTGCGTAATGTTCCTGCTGTTGGTCCACTGGTACAAGGTCCATGAGGCACACCCATTAGCTACCTGTTCAACATAAACTTGTAATGGTCTTGAAGAGAAAGCCAGCAAGCACACCACAAAATGCACAAATAGTCCTTTAACAATATCCGTATAATTAGATTTTATTTTTCAGGTTATGTCCCCAAAAGCAGCCAAGTACACTAAAATAACACAATGGCAGGAAATGGGCAGTACGAGGCCACCTCCCACTGAAAGAAAAGGCAAATCTTAAATGTGCTGGTACTTCAAGATAAGTGCACGTGGAACAAGCTCCTTCTGCGCAGAGAGACTGAGGAGAAATACTTACAGGGAGCCATCAGTGTATTTGCTTGATTAGGGTAGTCTTTCTATTTGAGCTTGCTCTCTTTGGTTAATATGAGTTTTGACATGCTTTTTTAATTTATTCATTTTTTTCAGAGCCCAAGTCACTCTCTATTCATTGGAGCCAATTGCAGTCACGGCCTCATCATTTAGACTGCACACAAAGACTTCACAAGAAGTGGATTTGGCATCCACTGCAGCTTGGGCTAGTGTCCAATTCATGTGCACCTCTCTGCTTGCAACTTTCTAGTGCATTCATATGTTAAGGGGCAAAATAACATCACTTAATGTCACCAACCAGCCAACAATCGCATCAATATCCTGTGGGCTGATAGAAAATGTGACTGACACTGCTGACAAACTCAGTGGCTGAAGCAGGTTGACTGTTGCACCCCCCCCCCTGTACACTTTTCTATGGTCACTCTCCATATTGCTCCAATCAGCACCCGGATGCCCTTCACAATCACCAGTGTTTTACAAGGTTCCAAATACTACTACTGCCACCACCACTACTCTACTCCTCTTTTTCTTTCTCCTCCTCTTTTTCTTTCTCCTCATCTTCTTCATCCTCATCTTCTTCATCCTCACCTCTCTCCTCTTCATCCTTCTCTTAATCTTCCTCCATATCTTTCTTTGTATCCTTATCCTCCTTTTTAACCTCAGAGCTCCCCCAAAGCCTCTCAATGCCTTGTTAATATTGTGATTTTTGTTTTATTTATAAAAGCTCTGTCTAATCTAGTTCTAAAAACATTATTGTATGACTGTTCGACCCGTCAGCCTTAGGGTGGTCTTCTCCCCCAGTGTTTTGCCTTCTTCCTCCATTTTTCTGACCTCTGTTTTGCTGGCATTAGGACTCTGTGCACTTTACCACTGCTAAAGTGCATATGCTCACTCGTCTAAACATGGTAATATTGGCTTATCCCCAATTGGCATATTTAATATATTTGTAAGTCCCTGTTAATGTGGTACTATATTTACCCAGGACCTGTAAATTGAATGCTTATAGTGGGCCTGCAGCACAGGTTGTCCCATTCAGTTATGTAGCCCTTTTGCAGAGCCTGTGTGGACATTTTTAAACTGCCATTTCAACCTGGCGAAACAAACCATTTGCCAGACCCAAAGCATCTCTTTTTTTTCTTTTTTTCTACATATGTCACCCCTAGGTTAGGCCCTGGACAACCCAGAGGGCAGGGTGCAGTGTATTTAAAAGGCAGGACCATAGCTGTCAAGTTTCCCTAGTCCAGGCATGATGTGTTGCTCCGGGTCAGTTTTTCCCTTTGAATTCTGGGACAACAAATGCTTAACACTACCCTCTGATAAGCCTACTGCTCGACCACACTACCACAAAATAGAGCATTAGAATTATCTCTTTTTGCCACTATCTTACCACTAAGGGGAACCATTGGACTCTGTGCATGCTATTTCTTACTTTGAAATAGTACATACAGAGCCAACTTCCTACAAATAGCTTTTGTTAATTTATTTTTAGAACCACAAGATTCAAGTTGCAGGTAAATACTTCAATAGTTTCATATTTTGACACGTGTATTAATAGCACTCTGTTTGAAATCAATAAGTTATCAATACTACTTTGATTTGTAAGTTGTACAGTTTTTGAATAAATGGCAGTCTTTTTTTTAAAGTTGACACTGCAATTTTCAGGACAGTTCCAGGGGGAAGAAAAGTGAGTATGTTTTGCAGGTAAGTACTACACTTACAGTTTCAGTCTCTGGGGGTTAGGAAGTCCACTGGTTGGGGCTCAGGTTAACCCCAAACACCCACCACCAGCACCACGAGGCCAGCCGGGTGCATAGGTAAAAAAGTGAGGCAAGTTTAACATGGGCTCCTATGGAGACTGGGGGCACTTGGAATCAGGCCTGCTTGCAGATAGGTACCTGCGTCTTTGGAGGACATACCTGGGGGTGTTTGGAGGAGCACCAGGAGGGGGTGGGACCACAAGTAGGCACCAAATTCACACTCTCAGCAGCGCAGGGCCGGCCGGGTGCAAGCAGAGCATTAGGCTCCCAATGCTTTCCTGAGAGGGAACCCCGGGGGTCACTTAGATGCTGTAGGCTAGGTCAAGGTAGTCGGTTCTGGAAAACCACAGGTTGGACAAGTAGGAGAGCCCCCTGGTGAATGTTGCTGCACCAGAGGTTGTGTTCTCCAAGGCCTGGGGGCTGTGGGAGCAGTGTACCTTTTGGTGTTGGATATCTTTGTCCGGAGCTTTCGTGGTCAGTGGGGTTCTCTGGATTCACACTTCAGGTGTCGTCGTGGGGGACAGGAGAGGTCAACCCAGGATGGCCACTCCTTCGGAATCGCCTGGGGATCCTCTCTAGTCAGTTGAACCACCTGGACAAGGGACGTGGGTGTCAGGTGCAGAGTGGTCAGAACTCTGGGTTCTGGGGAGGCTTCTGGAGTCCTTAGAGGTAGTTTCTTCTTGGACAGGGCCACTTAGAGTTCTGCAAGAAAGAAGAGGACTAGGAACGTCTCCTTTTGGAGGATGGATGTCCCACGTCGTGATGAAGCTTGCAGAGGTGTTCCCATGCAGAAGGACCGCAAACAAGCCTTGCTAGCTGCAAGGGTCGCAGTAGAGGTTTTTGGGTGCTGCTGTGGCCCAGGAGGGACCAGGATGTTGCCACTTGGTGAATGAGACCGGGGGAGGGGGGGCGCCCAGCAACTCAGGGAGCCCTCACAGAAGCAGGCAGCACACACAAAAGTACCTGAACAGGCACTTGGAAGGAAAGTGAACCGGAGCCCACGCGAAGTCACAAAAGGGAGTCCCACGACGCCGGAGGACAACTCAGAAGGTTGGGCACTGCAGGAAGGAGTGCCGGGGACCCAGGCTTGGCTGTGCATGAAGGAAATCCTGGAAGAGTGCACAGGAGCCAGAGTAGCTGCAAATCACGCGGTACCAAGCAATGCAGTCAAGCGTGGGGAGGCAAGGACTTACCTCCACCAAACTTGGACTGTGGGAGTCACTTGTACAGAGTTGCTGAGTTCCAGGGACCACACTCGTCCAGATGAGAGGGGACCCAGAGGACCAATGTTGCAGTCTTTTGGGGCCTGTGTTAGCAGGGGGAAGATTCCGTCAACCCACGGGAGATTTCTTCAGAGCTCCTGGTGCAGGGTGAAGGCAGGCTACCCCCAGAGCATGCACCACCTGGAAACAGTCGAGAAAGCCAGCAGGATTAGGCGCTACAATGTTGCTGGTAGTCATCTTGCTACTTTGTTGCGGTTTTTCAGGCGTCCTGAGCAGTCAATGGTCGATCCTTTGGTAGAAGTTGAAGAGGGAGATGCAGAGGAACTCTGGTGAGCTCTTGCATTCGTTATCTGAAGGATTCCCCAAAGAAGAGACCCTAAATAGCCAGAAAAGGAGGTTTGGCTACCAGGTTAGGAGGATTGGCTACCAAGAGAGGTAAGAGCCTATCAGAAGGAGCCTCTGACGTCACCTGCTGGCACTGGCCACTCAGAGCAGTCCAGTGTGCCCCCAACACCTCTGTTTCCAAGATGGCAGTGGTCTGGGACACACTGGAGGAGCTCTGGGCACCTTCCCTGGGAGGTGCAGGTCAGGGGAGTGGTCATTCCCCTTTCCTTTGTCCAGTTTCACGCCAGAGCAGGGCTGGGGGATCCCTGAACCGGTGTAGACTAGCTTATGCAGAGATGGGCACCATCTATGCCCTTCAAAGCATTTCCTGAGGCTGGGGGAGGCTACTCCTCCCCAGCCCTTCACACCTATTTCCAAAGGGAGAGGGTGTAACACCCTCTCTCAGAGGAAATCCTTTGTTCTGCCTTCCTTGGCCAGGGCTGCCTGGAACCCAGGAGGGCAGAAACCTGTCTGAGGGGTTGGCAGCAGCAGCTGCAGTGGAGACCCCAGAAAGGCAGTTTGGCAGTACCCGGGTACTGTGCTAGAGACCCAGGGGATCATGGAATTGTCACCCCCAGTACCATGATGGTATTGGGGTGACAATTCCATAATCTTAGACATGTTACATGGCCATGTTCGGAGTTACCATTGTGACGCTATACATAGGTAGTGACCTGTGTATAGTGCACACGTGTAATGGTGTCCCCGCACTCACAAAGTCCGGAGAATTTGCCCTGAACAATGTGGGGGCACCTTGGCTAGTGCCAGGGTGCCCACACACTAAGTAACTTTGCACCCAACCTTCACCAGGTGAAGGTTAGACATATAGGTGACTTATAAGTTACTTATGTGCAGTGGTAAATGGCTGTGAAGTAACGTGGACGTTATTTCACTCAGGCTGCAGTGGCAGGCCTGTGTAAGAATTGTCAGAGCTCCCTATGGGTGGCAAAAGAAATGCTGCAGCCCATAGGGATCTCCTGGAACCCCAATACCCTGGGTACCTCAGTACCATATACAAGGGAATTATATGGGTGTACCAGTATGCCAATGTGAATTTGTAAATTTAGTCACTAGCCTGTAGTGACAAATTTGGAAAGCAGAGAGAGAGAGCATAACCACTGAGGTTCTGGTCAGCATAGCCTCAGTGAGACAGTTAGCCACCGCACAGGGAACACATATAGGCCACAAACTTATGAGCACTGGGGTCCTGGCTAGCAGGATCCCAGTGACACAACAAACACACTTACAACATAGGGTTTTCACTATGAGCACTGGGCCCTAGCTAGCAGGATCCCAGTGAGACAGTGAAAACACCCTGACCTATACTCACAAACAGGCCAAAAGTGGGGGTAACAAGAAAGAGGCTACTTTCCTACAGTGCGGGTTTATTGTGCTGAGAAGTCTGATACCCAGTATTCAGTAAAGCCATTATGGTGCTGTGGAGTTTGTAATCACAAACTCCCGGACCATATACTCAATATGGCTACACTACACTTATACTATGTAAGAATGGACTTAGGGGGCAAATTGCTCACCTGTTGCTCACCTGTTGTATAGTACACCCTGCTTAGGGCTGTAAGGCCTGCTAGAAGGGTGACTTACCTGCGCCACAGGCAGTGGTTTGTGGGCATGGCCCCCTGAGAGGGTTGCTAGGTCGACTCTGCCTTTTTCTCCCCACCAGCACACACAAGCTGCAAAAGTAGTGTGCATGTGCTTGGTGAGGGGTCCCCGGGGATGGCATAATACATGTTGCAGCCCTTGGGAGACCTTCCAAGGCCACAGGGCCATGGGTACCTTCACAAGGGACTTATCTGGGTGCAGGGGTGTGCCGATTGTGTAAACAAAGGTATATATTTTGGGAAAGAACATTGATGCTAGGGCATGGTTAGCAGGATCCTAGTATACTCTCAATCAAAGTTGGCATCAATATCAGGCAGAAAGTGGGGGGTAACCATGACAACAACTGCACTTTCCTACGCGTTATTCTATTTGTGCACCGAATGATTTTGAGCATTTATTTATTAAAATTGTGGTAGGCCTCTATTAACGTGCTGTTCTTGGGGCCAATTTAGGTAATTGAATGTGTAGGTGCTAAATTGTCATTTGGTTTATTCTGCTCATGTTGTGTTAGCCAGCAAACAACATCCATTATATTGTTCCGCACACATAGTGGTTAAGGTCTGCATGCAGATTTGACCTTGTGCAAATTCCATGCTGACAGAAAACAGAAATTATGTCTGCTTTAGGCCTGGGTCAAGGACAGAGTTTTTCTCTACGGAATTCTGCAGAGTTACCAGGGGCGGCTGGGGTTCAAGGGCTTAAGGGGCTGCGCCCCTAGCCTTTTCTGGCCTCTCTAGTGACACATATATTTAAATACATGATGAAAGTTAAACAGTTTCTGCACAACATTTTCAGAGTGAAAGTTGTGCACGTTCAAAAGCCCCACTGCACCTGCGTGAGTATGTGACTGAAAGCTGCACAGTAGGGCTGTGAGAATGCAGTGACGTCCCTGGCTTATCTCCTCCTCCACCAGGAGCCCTGACAGTAAACAGCCTGGAGCATTTTTCTGCTCAGCCCCGGTTTATAAAAACTGTATGTCACTCTATTATTACTCCACCCTTTCCTATATGCTCAAATGGTGGGGTGTGATCAGAAGGCCTTACTGACCACGCCCCACTCTGACAAAATGGTTAAGGGTCGGTTGAGCAGCATGTTACCAGAGGTCACATTTTATTAAGAGAATGTGGCATTGCACAAAAGAAATCCCCTTTTTCTGCATTACAAGGAGTCTGTGGCAGAGAAATACAATAAATAACTTCATCCAGGGCTCTCTGGCATATTTATGACTTGAGGTCTTCAGATCATACTCCCCTCTCCCAAAGACAACCCTGCACACAAGTAAGTTGGAGCTCTATCCTTTTAACAGACAATAAGAAAAAAATCTGTTCTCTCGGCTCTCTCCCGTCCCTTCACTCTCTCAAATGCAGTAATGGTTCCAGTAATTTAGCATGGCTAGTTATACTCATTTTATTTCTTCGGCAGACTAATGACGTGATATGTCATATTAAACATGTAATCTGCAGCTCAAATAAAAGCATAGCTTTTATCACTGGAACTGCTGGAGACTGGATGGGTGTGGCGATGTGTGTTTGTTTGAATAAGTGTTTACAGGGCTTGCCTGAGTGGCTGAGAGAATGTGGGTGTCTGTGTGTAAGAGTTGTGTGAATGGCAGTGGATGACAATGTGGATAAGTGAATGGGTAGGTGACCAAAGGCAGTGGGTGAGTAGGTGAATGGAAATAAGTGGATAGTGAGGCTCACTCACAAGGTGCAATTCAGTCTTGTATTTGTACCCCACCACTGCTTTCAATCACCAGCCACCACTGAGAGTTAATGAAAAACTGCGCCAAATTCCATGTAGTTCCGCAAGCAAGCAGAGCATCTGCTTGGTGTAGGGAGACTGACTGAAGCAATAAGAAAATAAAGGATTAACTTGGGTTTGAGTTAATTGTTAAGCAAGCAAGCAAACAGACTAGGGGTAGGGGAAACCCAATGCAGAACCATGAAGGGAGAAGTACATTAGGGGATTAACTTTTGTACACAAGTTAACTATAGTAAACAATGCACTCTAGAGAAACTTCCACTCCAGCGTGAAAGGCAAGAATCATTAAAGGATTAACTTGTTTTCTAAATTAATCCTAAACAAACAAACAAGCCGCTTGGGGAAATTAACCTCCGGGGCGAGTGTAGAGAAAAGAGCCAGAGGATACCAATAAAGCTCTGGTTTCAAAGCAGTTGCTGTGATTTTATTTCCGGGCCATCAAAATTAACTACAGCCTCAAGAAAAAAAAAAACAGAGGCCATGTCTGGGACACGAAGGGACCTGAAGAAGCGCAGTTCAATGAGGCGTGATTCTACGTGGTAGCAGAGAGCTGCCCGGTTTTAGCAAGAATGTGTGACACACATGCGCATGGCTAACCACATTTTGGGTTTCCCAGCACGATGTGAAAGGAAGGCGTGCAAAATCTAACCAGAAAATTAAGGTAAAATAACTAACTTTTTTCTGAAATTCAAATGACTATTATCCTCTCGGAGACTTCTTGGTAACGCATTCCACATTTTAGGTGCTATGTACTTGTATGACCTCTCCCAGATTCTTCCTCTTTGAATGTTTGGAATGACCAGCAGCTCTTGCTTGTTGGACCTCAAAACCCTACTCATCTTATATGGCAACGCCATATTTTGCAAGAGAGTAGGGCCTACTCTGTGCTTTGCATGGTGCAGAAAGCAGAGAGACTTAAATTGTATTCTGCTCTTTATCGGCAGCCAATGGAGAATTTTAGGTGCTATGCTCGCTAACTCTGTTTTCCGTATTGCCAACAGGCTGTGAGCAGCGGCGTTCTGAATAATCGGTAATCTGTTTATTACTGCTTTAGGACACCCTAGGTTGAGCTCATTTCCATAATCAAGGCACGAAAAAAATCACCCCTTGGACCTTTGCGTGATTCCACTGGAACCATTTTAACGCCTTCCTAAGCGCTCTTAAAAGGACAAAACATGCGGGCCGTAGTCAGTGACGTGTACTGAGACTACAATTCCCAGAATGCATCAAATGAAGCCCAGGACTGCCAATGTGCCCCGTCAAGATGAAGCAACTTTACCTTCATTTGAATTTTGTAGCAGACTTTGCTGTGTGTTTGTGCAATAGATACGCCTTACCAAATAAAGTGTTTGCTAAGGCAGATACTTGAGCTGAAACCTAACTTGACACACTATTTTATATTTGAAACATCTTTTTGTTAGGTTTTGAGAGTATATACAACATTGAATATCAGGGGAAAATGCAACATGCAGTAAACATTATTGCACACATGGGTCACAAAGAATAAGCAGAGCGGAGAGATTAAATTAGTTTATTGTTGCTGTGTCTGAGAATGAGTGACCGGAGGAAAACAATAGAGCAAGGGGAAAGTGAATGTCAATAATACCTAGGTGTGGGCTGCGAATTGAGCTTTGCTGCATGTGCATGTGCGGTTAAGGATGTGGGGTCGTGCAACTCAGCGAGGCAATAGCATGATTTGGAGCTAAGCATTAAGTATAGGGGTGGTGCCATAGGGCGGTTGCAGTCAGTCAGTGTTCAGGAGAACCGCCAACAAGCGTTGGCAAATGCATGAGGGAGCAAAAGAATAGTTGCAAGGCTGAAGAGGACGAGCAAGGTCCAGGGGACTCGACCATTGGAAGGAGTCCAGGCAGACCCTCGGCAGTGGTGTGAGCCAGCAGAAGCAGTCGCAGCCCCCACAGGCAACCCACTAGCAGTAGGCACAGTAAGTTGTAGTGAGGCCCAATAAGCACACCATGAGAGGAGTCCCACGTCACTGGAGAAGCAGAGGAGAGACTGTCCTTGAAAAGATGAAGTGCTAGGGACTGGGGCTATTTGGAGCCTTAAGATCCCTTGAAACAGGAGGCAACAAGCCTTGGTTGCTGCAGGAGTCATGGTGTAGAGTGGTAGTGTCCTGCAAGGAGAGGCATGGGCTCACCGTATCCAAAAATGGGCAGAGGGCAGAGAGGACCAAGGGGACCACTCCAGACCACCACCTGTATTGCTGGATTCACACAGTTCCAAAGTAGAGCAGATCCATGCAACCGGTCATCATTGCTGTAGGGGCCTGCAGATGCAGGGGAATGACTCCTTCACTCCAAGGGAGATTGCTTCTTGGTGCAGCTGAAGTCTTGCCGACCCCAGAGGATGTACAGCTGTGGAAATGTTGCAGTTGCTGGAAGGAGTTGGGGAAACAATGTTGCAAGGCGAGGTCGTCTCAGGAGTTACAGTCTTGTCAGTTCCAGAAGTGTACAGTTGCGCTTCCGGTCGCCAGGAGCAGAAGTAAACGGTGCAGAGGACTCATGTTGGAGTCTTGCACACTGAATCTGGGGACCCACCCATAAGGGGGTCCCTAAATAGCCCTACCAGGGGAATTGGTCACTTTGCATGGTGACCACCTATCGGAGGGGGGGGGGGGGGGTCACTGACGTCACCTGCCTGACCTAGCCACTCAGATGCTCCCAGGGGCCAATGCACATCTTGTTTTTCAAGATGTCAGAATCAAGTGGCCACCTGTAGGTGTGCTGGGCATCACCCTTGGGGTAGTGATGGACAGGGGAGTGGTCACTCCCCCTTCCTTTGTCCAGTTTAGCGTCAGAGCAGGGGACAAGGGGTCCCTGGACTGAGGCAAACAAGTTTATGCAAGGATGGCACCAAATATGCCATTCAAAGCAAACCAGTGGCCTGGGGAGACTACCCCTCCCCAGTCCTGAAACACATATTTCCAGGGAGGAGGGTGTTGTCTCCCTCACCCACAGGAAATCTGTTGTTCTGCCTTCACCTTCCTGAGCTGGTCAAGCAGCAGAAGGGCAGAAACCTGTCTGAGGGGTGGCAGCAGCATGGGGTGCTTACAAAACCCTGAAAAACTGGGAGTAGCAAAACTGGAGGGTCCTCTAAGAAGCCTCTAGAGCGCAGGGAATCATGCCACCAATAGCATTATGTAGGTGGTGGCAGTAGGGTGTCCAGCACATGGCTGAAATGGCTTCGAAGCACTTACGAAGTCCAGTGCATTGGAAATGGAGTTTGTAGGGGCACCTCTGCTCATGCAGGGGTGCCCTCACACACAGGAACCTACACCCTGCCCTTTGAGCTGGAAGGGCCTTTCCTAGGGTTGACCTATAGTGACCTGGTGTATTGACCTGTGGTGAAAGGGTGTATGCACCTTTTCACGCAGGCTGCAATGGTAGGCCTCCAGTCACATTTTGCATGGGCTCCCATGGATGGAATAATACATGCTGCAGCCCATGGGGGACCCCTGGTGTCCAGTGCTGTGGGTATCTAGGTACCATATACTAGGTACCTATCAGGGGACCCCGGTATGTCAATTGTGCACAAAGGTCTAAGGTAACCAGATTTGGAGGGAGCAAGCACAATCACTGGGGTCCTGGTTAGCAGGATCCCAGTGAAAACAGTCTAAGCACTGATAGCAGACAAAAAGTGGGGATAACCATGCCAAAAAGAGGGTACTTTCTTACATGCCCCATAAACTGCCCTTTTTGCAAAGTCATAAAGCCAACAGTTCTATCACTAGGGTGAAGAGTAGGGCGGTAGGGGAGAGTCAGCATCCCTGTCGAGTACCTCAGCCTACTGGGAAAGGTTCCAAGATGAGGGGGCCCTACCGGATCTGGGACAAGGGGTTATTATAGAACAGTCGGGTATATGGGAGTAGGCGTTTTCCGACGCCCATGCCTGTGAGCACTTTGAAGAAGTAATCCCAAAACAGCATATCAAACACTTTCTTTTGGTCTAATATAAGCAAGCGGCAGTCGGGGCATGGTGTTGGATCTGATCCTGGATGTAGAAAAGGCGCCAAATATCCTGAGAGGTGTTGCAGCAGGGAACAAACCTTTTCTGGTTCGCATGGATGATAACTAGAACAACCTGTAAGTATCTGCTGGCCAGAATCTTACCTAAGATTTTATAGTCTGTGTCCAAGATGGCCAGGTCATCAGGATTCCAAAAGCAGAGGATCACGGTCAGTCCCACTAGGACTGGGGATGTTCTCCAGAAGGAAGGGCTGCTTCGTACATCTCTGTAAGACTGGGCGCGAGTACCGCCGACAATGTAAAGTAGTATTCTAGTGGGAGGCCGTTGAGGCCGAGGGCCTTAACTTGACACACTGTTGTACAAAACTTTATGAGCTGAAATGTAATTATCAGTCTGGTGTTTTAAACTAAGGATAGGACAAGTCTCAATGAAATGCTATTTATAGTGATTGCATTTGTGACAGCATTCTTCATTGTAAGCAGCATTTAACCCACATATTCCCCTCCCACGCATAGGTTATGTGTACACACTAGAAGAAATATCCAGATTTTTGCTTTGAAATAGAGGAAAAATGAAATACAATTCATGTCATCTGCCCTGGCTGACCATCATCAGATCAATCAGTCTTTACCTACACAAGTGCACATCATAATTTTTTTTTTTTTTTTTTTTTTTTTACATATGGTATGTAGTCAGTCTCTTACTGGAAGGTATTCGTAGCTATGCAGTTCTATAGTATGTATATTGCTTTTATCTGCCAATGTACAGCATTCCAGATACAAATCACATTTCAGCAGCTTCATCCTAGTAGTGAAAATTGCTTAAGGCTGCTTCTTCAAGTAAAATCAATAAGCGCACACTATTAATTGACCGTTTTTTGTAAGGTTTTCATGCACACACTGTGCGGGTGATTCTGTAGTACTTGCCAAATAAGTAGAATCGCCTGCTAACATTTGGGGTGGGTGAGCGAGAGCAAATCTTTAAACAAAAATAAGAAGGCACAGGTAAAAAAATGTACTGCTTGCTTTACATGAATGAACTGATAAGAGTTGCGTTTCTTTTCTTTCCCTCTCCACTTTGGGTTCTTTTATCATTCCCCATGGGCTCTTTTGCGATTAACATGGAAGCCCTTTTTAGTGTGTACTGTTGAAAGCCCACTTCACAGTGAAAATTGATACCCTTGTAGGATAGATTCCATATTAGATCTAAACATAGATTTGACCTTGAGATTGTACCTGGATTTATCGTCATGGGGATACTTTTGAAAATAAACTTTCTTCGTGGTTTTGCATTGCCCTCACCCTCCTTGTTTCCACAGACGGAGTCCTAATGAATTTGAACTGCTTTGTCCCGGAGTGCATCCACTTAAGTTTGTTTCAGGTGTAGTGGTCCGCCTAACAATTCTGTTCCTAAGGTTCTCACTCTGTCCTTGACTTATAGTTTTTGGAATAATTTTGTTTGTTTCTGAATACGTTTTTGTAATCGACTTTTGCTATGTTGCAACCTTTTGGAGCGTATTGCGTCCATGGAACCATACTAAACAGATGAGGAAATAGGGTATTAAATTAAAGCCTAAGATGTTGCAAGTTGTTGCTTCATACAGCGCTGCAGAACATTACTTGATGTGTTTGTTTTGATTGATTTGCTTGAAATATAATTTCATAAAATCAAGCAATTTTCACATGCAATAACTGCTATCCCATACTCTCATTCACCAAATAAAATAGCAACACCAAATTAAATGCACACGTTTGAAGAATGTTTACATTACAGGATAACATATTAGCTGTACTTAATACCACACTGGGAAAAGATAGGCTTATGTCAACTGTTAGACCTAACAGTCTTAGAGCGGTCGTCCCCCAATCTTTTTGCCTGTTTGCCTCACATTTGTGCTGTATCTTTATGTTGGCCTTAGGACCCTGAGCACTTTACCATTGCTGACCAGTGCTAAACTGCATGTGCTTATCTCATAAACATGGTAACATTGGTGGATATATAATTTGCACATACAATTTCCTTGTAAGTTCCTTGTGAAGTGGTAAACCATATATCCAGGGCCTGTAAATTAAATACTACTTGCGGGCATGCAGCACTGATTGTGCCAGTAGCCCTTAAACATGTCTCAGGCCTGCCATTGCAGAGCCTGTGGGTGCAGTTTCACTGCCACTTCGACTTGACGCTTAAAACCCCTTTCCAAGACCTAAACTCCCCTTTTATGACATATATGTCACCACTAAGGTAGGCCATGGGTAGCCAAAAGGGCAGGGTGCTATGTAAGTAAAAAGGAAGGACATGTACTTTTAGGTTTTACATGTCCTGGTAGTGAAAACTCCCAAATTCGTTTTTCAATACTGTGAGGCCTACTCCTCTCATTGGCCAGCAATGTGAATTGCTTAATATACTTTTAAGCTGTAATTCCTGATCCGAAAGGAGTAACCTTGTCATGCTTCATATCTTTAGAATGGTAATGATGAATCCCGTTTACTGGTAAAGTCAGATTTAACATTACTATTTTAGAAATGCCACTTTTAAACGGTGGCATTTCTTTGCTCTTACTGCTGTCTGTCATGCAGCCTGTCTCCAATACAGATCAGTGGTAGGTGACAGCTACACTTTTCGCATTCCACCGAGATAGCCACAAACACAAGAAGGTTAGGTGTGCCTGAGCACTCATCTGCTTTTTGATGGGTCTTCCTCGGCAGGAAGGATGGGGGGAGCTGACACACTTGAATAGGCAAGTGCCTGTCCCCTCACAAAAGGCAGATTACCCCCAACTGGTAGTCTGAAACCAGGGCTGAGATGAAAGGAGGACCTGTGCACTTCAAAGGGCTGTTTTGAATCACCCCCACTTCAAAGGCACATTTAGCTATAAGTACTGGGGCTCTGACCCTGCCAAGAGAGTACACTACTGGACCTAGAAAGAACTCTTCTGAAGTAAAGACTGCTTTGCCACTTTGCTTGGACTGACTGTTTTGAGGAACTGCTTCTCTGCTTTGTACTGCCCTGCTGCCTGGTGATCTATGCCCTGCTGAGGACAAGGACTGGATCCATCTCACTTGAATCCAAAGTGAGTCCAAGGGCTTTCTGGCTTGCCTGCTGTTTTCTGAAGCCTCAGGGACACAAAAGTCTTCTCGCAACTCTCCTGATGCCTCTGGCCATCTGGGAGTCCTACTCTTGGCTGAGGTGCCCCCTCCAATCCTGGGCCTCAGAAGTGGGATCTGCAGCTGTTTTCTGCAAAATCTGACGCATCGTCACTACTGCGCTGGTCTGAACAAATGCATCACCCTTCGACCGTGACACATAGGCTTTTTGACAGCAGATCGACAGCCTGCGCTGTCTGATGACGACTACGCTCTGCGCAGCATGACGATTATACATTGCCTAGATTCCAACAGAGGCCGAGGATGATGCAGTGACCCGACTACGTGAAAAAGATTGGTACATCATGCCCCCATATAGACGCTTTGCTATATTTATGGTACTTTTTCAGCAAATCCTCTGTGGTTTCTGTAGCCAGCCTACCCTCCAGCATGGTCAGCATGAACTTTAGGTTTGCACCGGTCCCTCACAAACCTCAAATAACCCTTTGACTGCTAGTGACTTTTAAGACCTCTTTTTAGTTTATTCTTTCATATCTTGACTTCTACTGATTGTTTTTGTTTGTCATTTTGGTCTTGTTTCTCTATTTTTCTAAACCTGTGTGGAGCCTTTTTGTGGTGTTTTCATTGTGTTACTGTGTGTGTATGCATGTGTTGCCTCAAGTTAAGCCTACCTGTTCTGTGCCAAACTACCAGAAGGTGAGCACAGGTTAATTTAAAGTGTGTGTCTGACTTACCCTGTCTATGATTGTAGTCCCTACTTGGACAAGGTTCATACCTCTGCCAACTAGAGACCCCATTTCTAACATCAACATTTCCTGATTTTCAAATAAGGGTAGAATAATAAAAAAAAAATGATTCATCATCAACGCAAGACACATTAAAATTCAAGTTAAGACTTCCTACTCTTCATTGGTTGGCCTGTGTTTATCCCCCTGGTAGCTCAGCACAGAGCAGTCAGGCTTAACATAAAGGCAATGTGTAAAGTATTTGTGCAACACTTCAAGCAATAAAATAGTGAAAACACTGCATAAAAATCCCACACCAGATTAGAAGAAGGTGAGAAAAAATTATTAAATAAAAAACAAAAACGGTAAAAATCCAATCGGTAGAATCAGAGGTATGTAATTTATAAAGAATAAACTGCAATATAGTCCCTAAAACATAAAGAGCCAACCACAGCTATTTGGTTGTAGTTGACTGAGTCAAAGTCAAAAGTTCAAGCCAATGGAGTGTGGGTTGGATACAGCCACACAAGTCTTGCTGATGGTTTGCCTTCTCAAGTTTTGTGCCAAGATTTCCACACATGTTGGCGAGGGTCATGAGGTGCAAGGAGAGCATAGCGTGTGGTGATCTGCGAGGAACAGCCTGGGTGCCACGGACGGGTGGGCTGGTGCATCATGCTGGCAATCCGCTGTGAGTGGTCAATGCTTCTGTGTAAATAGAAACCGGCTGGCGGTAGCTTGTGTGGGTTTTTTGTGTGAGTGGCACAGTTCGATGCGAACGGGCCACTCACAGGTCCAGAAGTGTACTGAAGAGTGGGTGTCTGAGGTTTTTCTCTTATACCCTGATGCCCTGGTTGTGGAAGGTGAGAGAAGCTTCTAGACCAGTGGTCTTCAAACTGTGGTGCGCACCCCCTAGGGGGACGTGGAACGCCTAGGAGGAGACGTGACCTCTGAAGTACGTTTACTTCGGTTTCTTCTCTGGAATCGTGGCCACAGCAAATGTATTCTTTCTGATTGGCGGAATCAGAGTAGCCAGTCACTGTGTTGAAGCATCAACTCTGACATTTCTCCAATCAGAGACACAGCAGCATAGAGGCAGGAAAGGCAAATAATGCTTCATAAAAAAAATGAAGCTTGAAAACATATTTGTTTTCATGGAGAGCGATGCTTCTTCCCTCTCTTTTCCCATTGTCCCTGCTTCCTTTTGCCTGCCTTGCAGGTGCCTTCTGGTGTCCGCTTTTCACAGCTTTGAAACAGTAAAAGGCTGAGGAAACCTAGATGGGTTTACACCAACAGAACGGAAAGAGAATATTTGTGACTCAGGATGTAATATCCAGAAACTTAACCCCGCGCTGGTCCTTTCAGGTTGCATCCACTGAATCACTCCAATTATAGAAATTATGGGTAGCATTAAACGGTTAAATTCTAGCATCACCTCTGTCGTTCAAGGCCCAGGTGACCCTGTCTTTACAGATAATCTTTCTAGAAGGCAGAGAAACACTGATAACCAGACATAAAGGAACCATTAAATGAAAATAGGCTATTAGTAGTTCAGCATGTTATTGTTCTCTGATTTTCGTAAGTTGAACACAGCCAGCCGGTCTTCACTGGTAAATTAGCAGACTAGGCATCCCAGTGAATTGAAAGGACAGCCTGCAGAAGAGAATGGCAGTAGTCGTTATGGCCCTATGATGTCACTAGGGTGACTACCCTCTCCTTTAAGGTAATTTGCCAGCAAAGTTAAAGAGTTAATTAATTAAGGCACAGTTGCAGGCATGAGCAGAAATAATGGTGTATCTACACTACAGTTTTCAGTGAGAAGGGACCATGCGCTCAAGCCCACCCCAGACCAAGTGTAGCCTACACTGAGGCCAGACCCCCCGAGGGCAGCCAACCCCCAATACACATGGCCTTTGGCCGTGTGCTGTAAGAGGTTGGTTGCAGGGCCTGCAACCAGGCCCTGTGCCAAATCTCACAGGCTGGCACCCCTCACTGTGCAGGTTCTTTGGCTTGTGACATGGGGTTGGCCTCAGGGACTGGTCTATGCAGCCAAACCAACTTGGATGCCCACCCTTTGCCATGCAGGGCCTTTGGCTTGGTATGGCTTAGGTTAGTAGCCGGGCCTACTGCCCATTCATGCCAGTGCACCTCACTTCTTTTTTTCTTTAATCTTTTCCAATCCTGAAAGTCTCTCACATGAGCAAGCACTTCTCCTGTGGGACGAGCATGGAATCGCAGAAATTCACCAAATTGTCCCCACAGGGGGCACAAGTTCCAAGGGTTCAGTGTGTCCCTACCCCACCCCCTTATGTCATCTTATTTTCATTTTCAGGACATGGGAATTGTGTCCTGAAATGGCAGCCCCAACATGTTGCAGCCAGCCAATTGCAGCATCTAACTTCCACAGGAGCTTGTGCGAGCCTCTTACTCCCATGGGAGTGAGATGGCCTACAGAAAAAAAGCCCCCCCCCCCCCCCAGCCAATCACTTTGCTCTATTTAAAACTGCATGATTGCAGATTGCTTGTGAGCTTCCTGCAAATCCAGCCACCCAGATATACAAATATTTTGAACCTTAATTTCTTAAACTACTGAACGGCTTTACTCCAAATCAAAACAAGCACACTTTCTGGGAATTATGTTTTGCGACCCCTCCCCCCCCCCCCCCCCTTTATTTCTCAGCCAGCTTCGCCAAGCACTCCATGTCTTCCCCTCTTCCTCACTTGACATATTCCCCTAAAACCTTCCTGGAATAAGCTGAGGTG
Organism: Pleurodeles waltl; assembly: GCF_031143425.1. Lineage (NCBI taxonomy): Eukaryota > Metazoa > Chordata > Amphibia > Caudata > Salamandridae > Pleurodeles > Pleurodeles waltl. Next base: position 724,661,594 of record NC_090440.1, on the reverse strand, counting down.
GATGGATTTACTTTAGTTTTGGAAAGTTCTCTGGATATTTCTCATACAGCTGCACAGTTGTTAGAGAACCAAAAAGATGCTCTTCACGTGGTCCTAACTATAACTACACAGTGGCAAAAGGATGGTCCTCAAAGGACTCTGGTTGCACTAAAGCAAGTAAGTGAAAAAACATAAATCAAAACAAGGGCTAAAGTCCAAAATGTATGTTAGTCAAAACAAGATGGTAAAGAATCCGTGTTTTACTTCTTTAAAGCAGAATGCAGTCTTGAAAAATCGGGAAGATGGTGAATGTCAACAATATGATAAAGCCTGTGAACACAATAGTACCAAGTTACACATCTTTTTTGAGAGCTATAAAAAAATCCCATAAGGCAGTTCAGTGGTATCAGGGCATTCCTCCGTACAAGAGCCACTCTGTCAGTATGGTCTAACAGACCTTTTGAACCTGTCATTTGATAATCTTAAATGACCTGTTAAGGATATTACAGATTATATTGCTTTGCAATTATGTGGATTGAATTCCATGTGAGGATAATGAGTTTGAATATGGCTCATATTTTGGCCTGGGCAATCTAGACTCTTCTTGGTTTGAGTGATGACCCTGGCAGTGCTGTTTTGAAGGTTGTGTAGTTAAGTGATTATCTCTTGGTTTTCTTGCAAGCATGTAGGATTAGGATCATGGGAGTTTCATAATCCAAATTATAAGGGAGAATAGGAGGCCATGGAGGTGTATTTTAATAGATAGCATTGTCCAGAAAATACCTAATTATGTTTTACACATGCGTAGCTGTGAACCTTAATTATGTGGGCCAGTAGTTCAGTTTTTGGATTTTCTATTTCATTTTTTAAAAGCACATTGTTTTTATAATAATGATTCTGTGACGGTAACTTTTCAGACATGATTGAGATCTTATACACTGGAAAAGTATTTTCTTGGTGGTTAATGACTTTGGCTCCATTTCGCAAATCTGCACAGTAATTTCAAAATGAATTTTGGCAACCTCAGGATTGTTTGGCAAAGTTCTTGTGTATTGACCAACTGGAGTGTGAAAAATTGGTTTGTTGGTTTCAGGGGGTTGAAACCCTACTCAAGAAACTGCCACCATCCTTGTCAGAGTGATCAAGAAAAAGTTACTAAATTATCCTTTACATTACCCTTTGGTAGATTGGCACAAAAGAGGTCAGGCTTAATTTAGAAGTTATATGTAAAGTGTTTTTGCAGCACGGGAACAGCAATAAAGTGAAAACATACATGAAAAATCCCACACCAATTTACAATAATGAAGTAAAATGTAATACATTATTTGGCACCTGTAGGAAGCTGGCTCTTTATATATTATATCTAAGTGAGGTATAGTGTGCACAGAGTCCAGGGGTTCCACAGAGGCTTGACAGGCTAAAGTAGATAATATTAATGCTCTCTTTTGTGGTAGTGTGGTTGAGCAGTTAGGCTTATCAGAGGGTAATGCTAAGCATTTGTTGTACTCACAGACAGTGGAAGAAGCACACACTCAATTACTTAACTCCAGACCAATGGTTTTTATATAGCAAAAATATATTTTCTTAATTTATTTTTAGAACCACAAGATTCAAGTTGCAGGTAAGAACCTTAGGTTTCCCCAAAGTATCCCTTTGGGGGGGGGGGGAGGGGGTGGGGAGGAGCAAAACCTAATCCTATTGGTCCGTGTCCTCCAAACCAAGATGGAGGATTCTGCAGGTAGGGGGTCACCTCCGCTCTGGACAATTTAGGTGTGGAAGTGGCTGGGGTGGTCACTCCTCCCTGTTTTCCCTAATTTTCCCACCGGACTTGCCTCCAAAAGTGGGGCTTTGTCCAGGGGGTTGGGCATCTCCACTAGCTGGAGTGCCCTGGGACACTGTAATACTAAGCCTGAGCCTTTGAGGCTCACCACCAGGTGTTACATTTCCTGTTAGGGGGGGTCGGGGGAGTGAAGCACCTCCTCTCAGGACAGGCTTTGTTTCTCACCACAAAGTGCACAAAGGCTCTCACCCCATCTGGTCAGAAACTTGTCTGAAAGTGGCAGGCTGGCACAGAATGGCCAGTCCTACACTTACAGTTTGGCTAACATACAGGGGGCATTTCTAAGATGCCCTCTGTGTGCATTTTTCAATAAATCCCACACTGGTATCATTGTGGGTTTATTGGGCTGAGAAGTTTGATACTAAACTCCCCATTATTTAGTGAAGCCATTATGGAGCTATGGAGTTTGTAATGACAAACTCCCAGACCATATACCCAATATGGCCAAACTGTACTTACAATGTCTAAGAACTGACTTAGACACTGTATGGGCATATTGCCCATTCAGCTATGCCCTCACCTGTGGTATAGTGCACCCTACCTTAGGGCTGTAAGGCCAGCTAGAGGGGTGACTTAACTATGCCACAGGCAGTGATTTGTGAGCATGGCACCCTGAGAGGGGTTCCATGTTGACTTTGTATTTTTCTCCTCACCAGCACACACAAGCTGCAAGGCAGTGTGTATGTGCTTGGTGAGGGGTGCCCTAGGGTGGTATAATGCATGCTGCAGCCCTTAGAGACCTTCCTTGGTCACAAGGCCCTTGGTACCATAGGTGCCTTTTACAAGTGACTTAACTGTGTGCCAGGGTTGTGCCAATTGTGGAAACAAAGCTACAGTTTTTAGAGAAAGAACACTGGGGTTGGTTAGAAGGGTTCCAGCCCACTTTCAATCAAAGTTGGCATCAGCACTAGGCAAAAAAGTGTGTTTGTGTGTGGGGGGGGGGGGAGAAGGGAGGAGGGGGTTTACCCATGCCAACAGTGACATTTTCCTACACCTCCAAAACAACAAAATCCAATCCGTAGAACCAGAGTTATGAAATTTTAAAGTAAAAATGGCGCCTAAAATATCAAAGTGGCAACCACGAACATGTAGTTGCGCAAAGCTGGGTACAGCGGAAAGTTAGGTCCAACCGCAATGGAGTGTGGTTCGGATACACAAAGTGGATTTTGCCCGGTCTCTGCTTACCTTTTCTTTGTTCAGACTTAGAGCCTGATTTAGATCTTGGCGGTGTTACCACCAAGCAGAGTCAACAGTGATCCCGACAAGACCGTCAAGTTGACGGTGTTCCGCCTGCCGTATTTAGATGTTACAGCTCTGCAAGCTGCGCACTGGTGACAGATTGCTGATGGGGGGAGACGTCAGCAGGACCCAGTGGACTTTGTACGATGGCAGGGGCTATGGAATAGAGAAGTCACATACACACACTGTACCGTAGCCATATGTGTCCCCCTGCATTACATGCTACACAACACACTACATACACACCATCATCCATTACAATTACAACTCAACCCATACATGGCGAAAACACATTGCCATACATCCATGACACAACACACACACACCACATTAACACTGCACCCACATACAACACAGCCACAACAACCAACACAACTACACACTCATCCACACAAACACAACCACACAACATCACACCTACACACATCACAAGCATGACAACATCCGCCACACAACACTCACCGGAATGTGTCATAGGGCAACACAACACAACATTGGTCTCACATGCAAGTGGCACACATACTGACACAACCACACCACCCACTCTAGCTCAATCAGCCAATCCATACACATACTGAGTCACATACACAAAAGCTACCACAAACCTACAAGTACAGTTCCTCTTTCAATGCCCACACATGGACACGATTGTCTAGTGTGAGTGTACCGTCATTGTGGTGCCAGCATTCATTTGACAATGAATGATGACACCAGTGACAGTTGTGTATTTGTGCGATATGTAGGTTGTGCAAGAGTGTCCCCATCCATGTGTGACCTACTTGTGTTGCCGAGATATGCATGCCACAGTGATTTAAAAAAATACTGTGACATATATGCCTGCAGGGGTCCCAACTTCTCATGCAGTGCCCACCCACCGTATTCTGGCAATGCAGCGTTCCTACATGCGAGTCCGGCAACGGGATGGGGGGCTGGAGGCTGTGTTTTATCCATGGGATGGTGGCAGCAGTGACGGCAGGTGTTGTCCAGTTGTAGAGAGAGGTGAAATGGGGGAAAAGTTGAGGTTTTAACCCCCTTTACAGTCCTAATCAGCCAACTCACATGTAGAGGTCAAACCACCACTTTTTCCTTGGCAGTAAGGCACATCCAAATCTGCATGACAGGAAGGGTAGCTGGGGTTCCACCTACATTCTCTTTTCCCCTCTCCCGTCATTGACACAGGTGGTGTTTCTTGGCAGAGGCGGCGGCTTGAATGTTGGCTTTCGGCTATGGGACCACAGACGGGTTTTCAGTCAGTCGACAGCAGGACCATTGCCACCAACATCTAAACCAGGCCCTTTGTCTCTTTCTTGGAAGTCCGAAATCTCCAGTGGGACAAAGCTGCAGGCTATAGCTGACAAGACTCTACAAGGCACAATACCCTTTTTGTGAGGAACCACTGAACAGGATTTGCTGCTGCAGAGAAGAACTAGCGGGAGCTACTGTGAAGTAACGCCGACGACCCTGGGTGGATCGGCGAGCAGTTGTGTCCTGGTCCCCTTTCAGTTCTCATGGCACTTTTTGGCTGAAAGGATTTTAAGTCCAAAGATGTGGATTTGTGCAATGTGGGTACCTTTAGCGCCACTTCATAGGGTCCAGAACTGAGGGACACCATTTGGAGGGTCAGGACTCACTCAGGCTGCATTAAAGATGGTTGCAGCATTTTCTCTCCCTGAGTCTCTGATCAGGAGGCCAGCCAACTTTGGTAGTCCTGTATACAAGCAGAAAAGCAGGTCTTAAGCAGCAGGCCAGTCCTCTAAGGCAACAGAACACACTTCAGGCAGCAGGGCACACCTCTTGGTGCAGCAGGCCAATCCTCTGAAGTACACAACAGGCCACAGGCAACCGGGCAATCCTCAGAGTCCTACACAGGTCCAGAAATGAACTGAAGAGTCAGTCTGGGGTCCTGATTTTTATAGCTGGTGCCAGCTTTGAAGTGGAAGAAACTTCCTGAGCCCCCACCTCAGAAGTGTCGGGAATTTCCTGCCTCCTGCCCTGGTCCCAGGATGTCAGAGGGCAAAAGGGGCTAGTGTGATTATTATTATTATTATTATTATTATTATTATTATTTTTTGTCTGGGAGGTCTGGTCTGGGGCAGCTGCTCTGAAGTGCAAGTAGGACTGTGAACAACTCCACCATCCCCTACCATCCTGCCATGATCGCCCATCCTACCAACACCCAGTTCCCCTTTGGTGTGGCTGTTTTGGATTAATACAAAAAGGCCAACTGCTAACTATACCTAACCATATGAGGCATGAAAACAAGCTGCTGGCACCAAATGTTTAGTACAAGAAAATGCCAAATTCCAAAAGTGGAATTTTCAGAATTGTGACTGACTTAAAATCAGACTTTAATAGTAAAGAGGATTTTAAATTACAGCTCATTGGACACCAAACATGACATTTCTACCTGCTCTCAAACTAAAGTTATCGCCTGTTTAATGTAATAAGGTAACCCATTGTTATCCTTTGGAAGGGGTAGGCCTCGCTGAAAAAAATAATTTGTGAGTTTTTCTCTACCAGGACATGTAAAACTTAAAAGTACATTCCAACTTTTTAAATAAAATACACCTTGTCCTTTGGGCTGTTTAGAGCCTACACTAGAAGAGACATATGTATTAAAGGGGTTTTTTAGGCTTGGCAAAGGGTTTATTTTCCCAAATTGAACTGGCAGTTTAAAACAGCACACAGGCTGCAATGGCAGGCATGGGGCATGCTTTATGGAGTTGTTTAATTGGGTGGCACAATAAGTGCTGCGGTCCTACTAGTAGAATTTAATTTACCGTCCCTGTGTGTATAGTATGCCACTGGGGGTAAACGTTATGGGTGTATCCAAACATGTTTACATTCAAAACATCATAGGAATATTTTCTCAAACACAGCAAAACCTACCCAGCCAATTTATACTATATTTGCCACTAATGTCATGCTTGGTTCATGTTCAGTTTCTTTTGTGATTTGAGATCTGTGAGGTAGTGTTTGAAATATTAGATGAAGAAAAAGCGATGTGTTAACAGTTGAGTTCTCTAAATGCTTTGAGGACCAATCTTCTAATGAAAATTCGAATTGGATTGAACAGACGCACCAAATATTTACCTACCCTTTGCATTGTTCTAAAACCTCGGAAGCATGTGCTCAAACCGCTCAATACTTTTGAATGAGAGAAGATTCAATCTGATTGGCCACAAGTAGCTAATGATTTCCAGAGTAGGTCAATAGTCTATGTGGAGACAGGGTGAGCATACCCCCAAAAGGAACAAAAACACCCTTATTAATAATAATTAAAAGAAATATAGTGTGTTAAGAACTGGCATTACAGCTTAACGAAAATTGTGGGGAGGTGCAGAGTGCCTTCTACCTTTTACCTTGGCGTGATGGTGGAAGAGACAAACTGCTAATCAGGCAAACAAACACCCAAGTAAAGAAAATAAAACAAACACTCTTGGTAGGAAACATTTACAAGGGGCCCTATCACGAGGAGGGGCTAAACAATCCTTGCAGGATTATGCTACTGACCTACCCCTGGTCATAATGTAAGCTGGACAAAGTTAATGAAAAAAACGAGGTGCTCCGTCTCCCACCAGCCAGTTTAAACCTGGTGGTGGGGTGTTACGAAAATGCCTGCTTTTGTCCAAGGGCATGGAGGGGCTGCAAGAACCCCCACCATGTACATGTTCTCCATCTTTGCCAGGTGTCAGAGTAAGTCTCAGCAACTGGAAGTCAAACCCTCCCCTACAATTTGTTAGCTCTCTGACCACTCCCAGAGGCCAGGGATTAATTTCCCTTTGGCTGTTAGTCCCAACCCCCCTGTCAGCTTCTCAACCATACTCTTTGGCCATTTAACGAAAGAAAGGACTCTTGTGAAGGTTGATAAATGGATGAATGTGTCCTCCCAATAAGAATGGGTGCCTGGTAACCACCCGATGCCATTGGCATGCTTACATTTAAAACGAGAGTACAAGTGAATCCCAGAAGGGCCAGAAGATCATTTAAACAGTTGTCTTACTCTCACCCAGCATGACACTGATGCAAGCAGTGCCAATAAGTATTTGATGAGTGTCCCAAAGCTGTGCAACAAGAGCTCATTGGTCTGGGATGCATTCGTGGAATGCATGTGGGATGCTAGGGCAAACCATAGCTGCAATAGCCACACTACCCTTGCTTGAGTGTGGAAGAGGCAGTTGTTTAAGACTTCCATTAGGAGGGAGGCCAAAAAATGGTCTGAGGAGGCCTGACTACACCTGCAGACCAAATTAGAGCTGCCACTAGGACCCGCAATGTAATGCTAGATGATGTATTTGAAGCACATTTTAGTTATACACACAAATGCTATCAGAAATGAAATCATGAATTTCCTCATTTTGTGACATTACGTATTGCATTACTATAATAATATCATTGTCATCTCTGAATTAACAAAGATAGCTCCTTTCCATATCCATTTATTGAGAATGAAAGTACAGGCGTGTAACCACACCCTGCTCTGAAAAGCTGCTGGTCATGTCATTTGACCATACCTATTGGGTTTTAACGGTAGGCCATCTAGTTGCATGGCATGACTATATGCTAAAGTCTGTGCTCAGTAGTATATGGCTTTACAGACTGCCCAAGGAGTGAGGAAGTGTACTTTGACAGTCTTCATAACAGGCTATTACTGTAGTCTGGTAGTGATCAACGTCCCCACACAGTAATCCCATCAGCATCCCACCTTTGATCATTGCATGCAGGCTGGCTGCTGTTATAATCATGTTGAAGACCCATTTCCAGATGTTGGAGACTTCAGACCGAGCTGAGGCCTGCTCCAACTCCCTCTCCATCGTCCTTGCTTATTTCAAAAACTTTGTAGCAGATGTAAGATCAATGTATGTTCTGGAATGCCTATTTTCATAAGTAACCTTCATCTCCACCATCAACATTACATCTATATGCAACTATCCAGTCAATCGTATTGAAATGTACTGTCTGATTACTTTGTGCATCGCTTGAACAAATAGTATTTTTTCTCAGTGAGCTAAAAGTAAATCTAAAATAGATATAACAGGTTTATGTTAAGAGTTCTGGAGCCTTGTGTTAATAACATATTAGACTGAATGTCCTTTTCATGTAAATGTTTCTAATAGATCACCTTTTTATATTGCTTAGAGTGAATTGGATGTTCCTTTCAAAGTCAAGTTTGGTCAGATTGGTAAGTCAGAATTTTATTTTTTTAATCGCTTTCTTTAAAATGCAACTTGCACTGTTGGAAAAATTGGATGTGACTGTGCTTGAGCATAAAATGCATTTGGGGTTATTATGGAAGACCTTTAAAAAAAAAAAATGATGTATATTTTTTTTAAAAACCTCCTTTGATGGCATTTTTGTTTTCAATGTGGATCCCCGTTTCTTTAATTCAGGCTCATAAAATCAACCTCCTACATTTGTCTGCCATCTTGTATAACTATGGTTACCATTGTTTTGATATCTATATAGAGTGGAGTTTCGCTCCTGCATGAGGAGCTACAGGGTGTGTGGTGCATTTTCCTTATCCCTCTCTAGTGCTTGCATTGAAAAGTCTGAGGAACTGTTTTAACCCCTTCGCTGCCAGGCCTTTTTTTGGCTATTTGGGGCAGTTCACTCTTATACCCTCATAAATTTTTGTCCACATAAGCGATCCACGCCAAATTTGCATCCTTTTTTTCCAACATCCTAGGGATTCTAGAGGTACCCAGAGTTTGTGGGTTCCCCTGAAGGAGACCAAGAAATTAGCCAAAATTTTGTTAAAAAAAAAATAAAATTATTGGAAAAAAGGTCTGCAGAAGAAGGCTTGTGGTTTTTTTTCCCTAAAAATGGCATCAACAAAAGGGTTATGGTGCTAAAATCACCATCTTCACAACTTTCAGGAACAGGCAGACATAAATCAGAAAACCCAATTTTCCAACACAATTTTGGCATTTTACTGGGACAAACCCCATTTTTACTATTTTTTTGTGGTTTCAGCCTCCTTCCAGTTAGTGACAGAAATGGGTAAGAAACCAGTGCTAGATCCCAGAAAGCTAAACATCCCTGAAAAGTAGACAAGATTCTGAATTCAGCAAAGGGTGATATGTGTAGATCCTACAAGGTTTTCCTGCAGAAAATAACAGCTGAAATAAAACGAAAATGAAATTGAGGTGAAAAAAAACAGCAATTTTTCTCCACGTTTTAATCTGCAACTTTTTCCTGCTACGTCAGATTTTTGGAAGCAATATACCGTTACGTATGCTAGACTCTTCTGGTTGCGGGGATATATAGGGCTTGTAGGTTCATCAAGAACCCTAGGTACCCAGAGCCAATAAATGAGCTGCACCTTGCAATGGGTTTTCATTCTATACCGGGCATACAGCAATTCATTTGATGAATTATAAAGAGTGAAAAATAGGTATCAAGAAAACCTTTGTATTTCCAAAATGGGCACCAGATAAGGTGTTGAGAAGAAATGATTATTTGCACATCTCTGAATTCTGGGGTCTCCATACTAGCATGTGAATTACAGGGCATTTCTCAAATAGACATCTATTTTACACACTGTCTTACATTTGGAAGGAAAAAATGTAGAGAAAAACAAAGGGCAAAAACACTTGTTCCTGCTAGTCTGTGTTCCCCCAAGTCTCCTGATAAAAATGGTCCTCACTTGTGTGGTTAGGCCAAATGTCCACAACAAGACACGCAACATGGACACATCACAACTGACATGTTTTTTGGAAAGTGCCTAGCTGTGGATTTTGGCCTCTAGCTCAGCCGGCGCCTAGGAAAACCTACCAAAACTGTGCATTTGTGAAAACTAGACACCTAGGGGAATCCAAGATGGGGTGACTTGTTGGGTTCTCACCAGGTTCTGTTACCCAGAATACTTTGCAAACCTCAAACTATGGCCAAAAAGAACACTTTTTCCTCATATTTCAGTGAATGAAAGTTCTGGAAGCTGAGAGGAGCCACTAATTTCCTTCCATCCAGCATTCCCCCCAAGTCTCCCGATAAACATGGTACCTTACTTGTGTGGTTAGGCCTACTGCCCGTGAAAGGAAATGCCCCAAAATACTATGTGGACCCATGAGAATTATCAAATGCTACCTGGTTTTCCGGGGTGGGGACCTGCGTTTTTGTTCCTGGGCTCAGCAGCCATCTAGGGAAACCTACCAAACCCAAACATTTCTGAAAACCAGGCACCAGAGGGAATCCATGGAGATGTGACTTGCGTGGATCCCCCAATGTTTTCTTACCCAGAATCCTCCGCAAACTTCAAATTTAGCTAAAAAAAAAAAAACTTTTTTCCCACATTTCTGTGTCTGATCACCCCACTGGGACAAATTTCCTACCACCCAACGTTCCGCCTCAGTCTCCCGGTAAAAATGATACCTCACTTGTGTAGGTGGGCCAAGTGCCTGTGACAGGGAAGAGCCAAAAACATGTAAAAATTGAGGGGGAACCAAAGCGGGCTACAAAGGGCAGTTTGGGAAAAAAATCATTTTTAGGCTGTCAAGTGTGGCAGAATTTTTATTTGAATAGATGAGACAATGCTGGGTGGTAGAAATGTTGTGGATTCCTGCAGATTCCAGAAGGTTCCAATACAAAAAATGTGGGAAAAATGTGTGATTTCCAGCAAAGTTGGAGGTTTGCAGGGCATTGTGGGTAAGAAAATGGTGCGGGGTGCATGTGAAGCACACCACCCTTGAATCACCCAGATGTTTAGTTTTCAGATGTGTCTAGGTCTTGTGGATTTTTCTACATGGCAGCGTCCCAAAGTCCAAAAAGTGCAGCCCTCACCATTCCAAGTGGGACGATTGTGAGAGTTTGCCAAGCTTTAATGGCCAAATGTAAAACCAAGGCCCTAAATAATCAAATGCCCTCTTGCTTGCCATGGGATAAGATGTTTTAGTGTTCGAGGGGAGAGCTGAAAGACTGTTCCCTTCAGTTGGGGTGGGGGCATAACCAGGCCCATACTGGTTGGTAGCCACCACCCCACTATTTTTTTTTTTTTTTATTCCATGGCATCTAGTTGACTTTCTGTTTCCCACCCCACAGGTTGTGGATCAGGGGTAGTTGCACCATCTGCCCACTGGTGGGCAGAACAACTTTGTCCCCATTCATTTGGGGTGGGGGAACCCCTCACCCTCTTATTTTGACAAATAAATCTTCCTGGTCTCTGATGGGCTTTCTGCCTCCTTTGGGGGCTGATGGGCCTTCCAAAATTGAATTGGTCCATGGCCAACAGTAATGTGCCCCCATGGGGCGGGGACCCTTGCCCAAGGGGCTGCCCTTCCCCCAAACAAAACACACACATACACCAATCCCTGGTGCCTTAGTGGTTTCTGCCCCCCGGGGGCAGATCGGCCTAATTACAACAGGCCGATCTCCCCCCCCAAGGGGGGCAGAAATGGCCTGCAACAAATTCTCCCCCCCCCCGAGGGGAGCAACCCTTGCCTAAGGGGTCGCTCCCCTCTCATGAAACTGACAAAAATCCCTGGTGTCTGGTGGATTCTGCCCACTTTAGGAGCAGATTGGCCTAATAAAAATAGGCCAATCTGCCCCCCCGGGGGTGGGGGTGGAAGGCCTAAAAATATTTTTTCCCCTGGGGAGAGGCCCTTGCCCAAGGGGCCGCTCCCCTCATGTATAAACATAAAAAACAAAACTCCCTGGTGTCTAGTGGTTTCTGCCCCCATTCAGGGCAGATTGGCCTAATAAAAATAGGCCAATCTACCCACAAGGAGGGCAGAAATGGCCTAAAAGTAAATTTGCCCCAAGGGAGCGAACCTGGACTAAGGGGTCGCTCCCCACATATATAAATAAAAAATAAACAAAAAATAAATTATTCCTGGTGTCTAGCGGTTTCTGGCCCCCTGGGGCACATCGGGCTAAAAATAAATTGGGACCGCTCCCTTTATTCAATAACTAAAAAAAAAAAAAAAAGAATAATAACTAGTGTCTAGTGGGCATTTCTGCTGAGAGACATCAAAGGAAAGGAAAGGCTTTTCCTTTCCTTTTGATGCCTCTTTCGGCCCCTCCACGTGATCGGAGGAGAAATGCTTTTGCATTTCTCCTCCAATCCGTGCTGGAGAGGGGCAGGCCTCCGATGAGCAGTGCTGCCCAGGACGTAACCGTTGCGTCCAAGGCACCCAACAGGTTGAATTTCAAATGCGCATTCAGCTATCCCTCAACATCTTGACATCATCTACAGAAGGCAATATTTTTTTTGTTTTTTTGTTTTGCTTTTTACAGAAGCATATTAAAAAAATAAAATAAAAAAAGATTTGAAGACTCAAAATGCAAGCTACGCATTTTGGCTTGCTATTGCCTGGTTAGTTTTGTAATGGGATTTTACAAATCAAAAAAGACCCTTATTAAGTTATTCTTAAGCTTCTTGCTGTTCTGGGGAAAGTTTGTATCACCAACAGCCTGAAGCCTATATATTTTTTGTCAGTGAAGACTGGAGATGGAAAACGTGTTTTTAACCTATCCGGCTTATTTCCTTGGAGCAACAAGCATTCTAAACTAAGCTAAGTAGGAGTCCAGACCTGACTCAAAGATGGCCAGAGTTGAAACTATGCAAAATGTAGGAAGCTGGCTCGATATATATTATATCAAAATGAGGTATAGTGTGCACAGAGTCCAGGGGTTCTCCAGAGGCTTAACAGAGGCTAAAGTAGATAATACTAATGTTCTCTTTTGTGGCAGTGTGGTTGAGCAGTTTGGCTTATCACAAGGTAGTGCAAAGCATTTGTTGTACACACAGAGAATAGAAGAAGCACACACTCAATGACTTAACTCCATACCAATGGTTTTTATATCGCAAAAATATCTTTTTATTTTTAGAACCACAAGATTCAAGTTACAGGTAAGTACTTCAATAGTTTCTTATTTCACACATGTATCAATAGCACTTTCTTTGAAATTGGAATAATATTGTCAATTATGTGTTTTAAAAGTTGACAGTGGAATTTTCAGAAACAGTTCCTGGGGGAAGAAAAGTTAGATTGATTTGCAGGTAAGTACAACACTTACAGTTCTGGTCTTCGGGGGTTAGGAAGTCTACAGGTTGGTGTTCAAGTTAACCGCAAACACCCACCACCAGCAACACGGGGCCAGCTGGGTGCAGAGGTCAAAATGTAGGAAAAATTAACATGGGCTCCTATGGAGACTGGGGGCACTTGGAATCAGGCCTGCCTGCAGGTAAGTACCCATGTCTTCTTAGAGCAGACCTGGGGGGTTTAGATGAGCACTGGGGGGGTCACAAGTTGACACCAAACATACACAGTGAGCGGCATGGGGGGGGGGGGGGGCGGGTGAAAACAAAGTGTCTGGTCTCCAGTGATTCTCAATGAGGGGACCCCGGGGGTCCCTCAGGGGCTGCAGGCGAGGACCAGGAGGTCGGCTCGGGCAAACTACAGGCTGGACAGGGAGGAGGGCTGCCTGCTGAATATCGCTGCACCAGAGGTTAGGTTATTAAAGGCCTATGGGCTGCGGGTGCAGTGTGTCTTTAGGCGTAATATCTTTGTCTGAAGCTCTCGCGGTCAGGGGGGTCCTCGGGATTACCTCTGCAGGCATTGTCGTAGCGAGGTCAACCCAGGGTGGGCACTTGCTTGCAATTGCCTGGGGGTCCTCTCTGGTTGGTTGGGCCACCTCGACACGGGCCATGGGTGTCAAGTGCAGAGTGGTCAGGACTCTCGCATAGGAGTGAGACTGGAGTCATTGGCTGTTGTTTCTTCTTGGACAGGGCCGCTGTCCAAGGAAGTTCTTGGTCCTTTTGGGTGCAGGGCAGTCCTCTGGAGCTTGGCAGAGGTTGCTGGTCCCGCCGGATCCGTCGCTGTTCTTGTGCAGGTTCTTTGAAGCAGGAGACAGGCCGGTAATTCTGGGGCTATGTCAGTTGTCGTCTTCCTTCTTCGCTGCTGGGATTTCAGCTATGCAGTCCTTCTTCTTCTTGTCACATCGCCAGTAATCTGGTGAGCTGGGTTCAGGGAGGCCCTTAAATCCTGTATTTAGGGCCGTTTCAGGGGTCAGAGGGCAGTAGCCAATGGCTACTATCCCTTTAGGGTGGCTACACCCTTCTTGTGCACACTCCCTTTGGGGAGGGGGGCACAAACCTTACACTATTGGTCCCTGTCCTCCAAACCAAGATGGAGGGTACTGCAGGTAGAGGGTCACCTCAACTAAGGACTCCTTAGAAGTGGTCCTGGCTGGGGTGGTCACTCCTCCCCGTTTTCCCTAATTTTCCTGCTGGACTTGTGCCAAAAGTGGAGCTTTGTCCGTGAGGCGGGCAACTCCACTAGCTGAAGTGTCCTGGGGCCCTGTAACACTAGGCCTGAGCCTTTGAGGCTCACTGCCAGGTGTTAGTTACTGCAGGGGAGAGGTGTGAAGCACCTCCACACAGGACAGGCTTTGTTTCTGACCACAGAGAGCACAAAGGCTCTCACCCCATGTGGTCAGAAAGTCGTCTGAAAGTGGCAGTCTGGCAGTCCTGCACTGGCAGTTTAGCTAACATACAGGGAGCATCTCTGAGATGCCCTCTGGGTTGCATTTTTCACTAAATCTCACACTGTCATCAGTGCGGGTTTATTGTGCTGAGACGTTTGATATCAAACTTCCCAGTATTCAGTGAAGCCATTATGGAACTGTGGAATTCGTTTTGACAAACTCCCATACCATATAACTAATATGGCCACACTGTACTTACAATGTCTAAGAATTGATTTAGACACTGTAGGGGCATATTGCTCATGCAGCAATGCCCTCACCTGTGGTATAGTGCACCCTGCCTTATGGCTGTAAGGCCTGCTAGTGGGGTGATGGACCTATGCCACAGGCAGTGGTCGACTTGGTCTTTTTCTACCCACCAGAACACACAAGCTGCAGGGGCAGTGTGCATGCACTTGGTGAGCGTATAATACATGCTGCAGCCCTTAGGGACTTTCCCTGGCCACAGGGCCCTCGGTGCCAGGGGTACCTTTACAAGAAACTTAACTGTGTGCCATGGGTGTGCCAATTGTGAAAACAAAGGTACAGAGTTTGGGAAAGAACACTGGTGCTGGGGCCAGATTAGCAGGATCCCAGCACACTTTCAATTAAACTTGGCATCAACATTAGGCAAAGAGTGTGGGGGTGTAACCATGCCAACATTGGCACTTCCCTACACAAAATTATTTAGAATACAAATAGTAAGTTCAATTCTAGAAAGTACAAAAATAATACCTCGTAAATAGCTACCAATAAAACGAGACAATTTAGTAGTAAAACCAGGGTCCCTGGCTATGCACTCTATATATTGTTCTGATCACTAAATGATTGAGACCTTCCTCGCAATCCTGCAACAAAAATCGCAATATCACAACAATGCAGCCATGGAAAAGATAGTGAGGTGAAACAATGTTTGCAAAGAAAAGCAATAATAGTAATCTCTATTTGAAAACGATCAATAATACACTACAAAACGGCGGATTTGTAAACTTCACATCAAAATGGAGTTACTTTGTTAGGACCTAATCACGTATAATTTGTACGATCAGGGTCGTGCACATCTTATGTTAAGGTCAACAAAGAGGTCCAGCAAAAGTGTGCTCTTTTATTTAACATTTTTGTCAAACAGGGAAAGCTATGCCCAGACGTGGGTCTGTGACACAACTCTTAAGCTATTCCTCACTGACGAGGCCCAGGTAAGCCAGAGCCAATCTGGGCTTACTTGTGGTTCTCTCTGAGGAGACGTGGTCTGGCAGTTCGAGCTGGCTGTTCTGGCTGGAGCAAAGCTCAGTTGACTTTCTAGACTGGCATAATCTGCAAAACAAGATGGACTTGAATGTGACCCAAGAGATCACCAATGGCTGAGATTAATTAAAACGTTACTATCCTTGCTTTGTTTTTTGCTGTCATGTAAACCAGGGCAGCAGTCTGAATGGTGCTCTAATGCCAGTACTTCCTATATGCGGTTGACATGATTTTCATTGTGAATACCAAACTAGCCAGTCAAAAATTGCTTTGGTCCTTTGAATATTTATATGTCGAAAAAATCTCCAAATCACTGCTGGGAAATATGGTGCTCCTGGTAATAGGAATAATGTAACCCATGAAAAGGAACTTTAACCTTAATGTTATAATATTAAAACAAGCAGATGAATTTAACTATTTGAGCTTATATTTTAACAATAAATTCCACTAACCACAGCTTAAATTTTATTTGACTATACTTTTAAATCTGGGGTAGCTCCAATATCCATGCAATGAGACGTTCTAGGTTAAGATACAAACCAGCAATGTATGTGGAGCTGAGTTGTGGGCCATTTCGATGTGAGTGTCTCAAATACATTTCCAAGGAGTCTGTGTAGTTTACTACAATCGACCCTGATCATTTACCCAAGACAGGAATATGAAGAAAAATATTACCAGACTCACTAATATTAGGCATGTTTCCTTCTGGAGGAGCACACTCTCCGAAGCCTTTTCAATAATGTTTTAATATAGTTTACTAGAGATTCTTAGACTTGAAAACACGTTTCAATAGTCCTGGTGCTCTAGTACCCTTGGATCACGTGACTACCAAATCTATAGTGAGAATAGAACAAATTGCTAGATATTACTTAATTCTGGTTTGAGGCCAATTATGGAAAGAATTAATACTGATGCATGTAACACACTACTTTTGTCCTTGCTTACTTGTTTTTGCAGGTTAAAAGCCTGTCCCGACTGGGCCATCCCACTGTTCTTGCAGGTTCAGACTCTGGACCTTCCCTTTTTAGGAGTTTTATTTTTAAATAGTGCAAAGATCAGTCAGAGGTATTAATCTGTAATTTGAGTGGAAAGGGGAGTCACATTTATTATTTCTATGCATGCTTTTATGAAATCTAATATCCTATTGGCTGAAACCATTACTATATTAAGGGCCGTGGTCTAGGTTGAAGGCCCGCCCTCAAACTATATAAAGAATTTTGAGTGTGGCTGTCCAATTTAGCATTGCAAATGATATGTGGAAGGCTTAGAGATAGTATAAATGTTAGATTTGCAACCTTTAACTTCCTATCATTTTAAATACGTGTCTTCTAGACAAATGTAAATACTATTTGAAATAACTATTGGGTATAAATGCATGTTGGTTGTGCATGTCTGTTGTATTACTGGTGTTGCGTTGATTTTCTGGAAGTTTCAGAAGTCAATCAGGCTGAACTGTTCACAAACTTGGTCTTGGCTAACTTTCAAAAACGTACATAGGAATGTTAAAGCAATGGTAATTAACAGACTGCTAGGCAATCTGCCAAAGAAGGTGTTGAGTCTTGGGGCTAGAACAATGTGTGTAATGGCTTTATGAAGGTACGCCTACCTGCTGGATTTGGGTTAATTGTGTCTTGTTTAAATCGGGGATGGTTCTCTAGCAGGGGCCTTGGTGGCCCCCAGGGTCCGTGTTCTCATGCCAAAAGGACATAAAGCTCAGTACAGGGCCGGATTTAAGGTGCTGCAGCCGCACTGGGTGCTGACCTGGTTTTGGGGGAGAGGGAGTGCTGACCTCAGGGGTGCGCTGTTTAGCAATAACTTACAAAACTTGCAATTTAAAAGTCCCTGGTAAGAAGTTCCTTGCGTGTCCAGCCTTCAGAAAACAATTACAATGTCAAGATACAGCTTGTGATTAATGTTGCTGGTAGAGAGAGAGGTGGGAGTTTTGTCTAGCAGCAGCTTTGATTTGTCATAAAGAAGTATAGAGGGTAATTTGACTGCTGCAAAGAACAGAGCTATATTTTATGTTGATGACTGAGTGGATTAGTAAAGCCAGCCTTTACAAGCACTTTAAAACAAATGAATGTATGTGAAAGGGGGGCTATTGAGAGATGAGGGGCCCATTTGCTGGGTGAAAGTGAGTGAATGCAATGAGGTGGTCATAGGGTGTGGGGTGCCAAAAAAGACTGTCGCACAGGACACCACCAGCGCTAAAGCTGGCCCTGGCTCAGTGATGACTGAGGACCGAATTCTGTGCAAGAACATATTCATAGGGGAATTCACTTGGGCCACACTAGATTCATTTTAATTGTTTAACTGGCAAGCCGTCCAGGTGCTGCACCAGTGCAACAACAGCAGGGTCAATGAGTAAGAAAATCACAAAATGAGGTGCGATCAGCGAGTTGTGAACTATGCACCATCACTACTCTGCTCACCTGCATTTCTAGCAATAGGATTTGTATAGTAGTGGCACAGGATAGAAATAATGTAAAGGCACCTTATACACGTATCTTGACTCCTTAGGTTGGTAAGAGACTACCACACAGACAAGGTCAGCAGAAGGAAAGACTAGCAGAGTTTGAGCAGCTTGCCCCTTCTTTCCCCCCCCCCCCCCCCCCCCCCCAACTTCCCGGCTTGTTCCTTTCCAGGACGAAATAATCAGTCAGTACTCTGATCCACATTCTGAATGCAGCAGTCTGGTTCACAGGGTCTAAGTCCAAAAGTGATTTTCTTCAGCTACGTGGACGGAAGCTCCAGCAGATATGTCCAAGTTCAAACCGTCCAGCAAATCAGGCTGGGACAAAGATTCCTTGCTCAGACAGGAATCTCAGATCGGACTTTCCCTAGAAGGTAATGCAGTGGTCACTGCTTGATACAGATAACCTTGTGCTCCTTCCTAATGGCTGCTCTGGCAGAAAAACGTTTGTGTTACCTCCAGACAGCAAGGGAGGCGGCAATGGGGGATTGGGTTGTTTTCTATAGGCAGCATCCATCCTGCGGCCAATAATTTACAAAAGTAGATATTTTTGAATATTTTCGGGGAACCATTGATGACAAGTGAATAGGCAGTGTTCTCAAAATATTTACCACATGTGCCTTATTTGATGACCGCCAAAATGTATTGCAAAAGTTATTATCACAATCTTCTCAAACATACAAAGCATAATAAATATAAAGGTACTCACTTCTGTCCCAAGATTCTAGACGTAATATACACTTGGATGCCAGTAGACAGCTTTCCTGGGTACAGCCGTGTACCCTGAAACTACAGTCCTCAATGGTGGCCGCATATTTAAACAGAATGGCTCCAGAGAGTCTACGCTTTGCTGTGAAAGTTTGGAGAAGGAACAAAGTTATGGTCTCCATCTCAATGTATTCCAAAGTGCAGACCCTGAGGAGCACTAATTTGCAGTTGGAGTAGTATCTTAGGGAGCAGATGCTCCACAAGCTTGTTGCTAAAATTTAAAGAGACAGGGAAACTTTAATGGACAGAGAGAATATGGTGGAGATGGCACAGATTGTCAAACATTTTTGTTCCTAGAAGATCTCTTCTATGCAAAGTGCATTCCTTTACCTGTTGCGGACGGTCATCTCTGTGAGTTTAATAAATCATAGGTTGCTACGAGATCTTGCGCTTCCACAAATTGATTTGGTCTAGTGCTGTGGTGTCATTTTATGTTTCATTTAATTTCCTTTCTTCGGTTTGACGCATAAAACCATAAAAGACAGAAGTGGTATAAAGCAACATGAAACGTAAAACTTAAACAGTGCATATAAAAATCAGTTCATCTATAAACAGGAAACTGTAGGCCTAACAAACATACTCATTCTTCCTGTGAACTCAGTAGGGACACAGCAGCACTTGGAAACTGAGTAACATTTGCAATGACAAATCCTCCTGCCAGCATTTACAAGAATAGAAAGGCTGGTGGGACTTGTTTAAAACCACCTCCTTTAAATAAAGGAACTATAAAACGCATCTTGGAATCCATATCAAATGTACAAAACAGCATAAAATGCAAAGTGTCCTGTGGAGATTTATTATCACAGCCACAGGAGCCCAGGGATTGAAAGTCTAAAGCAAGTTAACAGATATCGATCATATTGTTTTTAACCTGGGTTAGGTAGGGCTGCTTGTCCAATGTTGTAGTTGTCAATACATACATAACGACTGAAGGTTTTACCAGCTCAACCTCTTCCCTGACTAAAGTTGCCCGTGCCCTAACACGCTCTTCGACCCGTATTAAATCTCCTTTACCGATGCGTCGGAGTGAAAAAAAAAAAAAAACTCCTCTCTGCCTAACATCATGAAGGAGTCCCTTATACATCTTAAACATGGTAGTTTTAAGGCATAGTCGAGTGAGAAACAATCCCACATAATTAGACGATTCAAGGCCAGCTCCTACCTTGACCAAATCCTGATCCAAGTCTGCAGTGGGCGCAAGGCTAATGGGTCACTTAAATACTTAACTCCTCATGCACAACATAGGTTGGCGTGCTCTGAGGAACACAGAGTACAAGTCTAAGAAATTTGTTTTCCTCTATCTGTAGCTCACTTACTAGCAGATACCCCAAATATCACACCCTTACATAACATTAGATATACACTTGGCCACGTAGATTTTTACTAAGGCTTTAAGGGGGTCTACTGCCCAACCTGGAGGCAAACCTAAAGACAGCTCCTACTGACATACTAAGCTCTTGTTTCGTAGCTTCAACCAATGGTTTCCAGCTTCATTTTGAGTCGAACAGCACCCCCCAATAAAGGAAACTTCCCACTCTCGCTAGAGGGTGTTGATTTATAGTATAAGTATTAATTCCTAAGAGTTTAGGGCCCACCACCATAATATAAGATTTATAGAGGTTCATACAGACCTACGTTTTCTCATAAAACTGTCAAACGAGTACAACAAGGTTTTTAATCAGTTAGCCATTCTCACTATCAAAAGTGGGCCGTCCTCACTTAACAGCACTGGCGGGGGGCGTCATCCGATAGGGCAGTCCGATTGGCGGTCACTAAAACCTTTTCTAACCCGTTTATATACAGGGTGACCCAAAACAGGGCGAGGATACATAATTTTATGTTTTGTGGTGCCGAGTATAAACATGCATTGAGAAAGTCAATTCCTTGCCTTTCATATTGGGTAAAAGATTTTCTTAGGCCCTGAATATGAGTGAGTCATTTTTTTCTGACCCATTTGGGCACCTCTCTTGGGCACAGGGTTCAGAATTCTGATTTGTTGGGTATATACTGCACTTGGTAATTCCCGCCTACGATAAAGACCTTACCCTCTGTTAAAATTCAGCAGCTAGAATTTAAAAGATAACAAGTGTACGGTATACTTATTGATTTTATTGCAGTAAGCACCTGATTCATCAAATGATTCCCTAAAACACAGAATATGCCATAATTATTGCATCTGATTAATTTCTAACACATTGGTGTTGAGTTTATATCAAGTTTGAAAATTATTGCATATGAGTTGGGCCACTCATAACCAGGCCTTTAGTCTTCAGAGAAAGAGTTCTACATGGGAAGCATAATCAGTGCAAGTTTGCCTCAAACGTAAGCAGGTACAGCTTAAACAGTAAGTATATCTGTATAGATAAGTACTTTCAGTAACCAATCAATCAGATTTGTAAAGCGCTTCTTGTCACCCGTGAGGGTATCAAGGCACTGGCAGGGTCCAGTTGATTAGCCCAATAGCCAGGTTTTGAGGGATTTTCAAAACTCTGAAAGAAATGGGGAGGTCTGGAGATTAAAGGATATCTCATTCCATGTCTTCGCTGCTAGGTAGGAAAAGATGCAACCTTTGCATCTGCTACATCATATGCAGGGGTGAGGATTAGAGAAAAGGAAACTGAGCAAAGGTGTCTGCTGGGCTGATGGAAGTATATGCTATGGTCCAAGTAGGCATGTCTGCAGTTGAGTAGGGCCTTGTATGCATGGGTGAGGAGCTTGAACTGGCTTCTTTTCTGTAAAGTTCCCTGAGGTAGGGAGTAATACTGGTTTGTCTAGGGAGGTCCAGGATGAGTCTAGCAGCGGTGTTCTGTTTGGTCTGTAGTTGTCAGAGGAGAGGAGCTGCAATTTCTGCATAGAGGGCATTGCTGTAGTCCAGCCGGATGGCGATGAGGGCCTGGGTGATGGTGAGTCTTTGGGATAGCCATTTGAATATCTTACAAAGCATGCGGAGGATGAGGGAGCAGGAGCAGAGAGAGTTCACCTGAGCTTGTTGTCCAGAATATTGCCTAGGTTCCTAGCATGGTCAGTGAAGGTAGGAGTAGGTCAGAGTTTTTAGGGCCTCCTCAAGATGGTGAGTCTGTTTACCTTCTTCCAGTGGAGAAAGAGGCGATCCATCTGAGGGTGGCTCCTTAGATGCTTATGTTGTGCAGCCTCAGTACTAAATTTGAGCTTGTGGTTTTCGGTGCTTGTCACCGGCATTTCATTTTCAACACCAGTACTTATGACCGTCTGCTTCAAAGTGGTACCACCTGTCTAATTTGAAAATGAGCACAACAACAGTTGTTTAATAATTCAATATAGATTAAAAAGGGCTAATACCTACTAACCAAGCCATTCTTATTGAGTTGGGTGCCTAGAATAGTCACACTTGTAGAAGTGTGATGGTTAGTAGTTGTGCTGATACTATCGTTGGCAGCACTGGCAGGAGGAGTGGGTAATGTAAGCTGCAGTGACCTCCAGGCGAGGGCCCTGGGCCTTATTCTTTTTTTTTTTTTTTTTTTTCAATTAGTCAGTGTGTAGCCTTGGAATTAGCATGTGGTGGGAGACCGTATTGAAGGCTGCTGAGAGGTCTAGGAGGATCAGAGCCGCAGTCTCTCCTTGGTCGAGTAGGGCTCAGATGCCGTCAGTAGCAGTGATGAGGGGTGTCTTGGTTCTGTGGAATCTGGATTGGGAGGAGTCAAATAGGAGGTTCCATTCCAGATGTGAGGAGAGTTGCTGGTTGATGACTTATTCTAATACTCTGGCTGGGAACGGGAGCAAGAAAAGTGTTGTTAGCTGTTGAGTTTGCTGGGGTCTACTGATGTTTCTTTTAGTAGAGCATTTACCTCTGCATGTTTCCAGTCCTTGGGGACGGTGACCGTGACAACTGAGGTGTTGAACAAGGTGATGAATTTGTGGCTCATTCTGGCTTCGCCTAGGTTGAAGATGTGGTGAGAGCATGGGTTGGTGGGGCCCCTGTGTGGACCAAGTTCATAATGGAGGTGGGGTCCTGTGGGGCATGATATATAATTTGCATTAGATTTGTAAAAAATGTTGGTCATAGAGCCTGTGAAAAAACATATAACCATTTTATACAAAATGTTGATCTTACATTTTTGAATTATTGACTGTCTTCGTGGTTCTCCTCTCATGTCATCTTAACAAATGTTTTATTGTTAAAGTGTGTGTGTGTGTGTGTATCTATCTGTGTATCATGCCCAACAATTCGTATCCGGGTTGATGAATAGTGAAATTCGTAGCTTATTTAATTTCTTAAGTGAATTGTTGCCATGAAAAATAAGGTATCCGTTTTCTCTCATTTAAGGAGTGTGAGACCATGTATCAAACACAATTCTAAGGTGTACCCGTTTCTATTTTGTGCTCTACATACTATTGTTCAATCGTTAATTTTCAAAAGGCTGCTTCCTCAGAACTGCCTTTTTGAATAAAACTTGGGTACATTTGTGAAAAAAACAGCACCTCTAGTATTAAGCCAAACAGGACGACCCTGTACCTATTTCAACGAGGTTGCTCATTTTAACATTATCACAAATAGCTTGTGCATAAACAATATAAGGTTTCTCGTGAAAGTTGGTTTCGTCTGACGTATGACAGATTATGCCTTTCAAAAACAGTTACATTTTCATATTTCCCCTTCACTTTCTTCTCTCCAATACAGCCCTGAAGATACTAACTTGTCAGCCTAGCTTTTCAGCCCTCTACTTCTGACCATGACTCTTCTAAAGAATAAAAAAACAGTGAGAGTCACTGTCATGTTGGGGTATATCTTCAATTCCCCAACAAACATCACTGACAAACATATTAGGCCCGATTCACAAAGCCATTTAATGCTCTAAACCTATGCTGATTGCATAAAACAGCTCCGTTTGCTTATGTCCAGAATCCACACGGAAAATCGAGCAGGATAATTGAATTTCCTACTGTGTAATTGTACGTCAAAACTGTGTACCTTTGTGCAATATTAAACCACATGCAAGAGTGGGGAGTGGTTGGATAAAAGCTTGGTTTGCCTTAAGAGTTTATGAACGGCCACAAAATGGAGAGGTTGTTGTCGTCACGAACTCCTCTCACATTTTCCCACCTTGGAGTGGCCAGATTTACTGAAGCAAAGGGTTGGAGTAGCCCGTCCCCCAGCATGGGAATGGGAATGCAATATGTCCAAACCTCCTTGCCATGTAGGGAAAACTTTTCTTCAGGGACACTGTTTCCTGTGAATAAGTAAAATAAAAAGTAAAAACAATGAGGGGATATCCCAACTTGAACGGAATGCTAGATGTCATTCCCATTGGTATGACTGAAAAGCTATGACTTGTCCCTGGGAGTACTGTTATGGGTGTAGATGGACGCATATTTTCACCTTTTCAGAGAAAGGCCTGTCAAGAAAACAACTGGTTTCTATGAGATCGAAAGTTTGAGCTGAAGTATCCGAATGATGGCCTGAACCATTGCCACAACCTGAAATTACAAAGTTTAAACGGATGTAGTTCCTAATAAAATGCTTAATAAATACTTAAACAGCACCTGACAACGTGCATACAGGACAACACATAAAAAGAGGTCCATAAAAAGTTAGTGTACTTTCTGTTGACCGAGCTTAGGATCTGCACCAGGTGTTTGTCTGTGGATTTTAAAGCACATAACTTGAGCAGTCATCATTTATAGCATAGTACACATGCAGGGTGTCGACAGCTCAGTGGTTTCTTGTGCCTGCTCAGCCGTCTGCGTGCAACCTGGTCGGCACAGTCTTTTATCCTTTGGTAATTTTAATGCCAGTATGTGGCATGAATATTCAGTTTCTAAGTTATTAGTAAAGATTATTTGTGTTTTGTGTAGTACAGACCTACTTATACACTGGAATTTCATCTCAGTTTGTGATCAGATTTGCTTTTGTTCATCTGGCTGCATGAGCAATGGGTTGACCACCCTCACCTATTGCCTATGACCTACCTACCAAAGTGATTGTAGCCACAGTGATTGTAACCACAGTAATGGCTGTGGTTTCTACACCTCTGTGCTGCTAAAATGAGATCAAAAGCTTTTAAAATTTGTTGCAAAACTATCAGCGCTTGGCCACCTCTCACTAAACTGCTGACCAAGGGTTGAGAAAGATAAGACGGCCTGTGACAGTATGAGAGGCTGAATTTGAAGGGAACATGACTGGTTGAGCCTGGACTTGGCAAATCTGAGGTAAGAATATCTCTTTCTTACAGCACAGCGCATCACACAGTTGTTCGGACATGAAAACTAGTGCCTGCAGATATGCGTCCTGGTATTGGAGGGTAACTGCCCACTAGGAGGTGCAACAGACAGACACATGGTAATGCAAAGACAAGGTCAGTGATGAAGGCAAATGGGAGTCTACAATCTTGCTGAAGTCAGGAAAAGGGCATTGTGCCCGGAGCTGCTGCCATATCGAGAGCAGCCTAATATGGTCTCACTGATAACTTCTTATAAATAAACAGAACTATATGTAAAATATGTGGGTTCCTATATGCAATTTTTTAAAGTGCTAGAGGTGTCCCAAGACTCCTCTTATTTTACCCAAGTCACCAGGGTGTGCTAATTCCTAGTGGTTTACGTGGGTTGGTACACACAGGTAATGAGTACCAGCACATCTGAATCTTATCTCCTTGAATACATTTAATTTCTCCTTGGTGTATGAGTACTGATGCTCAGAGGGGTAGCCGGGCCTCGGTGGTGTTGGCAGGTACAGGTACCCCTTACATCGAGACAGTCGGAGCAGAGTATATCTGCGTCCATCTTAGACAAGCAGCATTTGAATTTGTGTCCTGACTTTTAAGAGTTGGTAGGGTCAGATTCTCGGATTCACGCTTCGATTACGAGCACAGGGCTCAATCAGATCTCATGCTGCCAGTGAGGCTTTACACGCTTCGCCTTATGATGTACACGTAAATCCTGGCAGCCACCTCGGATTTGGAATTAGACAGCAGCGGTCAGTATTTAAATTTTTTTTTTTTAAAAAGGCAAAATATCTGTGTATATTTTGTGCGTGTGCCCCTGTACGTGTGTCCAGTGCCCACTCCCTGTTAAAAAAATATTGTACAGGCACTTTTTAAAAAAACGTCCTTTATCCTTCCTTTCCCTGCACGAGCCGGGTATCTCCAAGAGACCTTGCAGGTAAATGCATACTATGAGTCAGAGCTCCTGCAAACTAGCTGCGACGGATAAAGCAAGACCAAAAGGAGGACATGTTGCTTACGAACGACATTTATACAAGTTTTCATGAGTAAGAACCTGTGTACATCTCACCTATAAGTGGGGAATACTCACTGCAACTCAACTGAATTTGATTCAAACATTAGGCAGCTGGTCCAAACAATTATTGTTTCTTTTTGCCCTAAACCTGAATGTGTTCCCCAGTGCAGACAAATCACAGTGAAAATGTGATGTGAGTGGACGCTCCCTAAAATAAAAAGTCCAAACTCCCCATATTACTATTTTACCCATCTTAAACACTTAGGGGGTCATTCCGACCCCGGCGGGCACCGCCCGCCGGGCGGAAACCGCCCAAACACCGCACCGCGGTTAAATGACCGCGGCGGTGATCACAACTTTCCCGCTGGGCCGGCGGGCGATCTCAAGCAGATCGCCCGCCGGCCCAGCGGGAAAGCCCCAGCAAAGATGAAGCCGGCTCCGAATGGAGCCGGCGGATTTGCTGGGGTGCGACGGGTGCAGTGGCACCCGTCGCGATTTTCAGTGTCTGCTTTGCAGACACTGAAAATCTTAATGGGGCCCTGTTAGGGGGCCCCTACAGTGCCCATGCCAGTGGCATGGGCACTGCAGGGGCCACCAGGGGCCCCACGACACCCGTTCCCGCCAGCCTCTTCCTGGCGGTGTAAACCGCCAGGAACAGGCTGGCGGGAAGGGGGTCGGAATCACCATGGCGGCGCTGCATTCAGCGCCGCAATGGAGGATTCCCTGGGGCAGGGGAAAACCGGCGGGAAACCGCCGGTTCCCCTTTTGTGACCGCGGCTTTACCGCTGCGGTCAGAATTGCCCCGGAAGCACCGCCAGCCTGTTGGCGGTGCATCCTCTGCCCTCTGCCCTCTGCTCTGGCGGTTACAAACCGCCAGGGTCAGAATGAGGGCCTTAGTGTTGACAGATACGAGAGCTGAAGCACAGGGAGATAAGCTGCATTGCCCGTAATCGCACAAAATGATCAAACAGGGAAGACAGATAAGTCCATGTTATCCTAGGTCTGAAATAGTCGTTTTGTCCTTGGAACACAGTTCTTCTATTTTCCTGCCAGTCAGTGGAATCACACATTTGCACAAAACTGTATGACTCTTAAAAAAATGCTTCATGATAGGTTTTGAAAAGTCTTTACAGTTAACATAGTGTGTAAGCCCTGGGGTAAAGGAAAACCGAGTGGAAAACTGAGGTGTTGAACAAGGTGATGAATTTGTGGCTCATTCTGGCTTCGCCTAGGTTGAAGATGTGGTGAGAGCATGGGTTGGTGGGGCCCCTGTGTGGACCAAGTTCATAATGGAGGTGGGGTCCTGTGGGGCATGATATATAATTTGCATTAGATTTGTAAAAAATGTTGGTCATAGAGCCTGTGAAAAAACATATAACCATTTTATACAAAATGTTGATCTTACATTTTTGAATTATTGACTGTCTTCGTGGTTCTCCTCTCATGTCATCTTAACAAATGTTTTATTGTTAAAGTGTGTGTGTGTGTGTGTGTGTATCTATCTGTGTATCATGCCCAACAATTCGTATCCGGGTTGATGAATAGTGAAATTCGTAGCTTATTTAATTTCTTAAGTGAATTGTTGCCATGAAAAATAAGGTATCCGTTTTCTCTCATTTAAGGAGTGTGAGACCATGTATCAAACACAATTCTAAGGTGTACCCGTTTCTATTTTGTGCTCTACATACTATTGTTCAATCGTTAATTTTCAAAAGGCTGCTTCCTCAGAACTGCCTTTTTGAATAAAACTTGGGTACATTTGTGAAAAAAACAGCACCTCTAGTATTAAGCCAAACAGGACGACCCTGTACCTATTTCAACGAGGTTGCTCATTTTAACATTATCACAAATAGCTTGTGCATAAACAATATAAGGTTTCTCGTGAAAGTTGGTTTCGTCTGACGTATGACAGATTATGCCTTTCAAAAACAGTTACATTTTCATATTTCCCCTTCACTTTCTTCTCTCCAATACAGCCCTGAAGATACTAACTTGTCAGCCTAGCTTTTCAGCCCTCTACTTCTGACCATGACTCTTCTAAAGAATAAAAAAACAGTGAGAGTCACTGTCATGTTGGGGTATATCTTCAATTCCCCAACAAACATCACTGACAAACATATTAGGCCCGATTCACAAAGCCATTTAATGCTCTAAACCTATGCTGATTGCATAAAACAGCTCCGTTTGCTTATGTCCAGAATCCACACGGAAAATCGAGCAGGATAATTGAATTTCCTACTGTGTAATTGTACGTCAAAACTGTGTACCTTTGTGCAATATTAAACCACATGCAAGAGTGGGGAGTGGTTGGATAAAAGCTTGGTTTGCCTTAAGAGTTTATGAACGGCCACAAAATGGAGAGGTTGTTGTCGTCACGAACTCCTCTCACATTTTCCCACCTTGGAGTGGCCAGATTTACTGAAGCAAAGGGTTGGAGTAGCCCGTCCCCCAGCATGGGAATGGGAATGCAATATGTCCAAACCTCCTTGCCATGTAGGGAAAACTTTTCTTCAGGGACACTGTTTCCTGTGAATAAGTAAAATAAAAAGTAAAAACAATGAGGGGATATCCCAACTTGAACGGAATGCTAGATGTCATTCCCATTGGTATGACTGAAAAGCTATGACTTGTCCCTGGGAGTACTGTTATGGGTGTAGATGGACGCATATTTTCACCTTTTCAGAGAAAGGCCTGTCAAGAAAACAACTGGTTTCTATGAGATCGAAAGTTTGAGCTGAAGTATCCGAATGATGGCCTGAACCATTGCCACAACCTGAAATTACAAAGTTTAAACGGATGTAGTTCCTAATAAAATGCTTAATAAATACTTAAACAGCACCTGACAACGTGCATACAGGACAACACATAAAAAGAGGTCCATAAAAAGTTAGTGTACTTTCTGTTGACCGAGCTTAGGATCTGCACCAGGTGTTTGTCTGTGGATTTTAAAGCACATAACTTGAGCAGTCATCATTTATAGCATAGTACACATGCAGGGTGTCGACAGCTCAGTGGTTTCTTGTGCCTGCTCAGCCGTCTGCGTGCAACCTGGTCGGCACAGTCTTTTATCCTTTGGTAATTTTAATGCCAGTATGTGGCATGAATATTCAGTTTCTAAGTTATTAGTAAAGATTATTTGTGTTTTGTGTAGTACAGACCTACTTATACACTGGAATTTCATCTCAGTTTGTGATCAGATTTGCTTTTGTTCATCTGGCTGCATGAGCAATGGGTTGACCACCCTCACCTATTGCCTATGACCTACCTACCAAAGTGATTGTAGCCACAGTGATTGTAACCACAGTAATGGCTGTGGTTTCTACACCTCTGTGCTGCTAAAATGAGATCAAAAGCTTTTAAAATTTGTTGCAAAACTATCAGCGCTTGGCCACCTCTCACTAAACTGCTGACCAAGGGTTGAGAAAGATAAGACGGCCTGTGACAGTATGAGAGGCTGAATTTGAAGGGAACATGACTGGTTGAGCCTGGACTTGGCAAATCTGAGGTAAGAATATCTCTTTCTTACAGCACAGCGCATCACACAGTTGTTCGGACATGAAAACTAGTGCCTGCAGATATGCGTCCTGGTATTGGAGGGTAACTGCCCACTAGGAGGTGCAACAGACAGACACATGGTAATGCAAAGACAAGGTCAGTGATGAAGGCAAATGGGAGTCTACAATCTTGCTGAAGTCAGGAAAAGGGCATTGTGCCCGGAGCTGCTGCCATATCGAGAGCAGCCTAATATGGTCTCACTGATAACTTCTTATAAATAAACAGAACTATATGTAAAATATGTGGGTTCCTATATGCAATTTTTTAAAGTGCTAGAGGTGTCCCAAGACTCCTCTTATTTTACCCAAGTCACCAGGGTGTGCTAATTCCTAGTGGTTTACGTGGGTTGGTACACACAGGTAATGAGTACCAGCACATCTGAATCTTATCTCCTTGAATACATTTAATTTCTCCTTGGTGTATGAGTACTGATGCTCAGAGGGGTAGCCGGGCCTCGGTGGTGTTGGCAGGTACAGGTACCCCTTACATCGAGACAGTCGGAGCAGAGTATATCTGCGTCCATCTTAGACAAGCAGCATTTGAATTTGTGTCCTGACTTTTAAGAGTTGGTAGGGTCAGATTCTCGGATTCACGCTTCGATTACGAGCACAGGGCTCAATCAGATCTCATGCTGCCAGTGAGGCTTTTCACGCTTCGCCTTATGATGTACACGTAAATCCTGGCAGCCACCTCGGATTTGGAATTAGACAGCAGCGGTCAGTATTTAAATTTTTTTTTTTAAAAAGGCAAAATATCTGTGTATATTTTGTGCGTGTGCCCCTGTACGTGTGTCCAGTGCCCACTCCCTGTTAAAAAAATATTGTACAGGCACTTTTTAAAAAAACGTCCTTTATCCTTCCTTTCCCTGCACGAGCCGGGTATCTCCAAGAGACCTTGCAGGTAAATGCATACTATGAGTCAGAGCTCCTGCAAACTAGCTGCGACGGATAAAGCAAGACCAAAAGGAGGACATGTTGCTTACGAACGACATTTATACAAGTTTTCATGAGTAAGAACCTGTGTACATCTCACCTATAAGTGGGGAATACTCACTGCAACTCAACTGAATTTGATTCAAACATTAGGCAGCTGGTCCAAACAATTATTGTTTCTTTTTGCCCTAAACCTGAATGTGTTCCCCAGTGCAGACAAATCACAGTGAAAATGTGATGTGAGTGGACGCTCCCTAAAATAAAAAGTCCAAACTCCCCATATTACTATTTTACCCATCTTAAACACTTAGGGGGTCATTCCGACCCCGGCGGGCACCGCCCGCCGGGCGGAAACCGCCCAAACACCGCACCGCGGTTAAATGACCGCGGCGGTGATCACAACTTTCCCGCTGGGCCGGCGGGCGATCTCAAGCAGATCGCCCGCCGGCCCAGCGGGAAAGCCCCAGCAAAGATGAAGCCGGCTCCGAATGGAGCCGGCGGATTTGCTGGGGTGCGACGGGTGCAGTGGCACCCGTCGCGATTTTCAGTGTCTGCTTTGCAGACACTGAAAATCTTAATGGGGCCCTGTTAGGGGGCCCCTACAGTGCCCATGCCAGTGGCATGGGCACTGCAGGGGCCACCAGGGGCCGCACGACACCCGTTCCCGCCAGCCTCTTCCTGGCGGTGTAAACCGCCAGGAACAGGCTGGCGGGAAGGGGGTCGGAATCACCATGGCGGCGCTGCATTCAGCGCCGCAATGGAGGATTCCCTGGGGCAGGGGAAAACCGGCGGGAAACCGCCGGTTCCCCTTTTGTGACCGCGGCTTTACCGCTGCGGTCAGAATTGCCCCGGAAGCACCGCCAGCCTGTTGGCGGTGCATCCTCTGCCCTCTGCCCTCTGCTCTGGCGGTTACAAACCGCCAGGGTCAGAATGAGGGCCTTAGTGTTGACAGATACGAGAGCTGAAGCACAGGGAGATAAGCTGCATTGCCCGTAATCGCACAAAATGATCAAACAGGGAAGACAGATAAGTCCATGTTATCCTAGGTCTGAAATAGTCGTTTTGTCCTTGGAACACAGTTCTTCTATTTTCCTGCCAGTCAGTGGAATCACACATTTGCACAAAACTGTATGACTCTTAAAAAAATGCTTCATGATAGGTTTTGAAAAGTCTTTACAGTTAACATAGTGTGTAAGCCCTGGGGTGAAGGAAAACCGAGTGGAAAACTGACCCAGTAACTGGCGACAGTCATTCTGCTGTTCTGGGATCAGGTTGCTGGGTAGACTGGTCAGGGAAAGATTTTCTCCTCTTCTATTCCATCACCTGTCACCAAGAGCATGGTGACTTCAGACATCGGAAAGAAGGGCTTGAAGTGTTTATGTGGAGCACCCTTAAGGGGTTTCTAGAGGTCTTGAGATCCACCAGGTAGGCGATATCATCTCTTTTCCTTCACCTCATATGGGCCTGTCCAATGATCTGGGATCCTGGCTGTAGAGGCTCCATGACCTACATCTTCTGGCCAGTTTAAAACTCCACCAGAGTGGCCTTCTGGTCATACCAGAGTGCCATGACCTTTTGCCTGGCCTCCAGATTGGCCTTCACCTTCTTCCAGAAGCACTGCATCTGGTTATGCAGCTAAGTACATACTGAGGGGGGGTTTCTGGGAGCTTGTCCTTGTGACTTGTATAGGAGGTCATTCTCTCTATAGATAAGGTGTTCTCCAGAAGTATCACCTTGTGATTAGGCCTCAGCTTGCCATCTCAAGCCTTTTAGAAGTGGGCACTCTTTCTGCACCTTGCAGTACTCCTTCCTGGTGACCTTGTGTTAACTTAACATCCAGCAAGCTCAGGCAGGTCTTCCAGGGCAACAGTGTCCTCCCCGGTAGGCTCAGGTGCAAGTTCTTAGGTGCCCTGTCAACCTGGACTGTGGAATTTCAGCAGCAGGTTTCCCGGTCCCCCTGCCCTTCCTCTTCATGGCTGCCTCCTGGGTCATTGTTCCAAGCTACCTTGAATCCACTTTCGGATAGTCATGGACCGTCTGGTCAGGCAGGCCCATTCAGGCATGCCTAACACATGCAGGTGTGACTTGAGATCCCCTTCCTTCCAGACAGTGTGCTCTAGGTCATAGCCTTCCAGACAATCTACAGGCATTGAAGGACTCACAACTACTTTTCCTGTATTGAATCTCATAGATTCACATGCTTGAATCTTCCCCGTTGTCCTGGTTGGAACCCTACTGTATTTAGAAAACAAGAAGTACTATGTACGTACATTAAAAAACCTAGAGAAAGCAGTTGGCATTGTTAACCATTTTCCGTTGTTTTAAAAGACCCAAACTGCAGCAAATCGGAGACAAGAAACTGAACCACTCCTCCCCTAAAGAGCCACCATACCTCAGATTTCTAACTCCATGTTGTGGGTGAGGGAGTCTCCCTGAGCTCTGCTCAGTTGTTAGGGATTAGTCAACTTTTGACCTTTCTCTTCTCAAGGAAGGAAACATTGGACTGCTACTCCTGAGGTACCATTTTACTCAGTAATTTTTACATCATGACAGAGGAATCTAAGAAATGGTTCTTTAGAACATGCAAGTCTTGCAGAAAGCAAAGACGTTTCTCAGAAGATCTTCCTAAGTAGTGCCTGTACTGATTACATCCTAATTGCAAGCCTAAAGAATGTAAATTCTGCAGAACCTTTTGTGCCAAAGACATTGAAGGGCAGGGAAACTAGACTACTTCTGTGGCCCCAAAAGAAGTAGTTCCGGTCAGAATCTGAATCTTATGAAGATGAGTCCGAGTCGCTCTCCACCTGAGAGTATATGCAAAGATAAGGTGTAGGAAAATGGCTCCTTGTTGGAGTTGCCCCCTCCCCCACACGCATACTTTTTGCCTGATATTTATACTGATTGAGAGTGTGCTAGGACCCTGCTAACCAGACCCCAGCACCAGTGTTCTTTCACCAAAAATGTACCATTGTTTCCACAATTGGCACACCCCTGGCACACAGATAAGTCCTTTGTAAAAGGTACCAGTGTTACCAAGGGCCCTGTGACCAGGGAAGGTCCCTAAGGGCTGCAGCATGTGTTGTGCCACCCTAAGGGACCCCTCACCTAACACATGTCCACTGCCATTGCAAATTGTGTGTTGGTGGGGAGAAAAAGGCAAAGTCGACATTGCATTCCTCTCAGGGTGCCATGCACACAAAACACTGGCTGTGGCATAGGTAAGTTACCCCTCTAGCAGGCCTTAAAGCCCTAAGCCAGGGTGCACTATACCACAGTTGAGGGCATAGCTGCATGAGCACTATGCCCCGACAGTGTCTAAATCAATTCTTAAACATTGTAAGTGCAGGGTAACCATACTGAGTATATGGTCTGGGAGTTTGTCATTACGAACTCCACAGCACCATAATGGCTACACTGAATACTGGGAAGTTTGGTATCCAACTTCTCAGCACAATAAACCCACACTGCTGCCAGTGTGGGATTTATTGAGAAATGCACACAGAGGGCATCTTAGAGATGCCCCCCTGTATTTTACCCAATCCTTCAGTGCAGGACTGACTGGTCTGTGCCAGTTTGCAACTGAGGGACGAGTTTTTGACTCCCTGGGGTGGGAGCCTTTGTGCCCTCAAAGGCTCAGGCCTGGTGTTACAATGCCCCCAGGGCACTCCAGCCAGTGGAGATGCCCACCCCTCGGACGAGCCCCCACTTTTGGCGGCAAGTCCAGAGGAATGAGAAAAACAAGGAGTCACCCCTCCAGCCAGGTCCACCCCGAAGGTGACCAGAGCTGAAGTGACCCCCCCCACCCCCCCAGAGGGAGTGGACACAATGTGGGTGTAGCCACCCTCATGGACAGTAGCCATTGACTACTGCTCTCTGACCCTAACATACCCCTAAATTTAGTATTTAGGAGTGACCCTGAACCTAGATCATCAGATTCCTGACGACCTACAAAGAAGGACTGATGACCTGAAAAACCCTGCAGAGAAGAAGGAAGACGACAACTGCTTTGGCCCCAGCCCTACTGGCCTGTCTCCTGCTTCAGAGAACCTGCACAACAAACGACGATGCATCCTGCGGGCCCAGTGACCTCTGCCGACTCAGAGCACTGCCCTGTACCCAAGAAGGATCGAGAACTCCCGTGGACAGCGGATCTGTCCAACCAAGACAGAAGAAACCATCTTTAAAGGGACTCGCACCTTACTCCAGAAGCGTGAGTCCCCAACACTCTGCACCCGATGCCCCCGGCCCGTGTCCTGAGAAACCAACTATCCAGAAAGGACTCCCAGGTGACTCCGATGTGTCCACTCTGGGCTGACCTCCCTGCACCCCCACGATGACACCTGCAGAGGGAATCCTGAGGACCCCCCTGACTGTGACTGCAGCAATGATCAGCAGACGGCCTTCACCCTTGCCCAGTCAGTGGCTTGCCAGAGAGGCTGCCCTGTCTGCAGTGCCTAAGTGACCCCCGGGACCCTCCATAGAGTTCTATTGAGAACCCAACGCTGTGTTGGCACACGGCACCTGGCCGCCCCAGTGCCACTGAGGGTGTGGTTTTTGTGCCTACTGGTGGCCCCTCTAGTACTCCTCCAAACCCCCCTGGTCTACCCTCCACGAACACAGGTACTTACCTGCCAGCAGACTGGAACCGGAGTACCCCCCCATCTCCATAGGCGCCCACGTTATTTTGGCTCCTGTTTGACCTCTGCACCTGACCGGCCCTGTGTTGCTGGTGCTGGGTGTTTGGGGTTGCCTTGAACCCTTAATGGTGGACTACCTATGCCCAGGAGATTGAACCCGTAAGTCTGGTACATACCTCCCTCAGAAACTGTTGAAAGTTTCAGTGTTCACTTTTAAAATAGCTTTTTGCCATTTTAATTAAAACTGTGTACAATATTGAATCTTTTCAAAGCCTCAACTATTGCTATGCAAATTACCTTTCATTTAATGTACTTACCTGCTAAATGAATCTTGTGGTTCTAAAAATAAATTAACAAAATAATATTTTTCTATGTAAAAACCTATTGGCCAGGAGTTAAGACATTGAGTGTTTGTTCTCACTTATTGCTTGTGTGTGTACAACAAATGCTTAACATTACCCTCTGCTAAGCCTAACTGCTCGACCACACTACCACAAATACAGCATTAGTGTTATCTATTATTGCCTCTGTCAAGCCTCTTGGGGAACCCCTGGACTATGTGCAAACTATCTCATTTTGATATAGTATATACAGAGCCAGCTTCCTACATGAGGGCTCTTCCTCATATGTCAAAGACCCAAAAAGACTGAAAGCTACTGATAAAACCTCTGGCTCTGGAAAATCAGTCACTTAGGTCTCCACTTCAGGTTCCACTCTGATGGGATCTAGCTCTTCTTCTGTGCCTGTCACTCCTCAGAAAGACTCTGTTGACGAAAATTAGAATGTGGAAGCACCCGTTGTCGATGGCAGCTGCTGTAACGAGAACGTCACTGATTATACATTACCTGTCACTTCCAGTCACCACAGTGATGACTGTCACTCTGACGTGCATCCAAGAGGTTTGATCTGCCTCTCCCAGTGAAACAATGTTTTCTGTATTATTTTCAGGACAAAGCAAGAACATCCATTAGATCTATCCCCAATGTGTATATTTGGGAAGAAGCCCTTAAACTGATGAAGAACCCAGCTTCGGGCACTGCTGTTCACCGACTAGACAAAAAATATAAGGCACCAGATTCTTCGCCAGCCTATTTGATAGGGCATTCTCACCCAGATTCAGTAGTTGTGCAAGCTGCACGGTGACGCTCCAGAAATCCTTCTGCCTCGCACCACCAGATAAAGAGTAGGAGGCTAGATAACCTTGGCAAACATTTTGCAGCAATGGCAGCTACTTCCATCAGAGCCTCAAATGCAGTGGCTATTCTGGGTCACTACGACCACCAAATGTGGTCCTATCTAGTAGCTTTCTTACATTTGCTTCTAGAAGATAAGAAAAAGAAGGTAAGAGAAATCTTACAAGAAGGCATGAAGGCGTTCTCTGAAATTTATAAATACTTTAATGGATGTCTCCTCCTCTGCATTTAGGCAAATGGCAGGTGCAGCAGCATTGCGCTGACAGGGCTGGTTAAGAGCCACCTCTTTCCTCCCTGAGGTTCAAGCAAAGATTCTGGGTATGCTCTTTGATGGGGAAAACTTATTTGGTAAACATGTAGATGAGGTTCTTCAGGCCATCAAGGCTGATACTGAAACGACATGTTACCTTGGAACTTTACACCAAAGGCACATTCAGTCTTTTGTGGAGGAAGAGGACAGGTCACTCAAAAGCCTTTAAACCAGTCCTGCAGCTATCAGCCATATGCACAACAAGGATATCATCCTCAATATATTGGCAACAGTCATACAGGAATTCCTGCAATACATACCCAAAGCAGCCAGCGCGAACATGACTTCCAGCTGGAGAAAAAGCCCAGGATACTTCAAGAAGCCAGTGACATTTTTTGGGCACTAGTCACCTCACAACCTCAAAAACAACCTTTGAACCACTATCCACATTTTACAATCATTCAATCATCTTCACACAAATGGCTGTTAGACATCATACATCATGGTCACACCCTGGAATTTGTTCAGAAGCCCCCAAATCATCCCCCTCTTAAGGAAACTTAACATCTCACTCTCTTAAAACAAGAGATATGTCGGCTTCTCTGGAAAGGGGCTATAGAGCAAGTTCCTTTCTAGCAGCCTGACCAAGGTTTCTGTTCAAACATCTTTTTCACCAACACAAAGTCCTGGGAATGGAGACAGGTTATGGATCTCAGGCAGCCGAACAAGTATATAAAGACACAACCTTTTCAAATGCTGTCTCTGGAAGAAATGTTACTGCTGGTCAGGATTTTCATGACGTCTCTCGATCTTTGTCACATTCTCATTGATGTGAAACATCAGCAGTTTCCTAGGTTCGAGGTTGCAGGGTGCCACTACCAGTTCAAGGTCCTACTGTTTGCAATACAATCGGCTCCCAGGGTCTTGAGTGCATAGCTGCTTTCTTAAGAAGAAACGGGCACCAGGTTTTTCCTTGCCTGCACGACTGGTTAATCAAGGGACCCATGTTCCTGTCTGCAAAAAGATCCACCTTAGCCTGTCAGCAGCATTCAAGTCTTTGGGGCTGAAATTGAATATAGAAAAACTCCATCCCAATCATTGGTGTTTCTAGTGTCCATTTTGGACACCGCATAAGCCTAAGCTTACCAGACTGCGGAGAGGGTTCAGAAAATAATGGAGACAGTAGCTTCCCTTCTTTAAAAAAAAAAAAAAAAAAGTCCGCTTCAGTGAGAATAATCAAGTCAATGTTGGGGATGCTATCTTCGTGTATTCCATTAATTTCAAACTGCAATCTTCACATGAGGACATTGGCGGAGCAATTAGATGCACAGTGGATACAGATTCACAATTTGTTTGAAGACATGATAAACATGACCCCTACAATGAAGCAAACTTTGTCATGGTGAAGAAGAAAATACAATTTCTGATGGATACACCTACCTGTGGATTCCTCACTAAAAGAATTCTCCCCCCGTGCCAGCCTCGACGGAAATTTCTTCTAGCTCTGCACGTCGACGATGACGTCACAATCGCCCGACTCCACGCGACGCCGTATGACGTCATCCAGGCAATAAGAAGCCCTCGTCGACGTGCAGACGTCAGTTCCCTTTTTTCCGTGCCTCCGAGTAACTGTTATTTCTTCGAGGCTCACAGGGAGCTACTGTTTCGAACGACGGTTACAATGTCGCAGCCAAGGAAATCTGGCTTTAAACCATGTAACCAGTGCGGGGGTCGGATGTCGGTTACCGATCCCCATGAGAATTGCCTCTGGTGCCTTAGCTCCGACCATGAGGTCGAGTCATGCGGCTCCTGCCAGCGCATGAATCCTAAGGCACTTAGAGAGGGAGGCAAAATTGTTCTTGGCTCGTTCCAAGAAAAAGAAGGCGAGGCGTCATCGGAGGGAGTCCTCTTCAAGATCCTCGAGATCTCGTCATCACCATGGTGACTCTCGCGCTGTCACGGTTCCCGGCGCCGATCGAACAAGGGACGGTCAAGATCGAGATCGGCTTCTCCGTCAGCTCGGCGCCGTCCGACGTGGGAGATTAGCCCGACCGTCACCTCCTACTACCCCGCCTCCCCAGAGGCCAGAGGGTTCACCTAGCCAGGAGTTACCTGGCCCTTCTTCGGCGTCTATGCCGGCGCCGGTGCAGCAACAATACCCGGCTTTCCCGACTCCGGGAACGGATCCTGCGGCGTTCTTGAACGCCATGTTTAACACTTTTACTTCCATGGCGCCGGGTGGAAGTCCAGCAGGTCCATCTGGCCCTTTGGCCTTTAATTTGGGTGTTCCGGTGTCTTACAAATCGACGCCTTTCACTCCATTTTTGACTGCTGCACCTGAAGCGGCGCCAATGCCCTTGACGTCGCCCAGGCGACCTGCTACACCCGCTATGGCGCCGTTGGATTTGCCTCGGATCCGATCCACAGTCAAGGTTCCTGTGGAGCCGGAGGGTCTGGAGTCGGATGAATCCGAGGTTTGGCGCCGACGGAGATCTTCGGCGTCGGCCGATGCCTTATCGACGCCGGGTCTGGAGTCAAGGCTTCGATCCAGGCGTCTGGCTCTGCAACTATTGGAGGAAGAAGAATATGCAAGGCAGCACCTGGAAGAGGGTGAGGTTTTGGAGCCTTCTGGTGACTTCCAGGGTCTTGATACAGCCAGTGGCATAGATACCTCCCCGGAGTGGGATCTAGCTTCCCCTGGAAAGTTGAGAGGAAGCAGCATCATTCCACGCGGTTATTCGGAAGGCTGCAGACTTTTTAGACCTTCCCCTTCCAGCTGCGGAAGTCAAGAGAAATCTATTGACGGAGGTTTTGCACCCAGCTTCTGTATCTGCTGAGCCTCTTTTGCCCTTTAATGAGGCACTACTGGATCCCATAAAAGACATCTGGAGGAAACCTGTGTCTACGGCTGCTGTCAACAGGGCGGTGGCTCATCGCTATCGGGTGGCACCAGGTGATCCTGTGTTTCTCTCCAAACACCCAACACCGGAGAGTTTAGTAGTACAGGCCTCTTGTTCGTCCAGGTCCTCTCCTGGCTCGTTTCCCGGAACACCTGCGGACAGGGAATCGAAGAAGATGGACCATACTGCTAAAAAGGCCTTTTCATCTTGTAGTATGGCCTTAAAGTCATCCAACGCGACCTGCATATTGGGACGTTACATCCATGCCCTTATGGAGGAAGCGAAAGGCCACCCGAACTTGTCCCAGGAAATGTTGCAGCTACTGGCGGATACTCAGGCGGCAGCGACTCAGGTGATCCAGTCGGAATTGGACAC
This sequence comes from Pleurodeles waltl, assembly GCF_031143425.1. Classification (NCBI taxonomy): domain Eukaryota; kingdom Metazoa; phylum Chordata; class Amphibia; order Caudata; family Salamandridae; genus Pleurodeles; species Pleurodeles waltl. The sequence continues at coordinate 724,621,530 of NC_090440.1, read as the reverse complement.
TTCAGACTCGGTGGCTAGAGCTATGGGCACGACCATAGTTTCTAGGCGACAATCTTGGCTACGTTCATCTGGCTTCTCGTCTGACGTGCAGGCGACTCTTCTCGATCCACCCTTTGATGGTGAAAAGCTCTTTGGAACTAAGGCGGATTCTGCTCTGGAGCATTTTAAGGAGAGCAGAGCTAGTGCGAGATCTTTGGGGCTTCAGTCTTCTGCCTCATCCTCCTTTAGAGGTTATAGGAGGTTTAAAGGATTTGGACGTGGCTCCTCCTTTCGTGGCAGATTTCAAGGACCACAACAGACTGCATCCACCCTGCCATACAGATCTTTCAGGGGCAGGGGCAGAGTCCGGACAAGAGGAGCCACCCAACAGCACTCTGCCTCTTCCTCTTCCTCGGGAGGGGTGCAGCAAGGAAAGCAGCCGTAGTCCTCCTCCACTCCCTGTCCACTTGTCTCCGATAGGGGGGAGACTTGCCCATTTTCTTCCAATGTGGGAGGTTATAACATCGGACTCCTGGGTCATCGACATTGTGAAGAAGGGGTACGCTCTTCCCTTTCGGGAATTCCCTCCTCCCTTCCCTCCCCGCCCATCCTTCTGTTCGGAAGACCATCTTCTCCTATTACAACAGGAAGTGTTGTCCCTATTGGCAAAAGGCGCGATAGAGTTGGTTCCCGAGCAGGAGAGGGGTCAGGGCTGTTATTCAAGATACTTCCTGATCCCCAAAAAGGATGGTCGGTTGAGACCGATTGTGGACTTGAGGGTTTTGAATTGGTTCCTCGAACAGGAAAAGTTCAAAATGCTGACCCTATCACAGGTTCTTTTGACGTTGAACGAAGGAGACTGGATGGTGTCGGTCGATTTGCAGGATGCGTATTTTCATATTCCGATCCTCAAATCGCACAGGAAGTATCTCCGGTTTGTTGTGGGATCGCAACATTATTAGTTTGCTGTCCTCCCATTTGGTCTTACTTCAGCACCTCGAGTCTTCACAAAGGTGATGGCGGTGGTAGCGGCAGAGCTCAGAAGAAGTGGGATAGCGGTGTTCCCCTATCTGGACGATTGGTTGATCAAAGCCAAGACTCCGGAGCTCGTGCAGCGACATCTCCAGTCGACAGCTCAATTGTTGTACGACCTGGGTTTTTCAGTCAATGTACCCAAATCTCACCTGGAGCCCTCTCAACGCCTCCTGTTCATAGGGGCAGTATTGGACACAACATTGAATCGGGCCTTTCCTCCGCCCCAGCGGGTCCAGGACATTCAGGCGTTGGTCCCAATGTTTCGAAATGGAGAGGTAGTTCCAGTCCTCAAGGTCCTTCGTCTGCTCGGTCTGTTCGCTTCTTGCATAATGTTGGTCACTCATGCACGCTGTCACATGAGGGCTCTTCCGTGGTGCGTCCGCAGGCAGTGGTTTCAGCACAAAGGGGATCTCGAGGAGTCTATGAAGATCTCCAGAGACACTGCAGTGGATCTTCAATGGTGGGCAGCGGTCGACAACCTGTCACAAGGAAGGCCGTTCTCGCTGCCCCCACCAGTGGCCACAGTAGTAACGGATGCTTCAACTCTAGGGTGGGGAGCTCATCTGGGGGACCTGGAGGTCAAAGACCTTTGGTCTCCGGTAGAACAGAGATTACACATCAATCTGTTGGAATTGCGGGCAGTACGTCTAGCTCTCAAGGCCTTCCTCCCTTCCATTTGCGGTCAGTCAGTCCAGATTCTAACGACAACACTACCTCGATGTGGTATATAAACAAATAGGGAGGAGTGGGGTCGTATCTTCTCTGCAGAAAAGCTCTTTGACTCTGGTCCTGGCTTCAGGAACACAAGATCTGCTTGGTAGCACATCATTTGGCCGGAGTCCTGAACGTGCGTGCGGATGTTCAGTCGATGCAGCTCGGTCGACCACGAGTGGCGTCTTCATCCAGATCTGGTTCTGTATATCTTCCGGATGTGGGGATAGCCAAAAATAGATCTGTTTTCAACTCAAGAGAATGCGCAGTGCCCGCTATTTTGCAGCCTCCAGTATCCGGTGCAAGGAGCTTTGGGGGGACGAGTTTCATATGTCCTGGAAGGATCAGTTGCTTTACGCGTTTCCCCCCATACCCTTGATTCCTCGAGTTCTGAGGAAGATCCGCCAAGACCGAGCTCAAGTCATCTTAATAGCTCTGGATTGGCCAAGAAGGGTGTGGTATTCAGACCTTCTCCAACTCTCTGTGCCCGCCGCTCCGTCTCCCTTACAGGGTGGACCTCCTCTCGCAGTCGCAGGGGCAGATTCTACACCCCCACCTCCAGAGTCTGCACCTTCATGCCTGGAGATTGAATGGGGCAATCTGAGTTCCTTTTCTCTCCCACCAGAAGTGGTGGATGTTATTTTATCGGCCAGGCGACACTCCACCAAATCAATCTATGCTAGTTGTTGGGCTAAATTTGCATACTGGTGTGGAGAGAACAGAATCGATCCCTTAAAAGCTGGTTTATCTGACATATTGTCATTTGCTCTTTGTCTGGCACAGAAGGGTTGTGCGATTGCCACAGTCAAAGGTTATTTGTCTGCGCTATCCACTTTTCTGTGCCTTCCTGATCAGCCATCCTTCTTTAAATCTCCTATTGTTTTAAGGTTTCTAAAGGGACTCACTAACAAATTTCCACCAACACCATTCGTTATGCCTCAGTGGGACCTTAACTTAGTTTTAGCGTTTCTAATGGGGTCCCCTTTTGAACCGATGCATTCTTGCTCTTTACGGTTGCTAGTTTTCAAGACTGTTTTCCTGGTGGCCATAACATCTGCCAGAAGGGTTAGTGAGCTGCAGGCTCTTAGTGTAGAACCCGCTTACCTTTCTTTCTTTAAGGACAAAGTGGTGTTAAGGACCAAGGCGGCTTTCCTACCGAAGGTTGTTACACCCTTTCACCTGGGGCAGTCGATTACTCTCTTTCTTTTACCCTCCACCTCACCCATCCAGGGAGGAAGAGAGGCTCCACCGGCTGGATCCACGAAGAGCGCTGAGCTTCGACGTCGCCTGGACGAGAGAGTTCAGACAAGATGATCAGCTCTTCGTTGGATACGTGGGGAAGAGGAAAGGTAGAGCGGTCCACAAGAGAACACTATCCAGGTGGGTCATTCTATGTATTAAGATTCTTTATTCTTTGGCGAAGAAAGAACCACCTGTGGGGCTTCGTGCCCATTCCACCAGGGCTAAAGCAGCTTCATCGGCTTTGGCTAGAGGTGTTCCTGTGGCTGACATCTGCAGGGCAGTGACCTGGGCGTCCCTCCATACTTTTGTCAAACATTACTGTTTGGATTCTGAGGTTAGGAGGGTTGGCCATTTTGCTCGCTCAGTGCTGCAGGGTTTCTTGGTTTGACCATTCGGGCACCCACCTCCGGAGGTAGTATTGCTTTGAGACTCTATTCTTTTGGTGAGGAATCCACAGGTAGGTGTATCCATCAGAAGAATAAGTTACTTACCTTCCTTAATGCTTTTTCTGGTGGATACAGTAACTACCTGTGGATTCCTCATGGTCCCACCCGCCTCCCTGTTGCCTGACTGGTCAAACCGAGATATCCTTGGGTGAGCATTCTTGGTCTTGTATATATGTATTTAACTGATTCATGTATATAGTTGTGATAATTGTGTATACATTTCCATTGCAAATTAAGATAGTTCAAAGAAAGGCATGTTTGGACTTGGTTTATATATATATTTCTCTTTTGTATTGAGCTTTCATTACTGGTATTTATAATATGTATTAATAATAAATGTTCTATTTTCATTCATTCGAGATGAATATGTACTCTTATGGGTTAACCTGTTCGCCTCTATGGCACGTAAAAAATGGTGATAACTGACGTCTGCACTTCGACAAGGGCTTCTTATTGCCTGGACGACGTCATACAGTGTCGCGTGGAGTCGGGCGATTGTGACATCATCGTCGACGTGCAGAGCTAGAAGAAATTTCGTCGAGCCTGGCGCGGGGGAGAATTCTTTTGGTGAGGAATCCACAGGCAGTTACTGTATCCACCAGAAAAAGCGTTACCGAAGGTAAGTAACTTATTCATCTCTCTTGGTCTCTCTTTCTAGGCACCACATCCATGCTTCATAATAACAGCATTCACTTCCTTGCAAGCTTTAGGGAGGGCATCTTCAGGAGCTGGATATCCACAGAAAATGATCTGTACAGGAAGCACAAATGCACATCTGTCTTCTAGAACTGAATACCTGTATTCCTGGGGCAGAAAATGTTCCTGCCAAGAATTTGCAACTCCTCTGACCTGGTGAGAATGGACAGTACCACCACCAAGTTCTATTTCGCCAAACAAGGGGGAACACGATCAAAAAGCCTCTCCTCTCAAGCTCAGCAAATTTGGAAGTGGTTACCAATGTGTGGCATTTCTCTGACATTCAAAGTCCCAGGCATATAAAAACGAATGGGCTGACTCTCTAAGCAGAACAATGAGTCAACACCATGAATGGAAAATTAATCAGAAACAATTGTCTCACATCTTCAAAAAATGGGGTACCCCAAATCTGGATATCTTTGCAACTCTACTGAACAACAAATGACGCTGTTCGCAAACAGGTCCACTCAGAGTGTTTTGGGGGAATGCTTTTCTGATACAATAGACAAGAATGTTTGCCTATGTGTTTCTTCCCTTTCCTTTCATTCCCATGGTGATACGCAAGATAGAGGGAGCCATGCATCTCATTCTCATAGCCCCTGCATACCTGAGACAGTATTGGTACATGGAGCTCCTCCTCCTATTTCTGTGTCCACCCATCCAGTGTCAGCCATTAGAGAACCTGATTTTGATGAGCAATGGCCAGATATTAAAACTTCAAATAAAATCTCTCAATTTGTCGGCATGGCACCTCATGACAATGAGTTTGTATCTCTGAGCATACCAGCAGAATGCAAGTCTATCCTGGTACAGTCACATGCTTTTTCCACAAATAAGTCTTAACTGACAAAATGGAAGAGATTCTGCTACTGGTGCGTCAAAAATGATCTGCGTCCTTTTCGTTCTTCCCCAGAAAAGCTATTGCCATATCTACTTTACCTGGCAAAGTCATGCTTGTCACACTCCAATAAAAGTGCATTTAGCAGCAATTTCCAGATTCAGGAGAAAAACAGGTGAAATCTTGCTGTGGTCCACTAGACTTATGAAAGATTTCATGAAAGGTTTATTCAGGGCATTCCCACCAGTAAAGCCTTCTGCAATATCCTGGTAGCTGAATATGGTTCTTTCTAAACTCATGAAAGCCCCACTTGAGCCGATCCATAAGGCAGATATGAAGTATGTCTCATGGATGAGAGCCCTTATATTAGCCCTCATGTCAGCCAGAAGGGTCAGCCAAATTCAAGCCTTTACAGTCAGTGAACCTTTTCTACAATTCAGAGGTTAAAGTGTTGCTAAGGACTAACCCTAAGTTCATCCCGAAGGTTCCAACTTCTTTTCACTTAAATGAACCTATTGTTCTGTCAACCTATTTTAAGAACTCTTCTTCCATGGCAGAGAGGGCTCTCCTTTCTCTGGATGTCAGAAGGATTGGCTGAAGTTTGGGTCTATTTAAACAGTGGGAATTGGTTAACAATATTAATTGCTTTCTCTGTCTTTTAATGTACTTACATAGTACTGCTTGTTTTCTAAATGTTGTGGGGCTTCCACCATTACAATGGGGAAGATTCAAGTTTGTGAATCTATGATAGATTTAATACTGGAGAACCAGAGTTTACAGGTATATAACTTGTTTCTTTTGAGAACCTGAGACCCAACCCCCCACTCAAATGGGACCAGAGCCACAGGGTAGTGACTCTTACGGTTGCCTGCAACTATGACATGGTGGAATGTATGGGGGATGACCTGCTCTGAGGACACCAGATGATATCTCACAGTAGTCAAGCTGTCTTCTATGTCCCTCAGAGCTGCCACCCTTTGCCCATTGATGGTGACCCACTGCCTATACTTACTAGTATGTCACGCCGTATGGGCTCTTGGCACCACCTCTCCATCCACTAGGGACACTAAGGTAACTTCTGTCATCTCCCCTAAGCCCCTTTGGACCACCACCACCTCCACAAATGCTACATTCTATGACCCAGGTGTATGCCCTATTGTGGGGGTTGAGGGGGCTGTGCCTTTTTGGGACATCTGGCATCTCCCTTGTAGTTCTAATTGTAGCACCCATTTCACTCGGATGAACCTCCCTCTCTGCTTTTCAAAGAACCCCTTCTTCTTTTGTTCAGATTGGGACTGGTTACAATGGTTCCCTTGGTCTACTTCTTTAGCAAGCTCCCTGGGGTTAGTGAGCTTACTATAAACTAGGTGCTGGTGCAGCTCTGTAAAACAAATATTGAACATATGCTATCTTAGTATCACAATAAACAACCCATTAAAATCATCAGCTTAGCTGCCCGCACCCAGCCATTCAGCACCTTGCTTGCGTAATCAAGGAAATCCATCCAAGACTGATCTTTTGGCTATCTCAGAATCTAAGGCAGTACTTCTCCGGGATGAGTCCAAACTTGGTGACAAGGATGGATTTCATTGGGATGTACTTCATCTGGTCCCCCACCTCCAGTGTAAGCAAGGTATCCCTCCCCACAGTAGGCATATGTTTCTAGAGTGATGCCCCCCACAATTCTTCTGGGACCCTGTGCACCCTAAGGACCACCTCCTAAGCAGACATCCCTTTGTCTGTCTCATCCCCTACCAAATAACTGGCAGCAATATATTTAGGTATGTGAACGTTCTTGTTCCCCTCAGACACTGTGGCTGTGCTGCAACCATTACTGCTGGACTCCACTTGCTTGGCTCTGATGTCCAGCCATTCCCTTCTTTTCTATGGCTCGTCTCTTTCCCTCCAATGCTTTTTCAGCCTCAGCCTTTACCTTTGCCATTGCCAATGCTGTCTAAGCCTCAGCATTCTTCTCCAACTCAAGTGGGAGCATCTGTAGCCTAAACTTCCTTTCTGCCTTCCTGTCTTCCAGCTTCACAGGGGACAGGCCATATGAAGGAAGATAGACTGCCTCACTTTGGCAGTGTTCCAACTCAGGAGATGAGTCATCCCCTTCCTCTGCATGGTGCATCTCAGGACTTGAAACCAGGCCCTGTTCCTGCTCATCTATATCATCCTCCTCATCACCATTCTCTGTGCAACTGGTGTACCTATGTCTAGGCTATCAGAGATTACTAAAACTCCAACTTCTTGGACTGTTTTTTGGTTTACAGATAGCATTGAGAGTAGATTTGGAAAAGCAAAAGAGACAAGGGGAAATTAAAAAACATAAATTGGAGTCAAACTATTTATCTGGGATTTTAGTGTAACACAAAATCACTGTGTGGCACTGCTCAAACACAAATCCAGATCTCACCTCTGAACACCAAGGTTGGAAATTAGGTCACTCGTTGAGGGGGGTGAAAATGTACTCAAGCAATGAGCACAATCTCAGTCAATGTGAAACCCAAGCAAACTACAAATTTACCTGTGCTTAACCCTCTAGTAGCATGGCACAAAGCAGTCAGTATTAACTTAGAGGCAATGTGTAAAGTATTTATGCAACTCTTCAAAAAATATTAAAGTGAAAACACAGCACAAGAAAAATCCCATACAGTAAAATGTAATAAATTTTTTGAGATGCAGGTCCATTTTTTCTTACTCGGGCAACAGAGTAGTCGTCCTTCATCCAGAGCAGCACATCAGTTCTTCTAAGTCTTCCACAGGTCCAGAGGTGCACTGAAGATGGGGTCTGAGGTCCATTTTTTATACCTGGTTCCAGCTTTTAAGTAGGAGAAGGTTTTGGACGTTTCCACCTGCAGAGGTGTTTGGAATGTCCTGTCTCCCTACCCTGGCCCCAGCTTATCTGACATCACAAAAGACTACTGTCAGGCCCTTTGTGAGAGTACTCAGGCAGAGCCTTTGTGGTATGTAAGTGTGGAAGGTGAAAAGCTCCTCTCCCTCATCAAGTCAGAGATGGCCAATCCTGCCAACACCTATTGCCTTTTGTCTTACTGTCTGGAAACAGTACACAAAAATCAGCTGCAAGCTACACTAAGTCATGTGTCAGAGTACCTTAGTTCGATTTCCTCAGGAGCAGAAGATAAATCCTTGGTCCCAACCCAGACTACTCACAATGAAATTGAATCTCCATTTTGAGCACCCTAGAGGGGGGAAGGGGAAAGGGATTTAGAGAGACAGCCTCAGAGATGGTGTTTCTTCTAATACTCAGTCTGCCATTCACTTATCTTAACTGGATAACGGCACCTGCAAAATTACAATTACTAGGAACATGCTATGGTAACTACGTCATTCATTTACATTTGCTAATAATTAGGTTCGCTTAACAATCATTTATCACTCTTACCCTGAGGTCCCTGAGCTTTTTGCCTCTTCCTTTCTCTATTACCGTTGAATGTTGAATAACAGAAGTTTTTAGCATATAGTTTTGTTAGAAGTTGTTCTTCGTTTTTGTAAGTGAAGATTAGCTTACTTCTCAAACTTCATGCTGATATATAGATGTTTTTGAGTTTGTTTGATTGCGTGTTATTAAATAATTTTGAATAGTTGCTCTGTGTGTGTTTGTGTGTGATATATATATATATATATATATATATATGTGTCAAGTATGATAGGATATATGTCAAGTATGATACGATAATGTGTCAAGATTGTATTTCCTGTTTGTTGTATGTTTATCTTTCCTGTTAAGAAATATCTATAGACTTCTTTAACTCGTGGTGTTTATATTCTCCAGTAAACCTTTCAAACTCTGATTGATAATATTTTCATATTCTTTGAATGTTCACAAGAAATGTTTCCAGCTGGAAACTCATTTATAAGCTGCGAAAACCTTCTGTTACTGCCTTTTCTTCTAAGAAATTAAATATTATCTGTGGTTATTCGAATAGTCCGTGAAATGCATGCGAAGCCAAATTTGCCTCAGATAACGTTTACCTCACATTGAGCGCAGTATCAACACATCTGGATTCCTGTCAGGGCACAGTTGAAGCACGAAGCTCTCTAGCGGCTCACATGTATCCTAGGAACTAAAAGGAGTGCAACACGAGAACGACAACGTTTGAACTTCGCGTCTTTCTTCTGCATTTTCCTTGCAACGTGCGTTACACGACAAACCTTTCTCCAGGAAAGACATCACTTCTTCTACTGTGGATACTTATTTACCAGCACTCCTATAGCTTTTCCCGTACATTTTGCTGTTAGTACATGGCAAGTCTGAGGGTTCTTGACATCATTTAACCCAGAATAATGGGCACCAAATGGTAAGGACAAGAAAATGGCAATGTTCTAAAAGTGGCATTTTCAGAATTATGATTTAAAATCCAACTTTACTGTGAAAAAGGGCTTTAAATTACAATTCCTTAGAAAAACAATCTCAACATTCCTAACTGTAGGAAGCTGGTTCTCTAAATAGTGCACTAAAGTGAAGTACACTGCTCGGAAAGTCCAGTGGACCCCAAATTAATATTGCAGAGACAAAAGTAGATAGGTCTAATGCTCTATTTGTGGTAGTGTTGGCGAGCAGTTAGCCTTATCAGAGGGAAGTGCTAAGCATTTGTTGTACTCACAGAGGCAATACATGAGACACACACTCAAAGAATAAATCTGAGAGCAATTTAGAAAAATATTATTTATTTTTTATGTAGGTTTCAAACCCAAGAACTTCATAATGAGATAAGTAGATTTTCAGGCATAAATACTTTGCAGTTTAAAAAATCAACACAGTGCATTTTTTCAGTCCAGCTATGTTAACCTCTGGGAGGAAAACAAGAATGCAGTTTTGCAGGTAAGTACACAACTTAGAAATCCAGACTTCAGGGTTTTAGGTCAACACCAGGCATGGTTCAAATCAGTACCAAAAGAGCACCCACAGCGACACAGGGGTGGCCAGGTGCAGAGCTCAAATTCGGAGTCGGTGCCCAATGTTAACCAATAAAGCGGTGTCAAGGGTCAATCACCTGGAGTTCAGGTAAGTACAAGGGCAGCCACAAGGCAGCACCAAACTTTCAGCGTCATAGGGCCGGCCTGGTACAGAGTGCCAATATGCATTGGGTGCCCAATGTTAACCAATGGAGACTGGAGATAACCAAATATGTGCTGTCCACAAGGGAGTAAAGCAGTGCCAGGGCTCAATCTCCTATGGTTAAGACAAGTACAAGGAGGACCACAAGCCAGCACCAAACTTAGACCCTCATCGGCACAGGGGCAGCCGGGTGCAGAGTGCCAACACAGCCTCGCTGCCTAATGTTAACCAATGGGGGAGATCAGTTTTGGAAAAATGCTGCAGGCTCGGGTCAGGAAACTGAATGAAGAAAACCCACAGATGCCCGGGTAAATTCTGATGTTATGAGACATAGGGACCCCGATGGTCCAGCTCCCCAAGGCCCAGGCACTCCGAATGAAGCAGTGTCCTTTGACTTTGGGAAGAGCTTACCAGTCAGGTCCAGTTTAGGAGGAGCCTTCAGTTTGAGGCTGCAGGCTTTAAGGCAGAGTCCTGCAGGGGTCAGCCCAGGGTAGACTCAGAATCGCTGGGGAACCTTCACAGGACCGGTGGGCCGCTTGGACTCGGGCCATGGGTGTGGGGTGCAGAGATGGGTCCGGAGGTGGTATTGCAGTTCCTCAGGGAAGGGTTCTTTTCTTTAAAGTTGGTTTCTTCTTGAACAGGTCCGCTGTTCTCAGGCGATCTTGATCTTTGTCAAAGGCAGGCAGTCCTCCCAAAGCTTTGAAGGTTGCTTGGCTACAGGACAGGTCGTTTTTTGGCACAGGCTTGTTGAGGGTTGCAGACAAGCCTTTAGGAATGGGGCCAAGTTAGTTGGGGTCTGTAGTCTTCTCTGCTGGTGCAACTCTTTAGTGTTTGGCTTTTCTTAGGTCATCAGGATTCTGAGTTCTAGGGTTCAGGGGTGCCACCTAAATACTAAATTTAGGGGTGTTACAGCGAGTGCCAGGTGGTAGCCAATGGGCTACTCACCTTTAGGGTGACTGCACGCTTTTGATGACCACTTCAGTTGGCACATGGGTATAACCCTAACCCTAGTGGCCAAATTTCTTCCAAACAAGGGGGGATTTAAAAAGTAGTGTCCACTTCAACTCATCTTCCTTAGGGGTGGGACTGGTATGAAGTGGGCACTCCTCCTAATTTAACACATTTTCCCACCTGTGCTGCCACCCAAAGTGGGGTCAGGACAGGGGGGTTGGTCACCTCCACCATCTAGAGAGACCTGGGTCGCATTACACAGGCAGCAAGGCCTTTGAAGCTCCCCACCCTGGAATGTCCATCCTGCCTGGGTGAAGAGGTCACACTTCTGCCCAGAGCAGGCCTTTGTTCTGAGCCCTCAAGAGCATTTGCTCTCACCTCAGAGGGCCAGAACTCTAAGGTGGCAGCACTGGTTTTTAGCAGTCAGTATTCATGCTAGGAGTTGGTAGGTTTTCAGGGGGTTTCTCTAAGTTGACCTCTGAGCGCATGTGTTAATAAATCCATAACTGGATTCAGTGAGGGTTTATTAATATGAGATGTTTGATACCAAACATCCCTATCTTCAGTGAAGCCATCACTTAGCTTGGGAACTTATAATGACTAGTGTCCAGCACATGTACTGAAAATTGATTCCCTGTTCACTTACTATGTCTTGAGAATCGACAAAGACATAGCAGGGACATATATGCACATACAGGCATGCCCTCGCACGTAATATAATGTACCCTGTCGTTATGGCTGGAAGGCCTGCTTGAAGGGTGACTTACATAAATTGCATGCAGTGTAATAGGTGCTGTGTGCCGAATCGTGTTTTCATTTTAGTTCAGCACCAAGACACACAACTTGCAAAAGTAGCACTGTGTGCATCTAGTGAGAGGGTCCCTGAGGGTGGCACAATTCATGCTGCAGCCACGAGGGGCCTTCCTTTAGTACCCCATGCCGTAGGTACCAGGGGTACCTTTTACTACGAATTTATAGTTGTAGCTAAATGTTTTGCCAATGTGGAAAAATGTGGGGGTTGGGGGAAGACCATTTCAAAAGGGCTCTTCCCTACACTAACTGCTCCCAGTTGGGGAGTTAATACTTTTTAAATGCAATACGTTAACCCAAAGTTATCCTATGGGAGATGCAGGCCTTGCATTAGTGAAAAACAACAGTTTTTCACTGCCAGGATGTGTAAAAGTTAAAAGTACTTTCTAACTTTTTTAAAACACTGCACCCTACTCTATGGGCTGTTTAGGGCCTACCTTTAGGGATACTTACATGTATTAAAAGGGTAAGTTTAGGTGTGGCAAAGAGTTTATTTTAGAGTCGAACTAGAAAACCAAGAGGTGGACTAGAACCATAACTCACTACAGAAAGGACTGTAGGCCAAACAAATCTGCAATGTTTTGAAATTCAGCAAGTTAAATAGAAATTTCTCATACTATCATACGACTTCTATTTATAACATGATAAACAAATTCTTATTGTTGTCGCATTATTGATAGAAGTATCATAAGAATGTTGCTTCACATTCAATGTACTTTCAGTACATAAATTGTTATAGACCCGTGTTAACCTAACATTTCTGTTATTGAGACCCATTGCATTTTGGGTTTTAACACCCTTCATCAGAGGTAGCTGAAACCAATAAATAAAGGAATGATTGAAAAACGTCATAACGTAGAAATAAATTAAGCATTCTGTAAGCAGGAGGGCAGAGTTCCACACTTGACACACACTGTGCTCACCTTAGACATCAAAAATTGATATTATTGTATGATCAACCATCAATCAATCAATCAGTCACTTGTTAAGCACGCTACTCACTCGATAGGGTCTCAAGGCGCTGGGAGGGGGGGGAAGCGGGGTGCTTCTGCTAGACTAGCCAGGTCTTGATACGTTTCCTGAAGGTCAGGAGGTCCTGGGTCAGACGTAGGTTGACGGGGAGGGAGTTCCAGGTTTTGGCGGCAAGGTGGGAGAAGGATCTGCTGCCGGTTGTGGTATGGTGGATGCAGAGGACGGTGGCGAGGTTGGCGGGGGCGGAGCTGGTGGGTGGGAACGTGGAAGCTGAGACACACGTTGAGGTAGGCAGGACCTGCGTCATGGAGAGCCTTGTGACCGTGGATCAGGAGTTTGAGGGCGTTTTTGTATTCCTTGTGAAGTATATCAAGCCCAGCATTAAAGCAGTTGAAAATGAAGACCTTTGGAGTGCGGTTTTTACTTTTGTAAATAAATATATATATCCCGGTGTATCAAAGGACAGTGTGCGTTCTAGCATGCAAGTTCTGATGGATACAACTACCTGTGGATTCCTCACCTAATTAATTCTCCCCAAAGCGCAGCATTCGACGGAAACTTCTTCCCAGCTCTGCACATTGGTGATGACGTCACAATTGCCCGACTCTATGCGGCTCTGTCTGACATCATCGTGGCAATAAGAGGTCCTCGCTGGCATGCTGACGTCAGTTCCCTTTTTTTCCATGCCTTCGATAACTGTTATTTCTCGAGCTCTTGTATTGATTGCTGTTGAAAGGGATACTTTGTATTTTTGGAAAATGTCTTCTCCGAAGAAGTCAGGGTTCAAGCCTTGCAGAGAATGCGGGGGTCGGTTACTGACCCGCATAATGACTGCCTCTGGTGTCTGAGCTCGGACCATGACGTTCATGAGTGTGGTTTGTGCCAGAAAATGAATCCCAAGGCTCTGCAGGAGCGTGAAGCCAAGTTGTTTTTAGCAAAGGCTAAAAAAGTGAAGAAGAGTCACCATAGATCTTCGTCGGGGAAGTCGGCGAAGAGTCATAGAAAGCGGTGCCATCACAATTCCCGGTGTCGTTCCAGAGGAAGTTGTTAGAGGTCGAGGTCTCCATCTGCTTGGCACCATACTTCATGGTAGGTCAGCCCGACAGTGACTCCTCAGCCTTCGACTCCGCAGACTTCTCGGCACCGCTGGTCTTTGAGGTGGTGGAACCTCGGAGTCCTACCTTTTCTCCGGCGCATTCGGCTATCCAGGATCCGGCTCAGACTCCACAGGAGTATCCTGTCTTCCCTACTTCGGGATCAGATCCAGCAGCATTCCTTAATGCCATGTTTCAGAGCATGGTGTCGGGAGGTGGTGCGCCAGCTGGCCCCACCGGTCCCTTGGCATTTAATATAGGCGCTCCGGCACCTTATAGACCGGCGCCGTTCATGCCATTCTGTCCCACAGGGGGACACTAGCCCGGTGCCGGTGTCTATCCAGATGGAGTCGTCCCGAAGCCGGATGGCGTCTGTTGGTGGAGATGAGCTGCCCACGGCGCCAATGGATCCATCTCCGGCGTCTGATGGGTCTGGAAATCGAGTGTTGACACCTACCTGACTCCATTCTTCAACGTCGGTCAACTCTTAGTCGACGCCTGGTCTGGATGCAAAGTTGCATTCTCAAAAAAGGCCCTGAGATTGTTGGAGGAAGGAGAGTACCGGAGACAGCTCCTTGAGGAAGGGGAGATTGAGGAGCCCCTGGGTGACTTTCAGGGGTTAGACACTGCCAGTGGGCTGGATATTTCCCTGGAATGTGATTTAGCCTCTCCAGGGGAGTGTTAAGAGGAGGCAGCCTCGTTTCATTCTGTGATAAGAAAGGCTGCTGATTTCTTAGATATCCCGCTTTCTGTTGCCCAGGTCAAGACAAATATCCTGACGGAGGTGCTACATCCTGCCACTGCTGTTGCGGATCCATTGCTGCCTTTTAATGAAGCTCTCATGGATCCCAGTGTCAAGGTTTGGAGAAAGCCTGTTTCTTCATCAGCAGTGAACAGGTCTGTGGCCAGGAGATATAGATCAGCTCCAGGGGACCCTGGGTTCCTTTCGAAACACCCATCTCCGGAGAGTCTGGTGGTACAGGCGACTTGTTCATCGTGGTCTGCTCCTGGCTCCTTCCCTGGTGTGCCATCCGACAGGGAGTCCAAAAGGATGGAACTGTCTGCAAAGAAGGTTTTCTCGTCCTGCAGCATGGCGCTTAAGTCAGCAAATTGCACATGTATCCTGGGTAGATACATTCATGCTATTATGGATGTGGCTAGAACTGCGTTGCCGAATATGCCCCAGGACTTGCAAGGACTCCTTACGGATGCCCAAGCTGCAGCGACGCAAGTCATACAATCAGGACTTGACACCAAGGACTCGGTTGCTAGAGCCATGGGAACTTCCATCGCTATCAGACGTCATGCTTGGTTACAAACGTCTGGGTTCTCTTCGGATGTCCAAGCCACTCTGTTAGACTTGCCCTTTGATGGCGATAAGTTATTTGGCACTAAAGCTGACGCTGCGTTGGAGCACTTCAAAGAGTGAAGGGCAACGGAAAAGTCCTTGGGCCTGTAAGCTGCTTCAACTCCTTTTAGGTCATTTAGACGTTTTAGGGTGTTTGGATGAGGGGCTTCCTTTTGTGGAAGATCGCGGCAGACAGGCCAGCAGCCCTCAAGTCTCCCTTACAGATCTTTGAGGGGGCGGGGTAGAGTCCGCACTAGAGGGGCCGCCCAACAGCAGCACCCTACCTCTTCCTCAGGCGGGGTGCAACAGGGGAAGCAACCCTAGTCGTCTAACCATTGCATCCCATGTATCCCCTGTAGGGGGAAGTTTGTCTCTTTTTCTTCCCATGTGGGAGTCGATCACATCAGACTCCTGGGTCATCAGTGTGGTGAGGAAAGGCTATGCCCTTCCCTTTCGGGAGATTCCTCCTCCCTTCCCTGCCCGTCTTTCCTTTTGTTCAGAAGACCATCTCCTGTTAGAACAGGAGGTTCTATCCCTATTGTCAAAAGGTGCAGTGGAGTTGGTTCCCGAGCAGGAGAGGTGTCAGTGATGTTATTCAAGGTATTTTCTGATCCCCAAAAAGGATGGACGTTTGAGGCCTATCCTGGACCTGAGGATTTTGAATTGGTTCCTCAAACAGGAGAAATTCAAAATACTGACTCTAGCACAGGTGCTTATGGTGTTGAACAAGGAGGATTGGATGGTGTCTATCGACTTGCAGGATGCTTATTTTCATATTCCTGTTCTCAAGTCACACAAAGTATCTCTGGTTTGTAGTGGGGTCGCAACACTACCAGTTTGCAGTCCTTCCTTTTGGTCTTACTTCCGCGCCTTGAGTCTTCACGAAGGTGATGGCGGTGGTTGCAGCAAATCTCAGGAGGAGTGGAATAGCAGTATTCCCTTACCTGGATGATTGGTTTATCAAAGCCAAGTGTAAGGAAATGCCTCCTTGGCATGGTTACCCCCTGACTTTTTGCCTTTGCTGATGCTAAGTTATGACTTGAAAGTGTGCTGGGACCCTGCTAACCAGGCCCCAGCACCAGTGTTCTTTCCCTAAACTGTACCTTTGTGTCCACAAACTGCAACAGCGACGCATCCCACAGGGTCCAGCAACCTCTGAAGCCTCAGAGGACTACCCTGCATCTAAAAGGACCAAGAAACTCCCGAGGACTGCGGCCCTGTTCCACAGAACTGCATCTTTGCAACAAAGAAGCAACTTTTAAAGACCACACGTTTCCCGCTGGCAGCATGAGACTTTCCACTCTGCACCTGACGCCTCCGGCTCGACCTGTGGAAAACCAACACTACAGGGAGGACTCCCCGGCGACTGCGAGCCCGTGAGTAGCCAGAGTTGACCCCCCTGAGCCCCCACAGCGACGCCTGCAGAGCGAATCCAGAGGCTCCCCCTGACCGCGACTGCCTGCTTCAAGGAACCAGACGCCTGGAAAAAACACTGGACCCGCATCCCCCAGGACCTGAAGGAACCGAACTCCAGTACAGGAGTGACCCCCAGGCAGCCCTCTTCCTAGACCAGGTGGTGGCTACCCCGAGGAGCCCACCCTTTGCCTGCCTGCATCGTTGAAGAGACCCCCAGGTCTCCCCATTGAATCCTATTGAAAACCCGACGCCTGTTTGCACTCTGCCCCCGGCCGCCCCTGTGCCGCTGAACGTGTACTTTTTGTGCCTGCTTGTGTCCCTCCCCCCCCCCCCCCCCCGGTGCCCCACAAAACCCCCCTGGTCTGCCCTCCGAAGTCGCGGGTACTTACCTGCTGGCAGACTGGAAGCAGGGCACCCCTATTTCCATTGAAGCCTATGTGTTTTGGGCACCACTTTGACCTCTGCACCTGACCGGCCCTGAGCTGCTGGTGTGGTAACTTTGGGGTTGCCTTGAACACCCAACGGTGGGCTACCTTGGACCCAACTGTGAACCTTGTAAGTGTTTTACTTACCTGTGAACTTAACATTTACTTACCTCCCCCAGGAACTGTTGATTTTTGCACTGTCCACTTTTAAAATAGCTTATTGCCATTTTTGCCTGATTATTCAAAGTTCCTAAGATACCTGAGTGAAATACCTTTCATTTAAAGTATTGTTTGTAAATCTTGACCCTGTGGTTCTTAATATAAACTAAGAAAAGATATTTTTTTATATAAAAACCTATTGGCCTGGAGTTAAGTCTTTGAGTGTGTGTTCCTCATTTATTGCCTGTGTGTGTACAACAAATGCTTAACACTACCCTCTGATAAGCCTACTGCTCGGCCACGCTACCACAAAATAGAGCATTAGAATTTTCTCTTTTTGCCACTATCTTACCTCTAAGGGGAACCCTTGGCCTCTGTGCATGCTATTTCTTACTTTGAAATAGTACATACAGAGCCAACTTCCTACACAGTGGTTTCAGCACAAAGGGGATCTCACCGAGTCGATAAAGAACTCCAGAGACACTGCAGCGGATCTACGACGGTGGTCTGTGGACGGCAGCCTTTCTCAAGGAAGGCCTTTTTCACTACCACCTTGAGTGGCCACGGTGATAACGGATGCTTCCACTCTGGGCTGGGGAGCTCTTCTGGGGGACCTAGAAATCAAGGGTCATTAGTCTCCAGTGGAGAAGATGTTTCATATCAATCTGCTGGAATTGTGGGCGATACGTTGGGCTCTCAAGGCTTTCCTCCCTTCCCTTCACGGTCAGTCGGTTCAGGTCCTGGCGGACAACACGACTGCAATGTGTACATCAACAAGCAGGGAGGCGTAGGGTCGTACCTTCTCTGCAGAGAGGCTCTGCGGCTCTGGTCCTGGGCAGAGGACCATTGGATTTGCTTAATGGCAAACCATCTGGCCGGGGTTCAAAACGTGCGTGCGGACAGTCTCAGTCGGCTCCTCTCAGCCGATCAAGAGTGGCGTCTTCATCCAGATCTGGTTCTTTACATCTTTCGGATGTGGGGATTTCCCCAGATAAACCTATTTGCCACTCGGAAGAACGTGCACTGCCAGTCGTTCTGCAGCCTTCAGTATCCGATGCAGGAAGCATTGTGGGACGCGTTTCAGATGTCCTGGAATGGCCAGTTGCTTTACGCGTTTCCCCCCCCCCCCATACCCTTGATTCCTCGAGTTCTGAGGAAGATTCGCCAAGACCGGGCCCAAGTCATCTTGATAGCTCTGGATTGGCCCAGAAGGGTGTGGTACACGGACCTTCTCCATCTCTCAATGTGCCCTCCGCTCCATCTCCCTTACAGGACAGACCTCCTCTGGCAGTCGCAGGGAAAGGTTCTACACCCCAACCTCCAGAGCCTGCACCTTCATGCCTGGAGATTGAACAGGTCAATCTGAGTTATTTTTCTCTCCCACCGGATGTGGTGGACGTTTTTATTGGCCAGGCGACACTCCACCAAATCTGTCTATGCGAGCACATGGGCTAAATTTGTGGCTTGGTGTGGAGAGCGGCAAATTAATCCCTTAAGTGCCCATTTGTCGGACATATTGTTGTTTGCTTGGTCCTTGGCACAGCAAGGCTGCGCTGTTGCTACTGTCAAGGGCTGTCTTTCGGCTCTCTCAGCCTTCTTATGCCTACCTGATCAACCCTCTTTGTTCAAATCCCCCTTAGTATTGAGGTTTTTGAAGGGGCTTACCAATAGGTTTCCTCCCACTCTGTTTCTTATGCCCCTGGGGGATTTAAATCTGGTTCTAACCTTTTTAATGGGTTCCCCTTTTGAGCCGCTACATTCTTGCCCTTTGAGATTGTTTTTCTTACGGCCATCACGTCTGCTAGGCGTGGAAGTGAGCTTCAAGCTCTTTGTGTTCACCTTCCTTTTACGACCTTTCATGCGGACAAGGTGGTGCTGAGGACCAGGTCGGCTTTCCTCCCCAAGGTAGTGACTCCTTTTCATTTAGGGCAGTCTGTCACACTCTCGTCATTCTATCCTCCTCGACATCCATCTAAAGAGGCGGAGAGACTACATCGACTGGACCCATGGAGGGCCTTGAGTTTTTACATAGACAAGACGAGAGAGTTCCGCTTGGATGACCAACTCTTTGTCGGATACGTGGGGAAGAGGAGGGGAAGGCCGTCCACAAACGAACACTATCCAGGTGGGTCGTTCTTTGTATTAAAATGTGTTATTCATTAGCAAAGAAAGTTCCTCCGGTTGGTATAAGAGCCCATTCCACCATGGCTAAGTCGGCTACGTCGGCCCTGGCTAGAGGTGTTCCAGTGGCAGACATTTGTAAGACTGCGACTTGGGCGTCCTTCCACACCTTTGTAAAGCATTATTGCTTGGTCTCGGAGGTGAGGAGGGATGGCCATTTTGCGCGGTCTGTGCTGCAGGATTTCTTGGTGTGACCATTCAGACATCCACCTCTGAGGCAGTACTACTTTGGGACTCTATTCAATAGGTGAGGAATCCACAGGTAGTTGTATCCATCAGAAGAGCAAGTTACTTACCTTCGGTAACGCTTTTCTGGTGGATACACTAGATACCTGTGGATTCCTTACGGTCCCACCCGCCTCCCCGTAGTCGTCTGGTCACACAGAGATTTCCTTGGGTGTATATATATATATATATATATATATATATATATTTGTATATTGCTGAATTATGAGAGGATGTGTATGTATGTGTGTGTGTGTGTATATATATATATATATGTATGTATGTATGTATATATATATTCGGTGGCATGTGTAGCTGCAGATACACATGCTGTACACTGTTCCTGCGATCTTGGGCTCGGAGTGTTAAGTTATTTTTCTTCGAAGAAGTCTTTTCGAGTCACAGGACCGAGTGACTCCTCCCTTTCGGCTCCATTGCGCATGGGCATAGACTCCATTTCAGATTGTTTTCTTTCCGCCATTGGGTTCAGACGTGTTCCTCTTCGCTCCGGTTATTCGATTCGGAGAAAATTCATTAATCACCGAAAGCATCTGTATTGTTTCGAGCGCGAACCATCTTGCATCGACACCTCAGCACTGGCGAAACTCACCTTCGGTTGCCCTTCGGGGCACCCGCGCCCATCCTGGGCCTGGTCAGCCCGACCGCAAGAAGCGTCGAAGCCTCATGGACTGGACCCCGTTCCGATTCTGCCCTCGGTGCCACGCCAAGTATCCCTACACAGATCAACATGGGGTCTATAATCTGTGTTTGTCACCGGACCACCGAGAGGATACTTGTAAGGCCTGCAGGTCCTTCCGTTCCAAGAAGACCCTTGAGGGATCGAAGGGCGAGACGACTACAAATGGTGTTGAAGAGTACCGAGCACCTCGACGTCGAAGAAGAGGAGATGGCCATCTCCACTCAAGGATCCGATTCCGACGCAGACCGACCACCGACAGCAGGCCAACACGTGAGTACGTCTGCCCAGAACCAGTCCAAGACCAAACAAAAGGCCTCGGGACGCCACTGCCGGAACGCCATGGCTCTACCCGCAAGAGATCAAGCGGTGACCAGCAACACCCTCGGCACCGAAAAAGGCGACATCCCCATCGAAGCCTTCAGACTCGAGTCGAGACACAGTCTCCAAAAAAGTTCGACATTGACTCGTCGAATCGAAACCCTGAAAGAGTCTTTCGGAACTGAGGCCTACTGTCACCATGGGCATTTCGGTGCTGAAAAAAACGGCTTTGGAACCGAAAAAAGCCTCATAAACCGAGGAACGTGGACTTTCTATACAGATGAAAGAAAGCCACAGATTTGAGGAAGAACTTCACCAAATGGACGAATTTGATGAGAGACAAGCAAGGATACAGATCCACAAGGATACTGGAAAAGTCCTTACAGCACCTCCTCTCACATTTAAAAGGAAACTGGCTTTCCAAGGACGTTCGGACACTGAGCAGCCTAAGGCTAAAGTGCCAAGAGAGCAATCTCCACCACGCCAGTCTTCCCCAGCACATTCTCCTTCGCATTCTCCTCAAAGAACTGTTTCTCCTCTTGCTACACCCCCTGCACAGTCACCCACCCACACACACTGTGCAGTCACAAGATACAGACCCGTGGGACCTTTATGATGACCCTGTGTCAGACAATAGCCCGGAGTGCTATCCGTCTAAACCCTCTCCACCTGAAGATAGCACCTCCTACACACAGGTTTTGGCTAGGGCTGCTGCTTTCCACAATGTGAGCATGTACACCGAACCACTAGAGGACGACTTTCTTTTTAATACCTTGTCCTCAACGCATACATCCTACCAAAGTCTACCAATGCTCCTAGGCATGCTTAAACATGCCCAACAGATTTTTCAGGAGCCTGTCAAGGGAAAGCCCATAACACCAAGGGTGGTGAAGAAAAACAAACCACCACTGTCAGACCCAGTATTTATCACCCAGCATCTGCCCCCAGACTCTGTAGTGGTCAGCACTGCAAGGAAGAGGGCCAACTCACAGTCATCTGGAGATGCACCCCTTCCAGATAAGGAGAGTAAAAAGTTTGATGCGGCAGGAAAGAGGGTAGCACCAGTGGCACATAGCAAACTCTCAGGCCCTCCTCGCAAGATATGACAGAGCTCATTGGGATGGGATGAGCGTCATCGTTCAACATCTCCCCAAAGAATACCAAAAAAGAGCTCAGCAGATAGTAGAGGAGGGACAGGCTATAACTAATAATCAAATAAGGTCTGCATTAGATTCAGCTGATACTGCCACAAGAACATTAAACACTGCAGTGACAATTATACACCATGCATGGCTTAGATCATCAGGTTTTAAACCGGCGGTCCTCAACATGCCATTCAACCAGCAACAGCTATTTGGCACACAAGTGGACCCTGCCATAGAGAAAATGAAAAAGGATACAGATACAGCCAAAGCGATGGGAGCGTTTTACTCATCCCAATACAAAGGGACATTTAGGAAGCCGCAGTATAGGGGGGGGGGGTTCAGGCCATAGCCTTCAGAACCATCTACCTCACAGACAAAACCATCATACCTATCCCAGTATCAAAGAGGGGGGTTTCAAGGGTCCTTCAGAGGGCAATTTTCCAAATCCAGGGGAAAATTCCTAACTACAAAACAAGCCACTAGCAACAAACAGTGAATTTGCCATCACCTTCCCACAACACACATCCCCTGTGGGAGGAAGACTGGAAATGTTCCACAATCAATGGTCAAACATAACAGACTCATGAGTGCTATCAATTATCCAACATGGTTACTGCATAGAATTTACACATTTTCCTCCAGGTATTCCCCCAAAAGCGCACAAACTATCGTTGCAACATCTAACAATGTTACAAACAGAAATGCAGGCACTATTAACAAAACAAGCCATAGAACTAGTACCTCATCAACACAAAGGAACAGGGGTCTATTCCCTGTACTTACTTATTCCCAAAAAGGACAAAACACTAAGGCCAATATTAGATCTCAGGACTCTCAACCTATACATCAAATCAGAAAACTTTCATATGGTGACACTACAAGATGTAGTCCCATTACTGAAACAGGGGGAATACATGTCAACACTGGATTTAAAAGATGCGTATTTTCACATACCCATCCATCCATCTCATAGAAAATACCTCAGGTTTGTTATACAAGGAAAACATTACCAATTCAAGGTGTTACCCTTCGGGATAACAACAGCCCCCAGAGTATTTACAAAATGCCTTGCCGTAGTAGCAGCAGCATACTTAAGGAGACAACACATGCATGTATTCCTATATCTCGACGATTGGCTAATAAAGGCCAACACTCAGAAGCAGTGTCAAGATCACACATGTTACGTAATAGATACCCTACACACACTAGGGTTTTCAATAAATTACCAAATATCACACTTGCAACCATCCCAAATTCAGCAATACTTGGGAGCTACACTCCACACTCAAAAAGCGATTGCAAGTCCAAGCCCACAAAGGGAACAATCATTCCACACCATGGTACCAAAAATACAACCAAATCAGCATCACAAAGTCAGATTTGTGATGAAACTCCTAGGCATGATGGCATCATGCATCGCAGTTGTCCCAAATGCACGGTTACACATGCGGCCCTTACAGCAGTGCCTTGCAAAACAATGGTCGCAGGCACAGGGTCATCTCCAAGATCTAGTGTTGATAGACCACCAAACACACTATTCGCTTCAGTGGTGGAACCCTATATATTTAAACAAGGGTGGCCTTTTCAAGACTCTGTGCCTCACGCTATTCTCACAACAGATGTATCAATGATTGGGTGGGGAGCACACCTCAACAATCACAGTATACAAGGACAGTGGGACAACAAGCAAAAACAGCTACACATAAATCACTTAGAGCTGCTAGCAGTCTTTCTAGCACTAAAAGCTTTTCAACCTCTTCTGGCTCACAAACACATTCTTGTCAAAACATACAATATGACAACAATGTATTACTTAAACAAACAGGGGGGAACACACTCATCACAACTTTGCCTCCTAGCACAAAAAATTTGGCATTGGGCAATTCACAACAATATACGCCTAATAGCTCAATACATCCCAGGGATTCACAATCAATTAGCGGACAATCTGTCGGGATCGCCAGCAAACTCACGAGTGGGAAATACATCCCCAGGTACTACAAAAACAGTTTTGCCAGTGGGGGACACCAGACATAGATTTGTTCGCGACAAACCAAAACGCAAAATGCCAAAACTTTGCATCCAGGAACCCACACCCTCAGGCCAAGGGCAATGCTCTATGGATCAATTGGTCAGGGAAGTTTTCTTACGCTTTTCCCCCTCTCCCACTCATTCCTTTTATAGTAAACAAACTGCGTCAAAACAAACTCAAACTAATACTTATAGCACCAACGTGGGCACGCCAACCGTGGTACGCCACACTGTTGGACCTATCAGTGATACCTCACATCAAGCTTCCAAACAGACCAGATCTGTTAACGCAACACAAACAGAACAGACACCCCAATCCAGCAATGCTCCATCTAGCAATCTGGCTCCTGAAGTCTTAGTTTGGATATCTAAATCTTCCAAACGAGTGTATGGAAGTCATTAAACAGGCAAGAAAACCTACCACCAGGCATTGCTATGCTAACAAATGGAAAAGATTTGTCTTCTACTGCCAAGCAAAACACATCACACCGTTGAATGCGTCCATACAAGACATCGTAGGTTATTTACTACACCTAGAATAAGCAAATCTAGCTTTTTCATCCATCAAAATACACTTCACTGCAATTTCGGCTTATTTGCAAATTAAACACACAAAATCCCTTTTTAGAATACCAGTCATTAAAAACCTTCATGGAAGGACTAAAACGGATCATACCTCCAAGAACTCCACCGTATCTTTGTGGAATCTTAATATTGTACTTACACGACTCATGGGTCCACCTTTTGAACCCATGCATTCTTGTCAGATCAAATTCTTAACTTGGAAAGTGGCATTTCTAGTAGCAATCACTTCATTACGAAGAGTTAGTGAAATACAGGCTTACACTATTAAGGAACCCTTTATGCAAGTACACAAACATAAAGTTGTTGTCCGCACAAATCCAAAATTTCTACCAAAGGTAATTTCACCGTTTCATTTAAACCAAACAGTGGAACTCCCGGTCTTCTTCCCACAGCCAGACTCAGTGGCAGAAAGAGCACTGCATACATTAGATATAAAAGAGCTCTAATGTACTATATAGACATAACAAAACCATTTCGTAAAACTAAACAGTTGTTTGTCGCATTCCAGAAACCCCATGCTGGTAACCCTATATCCAAACAAGGCATATCCAGATGGATAGTGAAATGTATACAAACTTTTTACCTAAAAGCTAAAAGAGAACCACTCATTACACCAAAGGCACACTCCACTAGAAAGAAAGGAGCAACTTATGGCCTTTCTAGGTAACATACCAATGACAGAGATTTGTAAGGCAGCCACTTAGTCCACACCTCATACTTTTACCAAACACTACTGTGTAGATGTGTTAGCAGCACAACAAGCCACAGTAGGACAGGCTGTACTAAGGACATTATTTCAAACAGCTTGAACTCCTACAGGCTGACCACTGCTTTTGGGAGGATTACTGCTTTGTAGTCTATGCACAGCATGTGTATCTGCAGCTACACATGCCACCGAATGGAAAATGTCACTTACCCAGTGTACATCTGTTTGTGGCATGTTCCACTGCAGATTCACATGCGCCCTCCCACCTCCCCGGGAGCCTGTAGCCGTTTAAGTTGCAATTAAAAATTGTACATATGTAAATAAACATTCCTTTACCTCAACTTTGTACATACATCTCTATTCCATTGCATGGATATCTTTACTGTTCTCACTCTACCACTCCTACCTTACCCTCTGCGGGAAAACAATCTAAGATGGAGTCGATGCCCATGCACAATGGAGCCGAAAGGGAGGAGTCACTTGGTCCCATGACTCGAAAAGACTTATTCGAAGAAAAACAACTTGTAACACTCCGAGCCCAACACTAAATGGCAGGAACAGTGCACAGCATGTGAATCTGCACCGCAACATGCCACGAACAGATGTACACTGGGTAAGTGACATTTTCCATATATATATACACATATATATATATATATATATATATATATGTATTTGTATATAGTTATGACTATGTATTCTTGTGGCTATATATTGATATTGTTTGCTATTTCTATTTGATTAAATTTTGTATAAAAGTTTTCTTGGTTACAATCATAATGGGTATGGTCTGTCGGTATTCACCTGTCTGCCTCAAAGGCACGTCAGAAATGGTGTAAACTGATGTCAGCACGCCGGCGAGGACCTCTTATTGCCACAATGACGTCAGACGGAGCCGTGTGGAGTCGGGCAATTGTGACGTCATCGCCGACGTGCAGAGCTGGAAAGAAGTTTCCGTTTAATTCTGCACATTGGGGAGAATTCATTAGGTGAGGAATCCACAGGTAGCTAGTGTATCCACCAGAAAAAGCGTTACCGAAGGTAAGTAACTTGCTCTTTACTCACTATATATACAGAGCTATGCCTCCCCCGGAATTACTGTTGATGACTCGCGCCTATACACAACGCGGACCAATGTCTGTTTTCCAAATCAATTCAATGAGATTCCTAATATATAAGCATAATGCTCGTGAGCGTGCTTACTACAGTGACCATGGAATACCATGGTAACAAAGTATGCCATACCTGTCCTGTTAGTTTACTGTGCCTAACCTCATGAATTACTGTTCTGAACTAGATGAGCTAAACCGAGGTGCCCTAAATATGTGCTTATAACGCGTAACAAAAAACATAATGAACATAAAAGAAAGACCGGTTACCCCCCCCCCCCCAAAACCACAGTGAGTGCAAACCATGCAAACACTATGTAAATGATTTTGCACCGCTCCTCCAAGCTGATCTAAGTATTACAGCATTCAACTGCATACATTCAGATAAACCCATTGAGGTAACAATGGGTTCTTTAGAGTGTTAAAGCATGACAGAGATTCCATACATACATGGTTCCATTATTCACAATCAATGGCGAGTCCTGCAGGGTTGGACCCAGGGTGGTTTCGAGCTCTTAGGAGCCGGGGGACTTCGTTGGCACCAGTGACCCACCTGGATCGGTTCAGGGGCGACTGGTTTAGTGGTTGCTGGAGGTGTTTGGGTTTCTCGCACCACCAGGCTGTGGGAGATGGGGCCTACATGCAGAGGTTGTAGGCCTCTCTGGTGAGTCAAAGATGGGGACCTGCATTGGCAACATTAGTTGGCATCACGTCGGGTTGTGGAAGTCAAGTGCATTGGTCACTTCAGGTGTCAGGTTTCTGAGGTTCCAGCAACTGCAGGGTTCCTTTCTTGAAGTTTGTGTTGCAGAGCAGGTCAGTTTCTCACGGGTGACTTGAGTCTGTATGGAAGGCCGGACGAGTTGACTTCTGGGGCAGAGTCCTTTGAGGTCAGCAGGCAGTCTGGCGTGGTCAGCTGCTTACTCATTTCCTCTTCTGCGGGTGCAACTCTTTTATGTCTCTGTTTTCTTAGGTCATCTGAGTTGTAGGATTCAGGTGTGCCACCTAAATACTCAATTTAGGGACATTACAGGGAGTGTCAGGTGGTAGCCAATGGACTGCCCAACTTTAGGGTGACTACACCTCTTCTATGACCACTTCCACTGGGAAGTGGACATAACCCTAACCCTAGTGGCCTAATTCCTTTCAAGCAAGATGGAGAAAATTTAAAAGTATTGTCCACTTCAGCTTGTCCACCTTAGGGGTGGGACTGGCATGAAGTGGGCACACCTCCTGATCTGCCTAATTTTCCTGCCCTGTTCTACTGCCAAAAGTGGAGTCGGGACAGAGGGGTTGGTCATATCCACCGTCTGGGAGACTGGGCTCACATTACAAAGGTGGCAAGGCCTTTGACGCTCCCCGCTGTGGAATGTCCATCCTGCCTGGATGAGGTTATAACACCTCCGCCAGTGCAGGCTTTTGTTTCAGGCCTTCGAGAGCACTGGCTCTCAACTTTGGGACCAGAAACATGTCTGTGGTGGCAGACCAATCAGTCAACACACTAGTGGTTTGTAGGTTTTCAGGAGGCACCTCTAAGATGCCCTCTGTATGCATTTATTAATAACTCCATCACTGGGATGAGCGAGGGTTTATTATTCTGCGTTGTTTGATAGAACATTCCAGGATTCAGAGTAGCTATCATGTAGCTGGGAAACTCTGACAGGTGCCATTTAAAATGTTTTTTCTGTTCACTTACTATGTTTCAGAAATCTACAGACATAGCAGGGGCATATCTGCCCGTTCATATATGCCCTCATGTGTGCCTTGATGCACTCTGCCATAGAGATGACTTACACCATGCAGTGTTAAGGTACCTGGTGCACAGGGGTGTGTGACAGGTTGTGTTTTCAATTCTAGCCTGCAACAACACATGCGGTCTGCAATGGCAGCACTGTGTGGGTTTGGTGAGGGGTCTCTGGGAGTGACACATTTGGTGCTGCAGCCCTCCGACTTTTCTTAGTGCCCTAGGTACCAGAGGTACCATTACTTGGGACTTACAGTGTACCTAAATCGTTCCCCAATTGTTCAAAGCAACTGTGCAGTTTTGGGGAAAGAGATATGGCACTGGGGACCTGGTTAGCAGGAACCCAGTGCACTAACGATCAAAGCCACATCAAAAACCAGGCCAAAAGTGGTGGGTAAACATGTCAAAAAAGGTGCATTCCTACAGTGACTTTGGGAGAAAGTAATATGACCTATTCATATTTCAATTTTGGAACACGGCGAAAGGATGAAGACTATTATAGACTAAATATTTCTGGACAAGTTCCTGATAGAAAAGACATTTCAGATAGATACCTTAAAGTACATCATCCCACTACTGCCAAAGGGACATGTCTTAGGGATCAAATGCAATGTTCCTTAGTTTGCACCAGTATAACTTACTACCCACTGGTTTTAGTTCTGCTCTGAAAATTTACAGAGAGCATGCTGCCACTTCTATGTATACCTAGTAGTCTCTCAATAAGGTCATGATCAGGCCTGTTAAGTTCGAACATTTTTCCATTAATATGAAAATACTGGGTCTGAGATAATCACAGAAGATGAGGTTTATAGTGGGCAACTTCAAAATGATAATACAAAAGGAGGAGGGATGACTGTAGTCCCTAGTGCAGGTTTACAAATATGAGACATGTAATCTGTACATTAAAAATGTACAGACGAATGGCAATAGATTTTTGTTTTCCGCTGGTTCTATACTGAAGAGTGTGACTAAGACCAGTGCAGGAGTAGCTGGGCAAAAATGTAAGTAAATGTTTAATTGCAGGAACAGTCAGATTTAAGACAGCAGAACGTTCGTAAGATCATGGAAGTACAACAACTAACGAGTGGGAATCATGACAGTGACAGTCATAGATGTGGTGTATGTAGTTTTAGTATTTCTAAAATGTGAACCTAGCTGGCAAGCAACAGTGCCCTGTACCGGAAACGAGCTTCAGTGGAGAAGTGTTTGGGAGGACACAAGGAAAAGGTAGTTGTAATGTTCTTTAAGCTGCTCCAAGATGAAAGAAAGATGCCACAGACGTAATCCAATATGAGTTTATTCCAATGACAGAGGTCCCATCCAAACAGCATCCAACTGCCAGCTCAACTCACAGCCTCCTCTCCTACCTCACAGTTCTATGACCTCACCCAGTTCTACACTACTCCTCAAGGTTCTCTTACTATCCTCTCATGCATACTACACACCTCCCCCTTTTATCAACTAACAATAATAACTAAAAATGAAAAACCAAACATTAATAACTAAAAATTAAACAAAAATTACTATATACATTTGTTCAATAATAAGCATGAAGAAAATAACATTGCTACAACATATGTTCTAATTAACAAAATTGACCAAACTATCATTAATAGTGTTCCTAAACCTATTACATCTGAGAACCACCACCCGATTAAGATTCCACATCTTAGAATCTTCTGTTCTTACCGCATTGTTGAACACTTTAACTACTCTTATAGGCTTAGACTTATTCATGCCTCTCCCTTTGTTCAAAGGTCCCCGAATAAGTACCCAATCACCTACTTTAACTTTAGTTGTTTGTGTTGACTTTCTTGAATCAAAATACTTTTTCCGAGCTTCTATTTTCTTTTGCTCCCCCTCTCTCCAACATCCATCTGACAAAATCACACCTGTCCTTGACTCCATATCATTCACCCACCTGGGAGACAACAAGGTATTAGGGTGTCTGGCTCTGAGTAATTCAAATGGTGTTTTACCTGTAGTGGAGTGAGGTGAGACCCTATAAGCCTCAACCCTTTTCGTCACTTCTTTCCTCCAATTCAATCCACTACCCTTGGCCAGCGCTATAGTCTCCTTCAATACCCTATTGAAACGCTCTACCATACCGTTGGTTTCGGGATGATAAAACGCACACTTCTTGTGCCGTATGGAACAGTCCGCTAAAAATTGTTCCATCTCCCTCGACACCAACTGCACACCATTGTCAGTGAGGATAACTTTGGGAAAACCCTCTCTGCCAAACACTTCTTTCAAAAAACCAATGACATGCTTTGTCTCAATGCCCCTGGTAAATTTAATCTCCGGCCACCTTGAGAAAACATCCACCAGCACGAGGAGATATACATCACAACCCTCTCCACGAATAGGTCCTAAAATATCAAGCGCAACTTCCTCCCACGGTTGAGTGGGACGATCTCTAATCTCCATGGGTTGGACCCTGGGTTTGATAGATTTCTCGCTCATAACACACTGCATACACTCTCTAATGATCCTCTCTACCTGACTGTCCATTCCTGGCCACCAGTATGTCAAACGCAATCTTCCTTTGGTTTTTGAAACACCTTGATGACCCGAGTGGGCAAGAGAAATAAGCTCCTGTCTCAACGTGATGGGAGGAATTAGTCTTGTACCCCTAAACAACAGACCATCTCTACTTGACAATTCCCCTCTCACATGCCAAAACTTCTGCGTCTCCAAACTCCCTTAATTTCTGTTTTTCCAACCTCTCTCTACCAAGGAAAGTATTTCAACCATTGTGCAATCTAATTCACATTCTCTCCTCCATCTCTCCTTAGTCACAACACTGTCATCAAACCCACTTCCTTCAATTTCACATACCATCTCATCATCCAAATCCTCTTCACTCCCTTCTGCCAACTGGTTATCTTTTGTCAAGCGTACCAGCCTTGATAATGTGTCAGCCACCCTATTTTGCGCTCCAGGAATGTATCTCATCTCAAAATCAAAGTCCTGTAATGATACTACCCACTTCGTGATCCTACTTGATATCGCATCAATTCCTTTCCTTTTAAAGATCTCACAAAGGGGTTTATGATCTGTTCTAACCTCAAACTTGGTGCCCCACAGCAAGTTCTTGAGCTTTTTCACAGCCCAGTGTACTGCTAAAGCTTCCTTCTCTATTACTGAGTAGTTCAACTCAGCATTTCTTAGAGCTCGCGACAAAAACAAAACCACTTGCTCAGACTTATGATCACCTTGTTGCAGAACAGCTCCAAGACCTTTCACACTGGCATCAGTGATCAAAACTGATGAAAGATTAGGATTAAAATTCTTCAATTTGGGAGCCTTAACTAACTCCTCTTTAATTCCTTTAAATTCACTTTCACACTCCTCACTCCATACAAACTCTACTCCTTTCCGTAATAATCTCCTCATATTCACACACAATTCCGCAAAATTCTTGATAAACTTCCCATAATACTCAGCCATCCCAATGAACTTCATCAGCTTCCTCTTTATTAAGTGGTGACTGTAACTTCTTAATGGTATCTACCAGTTCTTTCTTTGGTGATATACCTGCTCCAGTGATCGTATGTCCCAAATACTCAATGGAGTCCCTTTGAAATTTACACTTCTCCATTTTAACGGTCAAACCACACTCTCCCAGCCTCTCCAAGACTCCCAATACTCTTCTTTCATGCTCAGAACTATTTTTCCCAAATACCAAGACATCGTCTTGGTAAATTCTAACACCCTCCAAATCCTTCAAAACTTTCTCCAACATCCTTTGAAAGACCGAGGCTGCAGATATCAACCCAAATGGTAACCTGGTGTACCTAAATGTTCCAAATGGAGTGATAAAAGCAGTGAGATCTTTAGATTGTTCAGTTAATCTAATCTGATGATATGCCGACGTCAGATCTATTGTAGAAAACACTTTTGCTCCTTGCAATAACATCAACATATCTGAAATGTTTGGCAAAGGATATCTATCTACAATCACATGTTTGTTTAACTCTCTCAAGTCCACACATAAGCGAAGACTCCCATTTGGTTTCCTGGCTGCAACCACTGGTGCCAACCATTCAGTTCCCTCGACTTCTTCGATGATCCCTTCCTTCTGAAGTCTCCCGAGTTCCAATTTCATTTCTTCCCGCAAAGCTACTGGTACACCACGAACTTTGCTGCATACTGGTTTTGCTCCTTCTTTGAGGCGAATATGATGCACATAGTGTCGAAGACACCCCAGTTTATTTTGAAAAATCACAGGAACTCTCAATTTGAGTTTTTTCACAAAATCAACATTACCTGTGGATTGTTGAGCAGTAGCCCCTCCAGATTCCACAATCTCATTCACCCCCACTTGATCTCTAATTTTCACAGGGGGGTCATTATTTGGATCAAGTATCACGTCCAAATCTTTCTGATGGAACCAACTCAGAACACTGTCACCCTTTTTGGATACATAAATCTTCGCATTAGTATATTTGTGTTTATATTGAAGTATACCCCAAAAATACCCATGCAGCTTAATAGGTTGTCCACCATATGCATGAGGCGTTATATCTGGTTTACATAACTTTACTTTGTCTTTGAGTTTTCCCAAATACAACTCTTTTGAAATGATGGTTATCTTTGCTCCAGAATCGAACAGAACCTTAGTTCTTTCACCATCCACCAAAACTTCATCAACAGGTCCTTTTCTTCTCTCTCCTCCAACCTGAAGGACAATTTGGCCACATTCGAATTCGTCCCCATCATTGGTGTCTGAATCATTATTGACACCATATACACTATTTTTGGATTTGCACACACTAGCAAAATGCCCTTTCTTTTTACACAAGTTGCAAACCACCTTAATTGCCGTGCAGTTCTTATCATTCGCCATGTGACCCTGCTTGCCACAACGAAAACACTTCCCTTGAAAAATAGTTCTCTTTTCCTTCCTATAATTCTGCTTTGCTGGAATCTCTCGTTTGTCCTTTACCAGTTGTACCTCTTCCCTCTTGTCCTCTTCCTTCTTTATTGTTTTAACACACATCAGTGAGTGTTCAATTTTCTTGGCTAACACTAAGACTTCATCCAATGATGGATCATCCTTTTGCCAAATTTCCTCCCTAACTCTTTCTATGTTACAGCCCAACATAAACTGATCTCTTATCCTCTCCTCTGACAAAGGTCCAAACTTGCAAGATGAAGCCAATTTTCTAAGGGCTGTAACATACCCTTCCACAGTTTCACACTCTTCTTGATTCCTCCTGCCAAAATGATATCTTTCTAGTATAGTACTAATTTTTGGAATGTAATGTCTATCTAGTTTTTCTAGGCAAATCTCATATTCATTTAGGTTCTCATCAAAAATGTCCGGAAGATTATCAAACACTTCCTGACCCTCTGAACCTAAACTATGTAAAAGTAGCGCAGTCTTCCTTTCAATGCTTAAAGATGCGGCACACACCTTTGCATATCTCTCAAAAACCTTCTTCCACTTTTGCCATTTAATAGGTGGTTCTCCTGGCATGGCCAAAAAAAAAGAAGGTGCAGTGACATTCTGCATCATGAAGAACTTCCTGTTTGAAAGAAACTGCAGCTTCCAAAGCAGCCTCCAAAAGTCTTTTACTGGGACAACACGGTTGAAAAACAAAGACTCACAAATTAGGAATGTATTCCTAATTTGTTTACTAATTCACAGTGCAAATCGTGAATTATTATCCCTTTCCGACTACTATCTGCTTTGTTTGTGGTATTCACTGCACTCTGGAATTTCATGTCAGGTTACTCCTTAGATCCTTGTAGAACCCAGTAGACACTCCGCTTATAGCTACAGCTATAAAAAAAATACAGACGATGCAGCTGGCGCACAGTTCAGTTGAAGTCAATATCTAGTTTCGGCTTCTGTTTTATGCACATCGAGAAAGCGGAGTGGCGCGCGTATTACATCTCCCTGGAAACGCACGCAGCACAGCTGACGCGCGGCATGCTCCAAATATTCATGGAATGCACGCGGCTCAGCTGACGCGCGCCTGGAGCTAAACAGTTTCCATGGCGATGGACGCGAGACAGCCGGCACGCATCCAACTGCCGGCTCCAGCCAAACAGCGTCAAAAATTGTTTTAAATGGACGCGCTTACAGAAAAAACATGTAAAACTTCCTTGAAAGCGGAAAGACGCTCACCGTTCTTTGTTCCTTGTTGCTTGTTCCTTGTTGAGACCTCTGTTCCCCTTTTTACGATGGAATGATGGAGGCACAGGGTTAAAAAAACTCTGATCCCATCCTCGTCGCCAGTGTAATGTTCTTTAAGCTGCTCCAAGATGAAAGAAAGATGCCACAGACGTAATCCAATATGAGTTTATTCCAATGACAGAGGTCCCATCCAAACAGCATCCAACTGCCAGCTCAACTCACAGCCTCCTCTCCTACCTCACAGTTCTATGACCTCACCCAGTTCTACACTACTCCTCAAGGTTCTCTTACTATCCTCTCATGCATACTACAGTAGTGTAGTGGAAGGGCTGTGAAGCCATTTTGCTTAAAGAGGGTAGTTTTCAATTTTTTTTAAGTTTTTTTTTTTTAGTTTTTTTCCTGAGGAGAGTTGGTGCAGTTCTAATGCTGGAGGGGGTATTTTTCCACATCCTTGATGTGTGTAGTTTAAAGCCTTGTTTTATCCTTTCTTCAGTGGTTAGTCTTTAAACTATCAATTTCAGAGTTTAACTAGTTAAACAGAGGTCTTGGTGCAGAGAGTGTGGTAATGGAAGCAGATACCCTTGCATGTAAATGGGCTTGCCAATGTGGATCCTTTAGTAGAAGGGTGATGTGAGATTTGTTCCAGCCCCATGAACAGCTGTGCTGCTGCATCAAAGATGTTGTTCAGGGGAGTGAGAGTGGTCTCTGGGATACCCTTGAGCAGGGCTTCAGCTCCTTGTAGGCGGTTGAGAACTTTAACTCTCATTTGGTAGTCTTCTCGTGGAGGAAAAGGGTTTTCATTTTTTGAGGAGGGAGTGTTCGAACCAGGGTTTTGGTCTTTTTGGCAGTGTGTCCTTTGAGTTAGAGATTCGAGTTGTGGGTGTATTAGAAGGGTTTTTCTGTTCTGCCAGGTCAGATGTGAATCCTGTTAAGCTTAAGTTTAATGCCCTGACTGACTCGGCTACTGTTTGGTTTGGTTGGCAAAGAGGAAGAATTATGGGGGTTATTCTAACTTTGGAGGAGTGTTAATCCGTCCCAAAAGTGACGGTAAAGTGACGGATATACCACCAGCCGTATTACGAGTTCCATAGGATATAATGGAGTCGTAATACGGCTGGTGGTAAATCCGTCACTTTTCCGTCACTTTTGGGACGGATTAACACCTCCTCCAAAGTTAGAATAACCCCCTAAGTCTTTTTAGAGTTTAGCATCACATAGTTAGGTGAAAGCCAGGTTTTTAATGCATTTAAGGCAGGCTTTGAATCCCTGTCTGTCATTAGGTGAAGAGAGTTTTAGTTAGAGGTGGGTGTTGTCAGCATAATAGTGGGTCTTGATTTTGCTGTCCGTAAGAGATCCACATAAAAGTTGAAAATGATGGATGATAAAATGTGTAGGAAGTTGGCTCTGTATATACTATCTCAAAGTGAGAGATAGTGTACACGGAGTCCAAGGGTTCCTCTTGGAGGTTGATGGTGGCACAATTAGATAATTATAATGCCCTATTTTGTGGTAGTGTGGTCGAGCAGTAGGCTTATCAGAGGATAGTGTTAAGCATTGTTGTAAACACACAGGCAATAAATGAGGAACACACTCAAAGACCTAACTCCAGGCCAATAGTTTTTATATAGAAAAATACATTTTCTTACATTATTTTAGAACCACAAAATTCAAGATTTGATGTAAGTACATAAAATGCAAGGTACTTTAACCAGGTGAGTAGGGAACTTTGAATTAAAGCAGTAGTACACACAGTATAGGTTAAAATGGCAATAATCTGTTTTAAAAGCTGACTAAGTGCAAAAATCAACAGTTCCTGGGGGAAGGAAGTATGGTTAGGTTTCTCAGGTAAGTAAAGCACTTACACTGTCAGTCTCCTGGGCATAGGCAGCCCACCGTTGGGGATTCAAGGCATCCCCAAAGTCACCGCACCAGCAACACAGGTCCCATCAGGTGCAGAGGTCAAAGGAGGACCCAAAACACATAGGCGCCTATGGAGAACAGGGGTGCTCCGGTTCCAGTCTGCTGGCAGGTAAGTACCTACGTCCTCGGGGAGCAGACCAGGGGGGTTTTGTAGAGCACTGGGGGGGCGACACAAACAGGCACACAAAAAACACCCTCAGCGGCACAGGGGCGGTCGGGTGCAGTCTGCGAAGTAGGCGTCTGGTTTGCTATAGGAAGCAATGGAGGGACCCGGAGGCCACTTAGGCGATGCAGGCAGGGCACAGGGGAGCTTCTCGGCCAGCCACTGACTGGGCTAGGAAGAGGGCTGCCTGCTGGTCACTCCTGCACGTCACTCCTGCACTGGGGGCAGACTCAGGTTACTCACATCGTCGCAGTCGCCTAGGAGTCCTCTATGCAGTGTTTGTTCTCTGGAACTCGAGCTGGGGGCGTCTGGTGCAAAGTGAGAAGTCTTGCGCTTCCGGCGGGAAGGGAGAGTTCTTTGAAAGTTGTTTCTTTGTTGCAAAACTGTTGCTGTTGGTGAACAGTGTTGCTGTTCTCTGGAGTTTCTTGGTCCTTTGGTTTCAGGGCAGTCCTCTGAGTCCTCAGAGGTCGCTGGTCCCTGTCTGATGCGTTGCTGTGCAGATTCTTTGAGTCTGGAGACAAGCCGGTAGGGCTGGGGCCAAGTCAGTTGTCGTCTTCGTCGTCTCTGCAGGGCTTTCAGGTCAGAAGTCCTTCTTTCTTCAAGTTGCAGGAATCTGATTTCCTGGGTTCAGGGTCACCCCTAAATACTAAATTTAGGGGTGTGTTTAGGTCTGGGGGGCAATAGCCAATGGCTACTGTCCTGGAGGGTGGCTACACCCTCTTTGTGCCTCCTCCCTGAAGGGAGGCGAGGGCACATCCGAATCCTATTGGGGGAATCCTCCAATCTCAAGATGGAAGATTTCTAAAGGTAGAAGTCACCTCAGCTCAGGACACCTTATGGGCTGTCCTGACTGGTGGGTGACTCCTCCTTGTTTTTCTCACTATCCTCTCCTGCCTTGCCGCCAAAAGTGCGGGCAGTGGCCGGAGGGGCGGGCATCTCCACTAGCTGGGATGATGTAACAAAAGGCATGAGCCTTTGAGGCTCACCGCCAGGTGTTACAGTCCCTGCAAGGGCAGGTGAGAAGCACCTCCACCCAGTACAGGCTTTGTTCCTGGCCACAGAGTGACAAAGGGACTCACCCTGTGTGGCCAGAAACTTGTCTGGTTGTGGCACGCTGGCAGAAACTGGTCAGCCTAGCACTAGGAGTCGGACTGATATTCAGGGGGCATCTATAAGATGCCATCTGGATGTATTTTACAATAAATCCCACACTGGCATCAGTGTGCATTTATTGTGCTGAGAAGTTTGATACCTAACTTCCCAGATTTCAGTGTAGCCATTATGGAACTGTGCAGTTTGTGTTTGACAAACTCCCAGACCATATACTCTTATGGATACCCTGCACTTACAATGTCTATGGTTTTGCTTAGACACTGTAGGGGCATAGTGCTCATGCACATCTGCCCTCACCTGTGGTATGGCGCACCCTGCCTTAGGGCTGTAAGGCCTGCTAGAGGGGTGACTTACCTAAGGCAGGTGAGAGGTGGGCATGGCACTCTGAGGGGGGTGCCATGTCGACTTAGTCATTTTCTCCCCACCAGCACACACAAGCTGTGAGGCAGTGTACATGTGCTGAGTGAGGGTTCCCAGGGTGACATAAGACATGCGTCAGCCCTTAGAGACCTTCCCTGGCAAAAGGGCCCTTAGTACCAGGGGTACCATTTGCAAGGGACTTATCTGTGTGCCAGGGCTCTGCCAATTGTGGGAACAAAGGTACAGTTTAGGGAAAGAACACTGGTGCTGGGGCCTGGTTAGCAGGGTCCCAGCACACTTTCAATCATAACTGGCATCAACAAAAGGCAAAAAGTAATTTCCTTACAAAATGGATCCCCAGGAGTCTTTGCAGGTGACTGGGAGAGTCTGGGATCTGGTAGTTGCTATCTCAAAGAGTTGCTTTTAGTTGGTGAGATAGAGTGGGAAGCACTGTAGAATTGTGGCAACAGAAACCCATGAGAATGTTCAGAGTGTGGATCGGTGCTGGATAGTAGACTGTGTCTAAAGCTGCTGAGAGGTTGCGGAGGACCGAAAGGAAGCTAAGTGTTGCATTCAGACTTCAAAGTGCATCAATTCAAGTGTATCCCATAGTCACTTTGTGCAGATAAGGAAATGTAAATTCCTCAAAATAATTTGGAGCTCAGTGCACCATGCCAGTCAAAAACATCCATTCTTCCAAAACTAAAGTGATAGGCTCTCGTCGGATATACTGCCACTTAATAAAGAACTCTTATTCCAGTCTAAAACGACTGCCCCTGCTAATCTTAGCTGAAGGCATGTTAAAAACAATGAAAGCAAAACAGTGGAAAGACACACCGGCGCCGAGCCCACGTTCCCAAAAGGGAGAAAGGGCATAAAGGGTGCCGGCCGTAGAGGCGCAGGATCACCCAATGAAAAGGCCAAAGGGCCAGCCGGAGCACCCCCTGGAGCCATCTGTTGCAAGATGGTATACATCGCATTTAGGAATGCGGTACTATCGGCTCCACGGGTGGGAAAAGGCGGATACTGGGGTGCCTGTATCGAAGGCGACCCCGACGCCGGCCTCGACGTCTGCGATGCCGGAGACAACACCAGAGGCTTCAATAGATTTTTTCGTCCTGCAGTCTGGCATTGAAGGCCACCAACGCAACTTGTATCCTGGGGAGATACAATCATGCTCTTATGGATGACATTTCCTCATCATTTACGGAGCTTCCCCAGGGTCTTTTGGATGTTGTTTCAGATGCCCAGGCTGCCGCGACCCAGATTATTCAGTCTGGACTGGACACGACTGACTCGGTGGCCAGAGCAATGGGCACGACTGTGGTGGCAAGAAGACAGGCCTGGCTCCGTAATTCGGGGTTTTCTGCGGATGTGCAGTCAACCCTATTGGATCTCCCTTTTGATGGGGACAAGCTGTTTGTCGCCAAGGCAGATTCGGCCTTGGAACGTTTTAAGGAGAGCAGGGCCACAGCCAAATCGTTAGGGCTCCAAGCTCCTTCTTCCTCTGCCTCTTCCAGGATTTTCAGGAGGTTTCGGGGATTTGGGCGTGGCTCTTCCTCCTCTTCCTTTCGGGGGAGATTCCAGCAACCTGCCTCTTCCCATCCCTATAGATCTTTTAGAGGGAGAGGGAGGGCCCGCACCAGAGGAGCCTCTCAGCAGCACTCTGCCTCTTCCTCGTCCTCTGGAGGGATGCAGCAGGGAAAGCAGCTTTAGGCTTCCACCATTTCCCACTCACTCCTCTCCTGTAGGGGGAAGATTACAGCATTTTCTCCGCAACTGGAAGACTATTACAACAGACACTTGGGTTCTCAGTATTGTGGGAAAAGGCTACACCCTTCCCTTTCGGGAGTTCCCGCCCCGCCCATCTTATTGTTCAGAAGAACACCTCCTGTTGCTAGAACAGGAGGTACAAGTCTTCCTTTCAAAGGGCGCGGTAGAGTTGGTCCCAGAGCAGGAAAGGGATCGAGGTTGTTACTCAAGGTATTTCCTGATTCCCAAGAAGGATGGTCGGTTGAGACCAATCCTGGACCTGAGGATCTTGAATTGGTTCCTCAAACAGGAAAAGTTCAAGATGTTGACCCTAGCTCAGGTGCTTTTGGCGTTGAACAAGGAAGATTGGATGGTGTCTGTCGACTTGCAGGATGCTTACTTTCATATCCCGATACTCAAGTCACACAGGAAGTATCTCCGGTTTATGGTGGGATCGCAGCACTATCAGTTTGCGGTCCTTCCGTTTGGTCTTACTTCAGCACCTCGAGTCTTCACGAAGGTGATGTCGGTGGTTGCGGCAGAGCTCAGAAGGAAGGGGATAGCAGTATTCCCTTACTTGGACGACTGGTTGATCAAAGCCAAGTCTCCGGAGCTTGTCGCATCATCTGCAGTCAACGACTCAGTTGTTGTTCGACCTGGGTTTTTCGGTGAACAAGCCCAAATCTCACCTGGAGCCCTCTCAGCGCCTCCTGTTCATAGGGGCAGTACTGGATACAACATTGGGTCGAGCCTTTCCTCCGCCTCAGCGGATTCAAGTTATTCAGGAATTGGTTCCAATGTTTCGAAATGGAGCGGTAGTTCCAGTCCTCAAGGTCCTTCGTCTGCTCGGTCTGTTTGCTTCCTGCATTCTGTTGGTCACGCATGCTCGCTGGCACATGAGGGCTCTTCAGTGGTGCCTCCGAAGGCAGTGGTCTCAACACAAAGGGGATCTAGAAGGTGCTGTCAAGATCTCCAGAGATGCTGCGGTGGACTTGAAGTGGTGGATTGCGAGCAACAATCTTTCACAAGGAAAGCCGTTCGAACAGTCGCCACCAGTGGCCACGGTCATAACGGATGCTTCCACTCTAGGGTGGGGAGCTCATCTGGGGGATCTGGAGATCAAAGGCCTTTGGTCTCCAGAGGAACAGATGTTTCATATCAATCTGTTGGAGTTACGGGCTGTACGTCTGGCTCTCAAGGCCTTCCTCCCTTCCCTTCGTGGTCAGTCGGTACAGGTCCTAACGGACAATACTACCACGATGTGGTACATAAACTAACAGGGAGGAGTAGGGTCGTACCTTCTCTGCAAAGAAGCTCTTCGACTATGGTCCTGGGCAAAGGACCATCAGATTTGCTTGGTAGCAAATCATCTGGCCGGGGTCTTGAATGTACGTGCGGACAGTCTCAGTCGCCAATTCTCGGCAGACCACGAGTGGCGTCTCCATCCAGATCAAGTCCGTTTAATCTTCCAAAGGTGGGGGTTTCCTCGGGTAGATCTGTTTGCCA
Organism: Pleurodeles waltl; assembly: GCF_031143425.1. Taxonomy (NCBI): domain Eukaryota; kingdom Metazoa; phylum Chordata; class Amphibia; order Caudata; family Salamandridae; genus Pleurodeles; species Pleurodeles waltl. Next base: position 724,580,622 of record NC_090440.1, on the reverse strand, counting down.
CTCTGGAGAACGCGCATTGTCCGTTATTCTGCAGCCTCCAGTATCCGATGCAGGGAGCGTTAGAGGACGCGTTTCAAATAACCTGGTGCGGCCAGTTGCTTTACGCGTTTCCTCCCATACCCTTGATTCCTCGAGTATTGAGGAAGATTCGCCAAGACCGGGCTCTAGTAATCTTAATAGCTCCGGATTGGCCAAGGAGGGTGTGGTACTCCGACCTTCTCCAACTCTCAATGTGCCCTCCGCTCCATCTCCCTATCAGGGCAGACCTCCTCTCGCAGTCGCAGGGGCAGGTTTTACACCCCAACCTCCAGAGTCTGCACCTACATGCCTGGAGATTGAACGGGGCAACCTGAGTTCCTTCTCTCTCCCGCCTGATGTAGTGGATGTTATATTAGCGGCCAGGCGACACTCCACTAAATCTATTTACTCTAATAGGTGGTCTAAATTTGTGGCGTGGTGTGGAGAGAGGCAGATTAATCCCTTACAAGCTCATCTATCGGATGTTTTGTCTTTTGCTCTGTATCTAGCGCAGAAAGGCTGTGCAGTGGCTACCATTAAGGGTTATTTATCGGCCTTGTCAGCCTTCATATGTCTTCCAGACCAACCATCGTTATTTAAATCCCCTATTGTTGTCAGATTTTTGAAAGGTCTTCTAAATAAATATCCTCCAAAACCATTCGTTATGCCGCAATGGGATTTGTCCTTGGTCTTGACTTTCCTTATGGGGTCCCCTTTTGAACCTATGCATTCTTGCCCCTTAAGGTATTTGGTTATAAAAACAGTCTTCCTGGTTGCTATAACATCTGCAAGGAGAGTGAGTGAGTTGCAGGACTTATCGGTATAGCCCCCTTATACAACTTTTTATGGGGATAAGGTGGTGTTGAGGACCAAGGCTGCTTTCCTCCCGAAGGTTGTTTCACCTTTCCATTTGGCACAGACAATTACTTTGTCCACGTTCTATCCTCCGCCTCATCCTTCTAAAGAGGAAGAAAGACTGCACCGGCTGGACCCAAAGAGAGCGTTAAGCTTCTTTATTGATAGAACGAAGGATTTCAGGCTGGAGGATCAGCTGTTCATTGGATACGTGGGCAAGAGGAGAGGAAAGGCAGTCCACAAGAGAACACTATCCAGGTGGGTTGTTCTTTGCATTAAAATCTGTTACTCTTTGGCAAAGAAGGATCCTCCTGAGGGCATTAGAGCTCATTCCACCAGAGCTAAGTCGACCACTTCGACCTTGGCCAGAGGTGTTCCTGTGTTCGACATCTGCAAGGCCGCAACTTGGTCGTCCCTTCACACTTTTGCGAAACATTACTGTTTGGATTCTGAGGTTAGAAGGGACGGCCATTTTGCACGGTCAGTGCTGCAGGATTTCTTGGTTTGACCATTTAGGCACCCGCCACCGGGCGTGGTACTGCTTTGGGACTCTATTCATTAGGTGAGGAATCCACAGGTAGTTGTATCCATCAGAAGAAAGAGTTACTTACCTTCGGTAGCGACTTTTCTGGTGGATACATAAGCTACCTGTGGATTCCTCACGGTCCCACCCGCCTCCCCGTTGCCTTTCTGGTCTTACCAAGTAATCCTTGAGTGTGCTCCTCTTGGTCTTCAAGGTTGCAGTAGATGTTGTATATATGGATATTTGTGTATATTTATCTGTATATATGTATATATATATATGTATGTATATATCTTTGTGTATATACATGATTTGCATATATTTGTTGTTTTAATAAAAAAAAAAAGAGAGTTATATTAAATTTACAGCTATTCATTGCAATGTTGTGTATTTTACAATGTTATGGTATTTTACCTTGCTCTTTCATTGCATTGGGTTGTTGTTCTCATGCACGTAAAAAATTGTTGGTACTGACGTCGGCACGTCGTCGAGGACCTCTTATTGCCTGTATGACGTCAGACGGCGTCGCGTGGGCTAGAGTGACGTCCTCGTCGACGTGCAGAGACTAGGAAGAAGATTTCCGTCGAATGCTGGCACCATGGGAGTATTCATTAGGTGAGGAATCCACAGGTAGCTTATGTATCCACCAGAAAAGTCGCTACCGAAGGTAAGTAACTCGTTCTTTAAGGTCATGTCCTTTCCAAGCGATAGATATCAGTTGGTGTATTTCAGAATTCTGTACACTAAAAGTATTTTCTGACATAAATACAGTGTCCTAAATTTCATTAAAAAATATCACCCCTTTGGGTGTAGATTTTGTATTGTTAAACCCATTTTGGAGATATTTTGTAAGCCATTTTTAGGATCTAATATTATTGTCAGGTGGCGTATTCTATCTCAATATGCAAGGATAGGCGCCATGGTAATAATAATGCATTGCAGCATGGAAGAGTGACTGCCTGTTCTAGAGTATGAATGGCAACCGTGTGGGATGGTAATATTAGAAATTTGTCAAGAAGTGTGAAGTATTCCACAAACCCTTACCAAACACTGTTGCATGAACTTCCAATCCTAAAGAGAAGTGAAAAAGGAACCGAATATGAAGCTAAGTTCACCTCCGTAAGACATGCTTGACTCCTGTCCCCGATGGTAGTCTTAGAGATATTCTATTTGAAGCATGTGCATCTTTGAAAGATTTAATTCTGTTGAAGAAAGCTACTTGCTCATAGCTGGAGTTACCCAGAGACAAACGTTTACCATATTGAAATTAATAATTCACATTGAAGCTCTTGTGCTGAGGATGGCCTTTAAGGGTGTAAACAGAGGTTCAACCATCAGTTTTTAATCTCTTTGTAAATTATTACACTTCATGTAGATTCATTTGCATTGTTCTCTGCTCAGGAACCGTTGCCTTTTTTGCAGTTGCAGTTTAAAAAAAATCATTTTAATTTAATTATTATTTCAGTTGGGACTAACATCCAACGTTTAGGGGTTCAGGAAAAAAAATGTGTATTACTTAGTTGTTTTTTTTTTTTTGTTAAGAATTTGCTTGATAAACTTAGTGTTCAGGGTTGAAGAGCACTTTAGAAAATAAGTTAATCTAATGTCTTAAAACATTTTTTATTTAAACACCTTTGATTGAAATTACTATGCCAACAGCAAAGAGCTAGGCAGTGAGTGGAAGTATACAAAACAAGCATTTACAATGCAGTAAGTCTCGCATTTGTGAAAGTTAGAGCTCCTGGCGTTGAAAATGGCTTTTTAACTTTTTTTTTTGTTTGCAGTAGAATAATATATGCATAGCACTATTGCCATTCGTATGACCTTGCGGTGCTGGAAAACCACAAAGTGGGAAATAGGTTACGAGGGAGGGATACAAGAGTAATATGCTGGCTGATGGGGAAAAAAAAGTAACAACATCCTGAATAAGCAAACACTCATAGAGAATGCAAGATTAAGTAAAGCATGTGAAATGTAAGCAGGAACAACATGGTTATGTTCACGCTTTTACACTTATAATATGCTGATGAAGCATGGCAAATGTCAGCAGGAACAACATAGTTACGTTAGCTGAGTGCAAGAATGCTATGGGAATGAAAAGGGAAGCTTTGCCGAACACGAGCAGGAAACCAAGAAAAATAAAATGTCCCCCAAAGAACAGATAAGCACGACAAAGCTGGGTAAAAAATGAGGGCCAAAGAGGCATGACTGGCCACTAGCAGGCAAGAAATTTAAAATCACACTGAAACAAACAAGTGAAATAGCTTTAAGCCTACAGAAGTATGCTAAATGTATACAAGGGGCTGTATGCTTATGCTCAACCTAAAAATGTGCCAATGTGAAGGGCTTGTAGATAGATCTGTGCAACAAAGGTTGAAATGTTGGTCAAGTGTGCAAGCTGCACAGACCTGTTTAACACGCAGACCAAAGGATGAAATGCTGGCCTTGTGTGCATGTTAGACATATATGTTTTACCCGCAGACGGTTGGATGAAATGCTTGCCTGGGGTGCATATTGCACAGATCTATTTAACCAGCAAACCAAAGGTTGAAATGTTGGCTCAATGTGCTTGGGGATGTTCAACCTGCAGATCAATGGTTAAAATGTTGGCCTAGTGAGCAAGTTGAACAGATGTGCGTCACTCATGGATCATGTGTTCAAAATGTGCCCAAGCTCGATAAGATATAACCCATTGGTAGAGCACTATGTAGCTGGGTAATGATAATTTAAGACCAAGGAAAAAGTGCTGCAGTGCTGTGATATTCTAATTCAAATCCAGTGAACACACAATCAATCAGGAATTTGTAAAGCGCACTACTCAACCATGAGGGTCTCAAACAGTCAGGTCAAACAGCCAGGTCTTGAAGTTTCCTGAAGGTAAGGAGGTCTTTGGTCTGGCGCAGGTGGGTGGGAAGTGTGCGCCACTTTTTGGCAGCGAGGTGCGAGAATGATCCACCCCAGTTGTAGTTCTGCGGATGCGTGGACGGTTGCAAGGTCGGCGGAGCGGAGATGATTGGTCGGGGTGTAGAAGGAGAGTCATCTTTTGAGGTATTCTGGTCCAGTGTTGTGCAATGCTTTGTGAGGAGTTTGAAGGTGATTCTCTTGTTGACTGGGAGCCAGTGCAGGTTTTTCAGGTGGTCTGTGATGTGGAAGTGGCGGGGGATGCGCAGGATGAGGCGTGAGGAGGCGTTCTGTTTGCGTTACAGCTTCTTCTGGAGTTTGGCCGTGGTTCCTGCATAGAAGGGATTGCCGTAGTCCAGTTTGATGCTTAGGAGGGCTTGGGTGGCTGTTCTGATTTCGGTGGGTATCCATTTGTAGATCTTTCGGAGCATGCGGAGGGTGTTGAAGCAGGAGGAGGAGATGGGGTTGACTTGCTGGGTCATGGATAGTGAGGGGTCCAAGATGAATCCTAGGATGAGTGCGTGGTCGGTGGGAGTTGGAGCGGTTCTGAGAGTGGCAGGCCACCAAGAATCATCCCATGCAGAGGGGGTGGCACCGAAGATGAGGACTTCCGTCTTGTCGGAATTGAGTTTGAGGCAGCTGCTCTTCATCAGGTTGGTCTTGGTGGAGTCCTCGGTGAGGGAGAGGATAACACTTACCCAATCCCCCCCTCCTTACCACCTAGTCCCAATAGGGCCTTGGGGGCTCAAGCTGAAAAATACCATGATCTGGTGGGTGATTATACAAGAAGCTCAACTAGTGGCAACTCTGCCCCCCACCAACCCCACAAGAGAGACACAGACACACCCCACAAACTTCATAATCACTTCACTAGAAAAGCTGCCTCTCCTCACAGCCTCATCCCTTTTGCCGCTACCCAAACACAAAGGACAACTCAAGGTTTCTTCACTTGTCATGAATGTCTGGCAAGACCTGCTGACTGGGCCCCAAAAGCCAGGGAGATCTCAGAAGTAAAAGTGAGTGTTAAGAGTTTTTTTTAATGAGCTGGGGGAGGCAAAGTGTGTGTCTAGGTGTAAACACAGAAGCAGCCAGGAAGGACTGGAGAGTGGGAGAGCAAGGTCTGTTCTGGGTGTGTGTGGTGGGGGAGAGAAGCACCTGCTGAGATGTAGAACAGGGCCTACCAAGGGGGGGGGGAAGAAAACAGGAGTGGGGCTTGCTGTGGGGAAGTGAGGAGGGCAGACCTTATGAAGCGCTCTGACATCTTGGAGGCACCTTTTGTGAAGGCCAGAGGGAAAGAGATGAAGCTCCCTGAGGCAGGGAGATCCCAGCACGAGCAGCCAAGAGACTGTTGCAGAGCTCCACAGGGAGCAGCAGGGAGATGAGGTGCCCTGCTAAGGAACACTTCACAAGTGGTGTTTAATTTGAGGGTGGGGGCACCCCCCGTTTTTTTGTGGACTGGTACCTATTTTTCCTGCATCCAACATTTACAGAGGGCACAAGAGTGAAACAGACACAAACTGAGACATCAGAGGTAGAGAAATACTGATTCATCGTGGCAAAAGGAGAAAGCAGCAAGCTGCAAGAATGAGCCGAAGGGGAAGAGACTGCCTGATAGTATATTAAAGAAGCTTGAGGTGGATTTAGGACTATGCAGCCTTGGTGTTCAGTGCGTGCACATTTGATTGCACTGGCTGCGTGTATCAGAGCAGAGCTGTGGGCACTGGCACTCTTTCATTTACAAACTAAGCACTGCTTCGCAGGTATCGGTCACAAAAAAAATCCAACGCAGAGCATGTACACCAAATCCACCATTAACTTAAGCGTGACGTGCAGTATAGAGATGCTTCCCAACATGCTTTCAGAAAAAATAATGGTGCCCAGCTGAGTTCATTTTGGGAGGCAGGAGTAATGTCTTCCTTTCTCACTACTCACCGCTTCCATGTACAGTCATTCACAAGAAATAGAAAAAACAGACTTCAAATCCTAGAACGTAATAGGTCAACAAACGTTCTGACAACACAATAATTAGAAACCTGATGCTAGGAGCAAGAAAGCCAACCCCGGACCCCAGGTGTTCAGAACTAGTTTGGTCGTAAGTGCTGAAGTAAAGTTTATACAGCTTTGAAGCACCACACTGAACCGATATCTCTTCCATTCAAGTCCAGTACATGTAAATCACCCCCTGTGCGCACATAACATTATTTCTCCTGAAGGTGACCTTTATTTAACGTATCAGTACAATCTTGGAATGCACATGAGGGCATGGCTCTCTGCCTAGCACTGACAACTCCTGCAGCCTCCAGCGCTGAACTGCTTGTGCAGAGTTGTCCCGTCGCCCTCAAGTCCGGGAGGGAGTCCATCCGTTGAGAGAACCACGATTAAACATGGTATCATCCAACGAGAGGTGAGGAAACAACTGAACACAAAGTTTGCACCCCAGAGTTTTTCAGGTATTCGCTTCTAGGCACATGGTGGAATTATTGTCATCTCTGGGAATCCAATAATTTCCAACAAGGGTACTTCCATATATATCTTCCCGTTTAAATTAAGCATCTTTGTGTTTTTTTTTTTTTTTTTTAGGGGGCGGGGGGTGTGTGTAAGTGGTGTTCTGAGGTGTGCTTCAAGTTGAGCAAGGACTGTACTCCCCAGGCACCGATGGGAGGTTAATACAGAACGCTATGGAGGGTCACGTGCACCATTACTAGAGTCAGTGCTTTGAAGCCCATGCAGTAGATTCAAAATGAGCACCGTCGGGGATAGCGGAGGTTGATTCCAACAGGGAGAATCAAGTTCAGACAAGTGGTCCAAGTGCATTAAAAAAAAACAAGCCGAAGCATTTCGGCTCCGTCGCCGCCATGGAGCGCGATGGAAAGAGAAAGCAAATGGTGTGAATTAACTGGTGCTCATGGAAAGCACTCCAATAACGCCAATCGAGTTTATGTTTTCAACTTCAGAGCGCCATGGAGCACCAAGGAGAGAGTCAAAAGAAAAAACAGTAGTTCGTCCACACTGCAGTATATGGGAATGCTGCAATTATCCAAGTAACAGAGTCAGTCTGCAAGGCGTGACGAAATAGCCTCAGGGCAGGGCAAAGGTAAAGCATTTACCAGTGGCATCAAGTGATTTTTGCAAGGCAAGCCTAAAACCGAATGAAAATGATGTGCATGAGGTGGGTGTGGTTAAAGCTCACAGATAGATAACAATAAGTCAAAAAGCAGCGCTTGAGCACTGCTACACTCAGCGTATAAATGAGCTCTGGAAATACAAATAAGCCTACTTATAACTCAGAGTGCCTTTTCAGTTAATGCCGAGTTCAGGTACTTAATACCTCATCACTCGTGTGCGCTCTCACTCTTGCATCCATCATTCAACTGCTGACTTATTATCCCAATCATCCATTTAGCCATCCACGGTAAAGGATACCCACAAAGTCAATGAGCATATGTAATGTAAACCAAAAGAACAAAAGTAGAAAAAAGAAAAATGCTACCTCATAAACACGGCAAACGTGCTTGCAATTAAGAATAATAAATTAAACATTGCAGTGAGCAGCCATCTTCATATGGTATTATAAATGGAGATTAATTGCTGTATCAGTCCAATGATCATGAAATGCTGCTTCTAAACGTGGTGTTCGCCTTGGAACGGTAAAAGAATCATACACTGTGAGCAATACACTTCAAGATGGCTGCCCAGCTTAGAATCAATGGCTATGTGGGATGCAGTGCACCGCAGATAAAATGAGCAGTAAACTAGTGACCTTGTAGCATTGTCTAGGGAGCTGTCTGGCACTCCAAAGAGGAAAAAATATATAATTAAAATGCCAAGAAAACAGGGGCCCTGTGAAAAGAGAAAATGCAAAGCTAAAGCAATTGGTGCACAAGTCCTGGCTTTGAAGCACACTTCATTTCTGCTGGATGCACATCTGTGATCATGCAAAATTCTGTCCTCTGAGTGTAATAAATGATACCTGAAGTTTTCATGGCCAAGGGACTGCCACATCACGATGGACTGCCTTCTAAAAATACAGATATGGATATCAATCTGCTTACTCTACCTACATACAAAATACAGAATTCTCACCCCTCTCTCCCAGAAATAAACGCAAACTGGATCTAACTCTAATAATCAATCTAGCAACTACTCCCTTCCTATCATCACATTAACTTTAAAATCCCTTGGTTTCTTCACCAACATTTACATGTCCCTTATCCCGCACATCAATAAACTAACTCATTCAGCTTGTAGCTTCATTCATGCCCTGAAAAAATACATCATCTACTGACCACCAGGGATCTTACAACTGCGGCCCACAGCCTAATCACCTCCCATCTTGACTATGGCAATACCGTTTTTGAGGATCACTTTGACTTCTTGCCACCATCAAAGTGGTTTTCCATGCAACTTGCTCTACTGGTTGCCTTCTCTAGGAAATTTGACTCTAGTCCTCAGGGAACTCCATTGGCTCCCTGTCACTCCAGAGTTAATTTCAAAATCAGATGCATCATCCACAAGGCCATCCAGCTCCAGCCCTCTCCTTGCCTCCCTGCTCCCCTCACTATCTTTGGTGGTGAGAGAGGACTTTGTTACACTCATTCTCTACTTTTGGAAAATCCTACCTTAACAACTAACTAGCACTAAGACAGTCTTTCTCTGGACCTGCAGCCATATTCTGGAACTCCTTTCCTCCTTTCTCCAGACCCCAATCTGATTTACCTTCAGGAAATTTCTAAAAACTCACCTATTCTGCGTTCACATCAAACAATCCCTCCAACCCCTACTTTCAGGCACCTCTTCGGTCCCTGCTAGATTCAGCATGAGCTCATCATTCTCTCCTCTCAATTCTTATTAGCTATTCTGTACTCAGTATTTTTCGTATTTGATATTGAGGCTTCCTAGGTAGTTATGTAAAGCTGCTTACACCTACCTAGTTAATTGGCACTACAGAAAACTGTAAATAAATAATGAATAGAGAAATATTTAGTTGAGCCGATGTCTGACGTTGTCTGAACCCTCTATGTAGAGTCAGGCAGCCATCTAAAGCTAACAGCCATACATAATAAATAACTTTAATACACACACCACTATATTATATGCACAACACAATGCAACTTCTCTAGAGTCATATGATGGAATCAAGAATGCAAATGTAATCCTAGGACTTGTGGGGGGGTAACAAACGGGGATCACCTGTTCAAATGCTGTTTCAGGGCGCAAACCGTGTAATTCAGTAAATCACAGGGTTTGTGACAAAAATGTGTTTTTTTAATGTACTAAACCTATTTAGCTATATAGTAACATCTTGCCAATTGCTAAATAAGTTTAGGAAACCATTAGGAATCACTATGTGAAGGAGGATGTTTAGGGCGTCCCTTCCACATGGTGATTCCTTATGGTATGTATTAATGTTTTGTGACCAAAATCCAGCCACAGAACATTAGTATTTTACCCACTACTGAAAGGTAGTGGTAACCAATCACAAATGAGGAGGGGTCCATAATGGATCTCTTCTCTTTGTGAATGGTCAAAAAACATTTTTGGGAGTAGGCAGTGGTGCATAGTACAGTTTTAAAAACCTTTTGTAAAAACCATCCAGTTTTCCTTGAAGGAAAACAGGCTGCATTTAAAACGCATGCATTATTTAAAAGTAGTCACAGACATGGTGGTCTGCGGACCCCAGCAGGCCACCATCACTGTGATGGCAGAAAATCGTAGTGGGTTGCAATTTGTGCCCTACCTTATTAAGTCATGAGGTACATTAAATTGCGACCCATTTCCATTCGCTATTTTGTGAATTGACTTATTAGTACATAGATCGGTTCATAAAATACCATAGGATTGCAAATAGTCAGTGCGCAATTTGTGACCTCTTTTTGCAAATCCTGTCTTTGTACATCTGTCCCCAAAGCCCTTGCCTACTACAGAAATCTCAGATTTCATGTAGCAAAACTACTGTTTGCAGTTTTTAACACATGTAATAACAATCAACCCTTAAAGGCAGCTGTTGTTAGCATGTGTTTTTCACCATACAAGGTATACAGGTAAACAGAACAGACACAGGTCATGTGACTTAACATTTTCCAATTATTCAATAAGGTCTGCAGCCTTTAATAATGGCCTTTCACCATAATGAATACTGGCCTAATGTGTTGAGCATAAGACAACCACCAGACATAGCCATTAAGTTACAAATATGTGCAAAATAACAATTGGCAAAAAACATATAGAACCCCTCTTAAAATTGTATAACGGCGATTATCACAGTGAAAATCTTCTTCCCCGAAGGCTTGTCATATAGTGAGGCCTAGGCAAAATCTCTTACCATAGTATTCTCCCTGTAGCAAAATGATCTTACTAGCCAATTTACACCTTTCCATCGTTAAAGGACTATTGGCTCCAACACATGACTGTCACTAAAACATGAGTTTGCCCTACTCCTTTTTTTTTTTTTTTTTTTTTTCTTTTTCTTTTGTTGTAACGTTTGATTATAGTCCGATCAGACCTATGACATAGTACATAACTTATCCCATGTGAACCAGTTAGGTGTGTAGCCTTTGTCATTGGCTTGTCAAAAAAATTAGATTACTAAATTCAGTTTTTAGTCTACCCTTTCCCACAAGGCAATAGTCCTAAAGTTACACACATGTGCACAATTAAAAAGGTGAATTAATATACAGGTCCACCCAAGGGAGCATAATAAGGATTATCATAATGCAAATCTTTTACTCTCAGGGTTTTTTTTTTAGATGGGTTACCCAATGGCAGCACCCTTGCCTGCTATGGTAAACTTTGAGATTATATGACAAATTAACTGTCTACAAACATTGTCATAGCAATCAACCTTTAAAGGCCTGTTGGCTTTAAGATATGTTTTCACTCTAATTTAGTCGCCCAAATAGCTTTTTTTGTAGCTTTTCAAAACAAAACAGAGCTGTGTCATCTGACTTATCTTTTCCTAATGCACTAAACAGCCCTGTAGCCTTTATCATTGACTTGTAATCATGAAAAAACATTGTCCTGTTGTGTTGAGCCTATGCTGTTCCGCAAATCAACCTTCAGTTTTACAGCCGTAAAATTCAATATATGTACAAAATTACAACAGCCAAAATAATATACACCACCTTCTATGAAGGCCTGAAGAAATTCTCATAGTACAAACAGTCTGCCCGATGATGGGCCTGTTACAGAGGGTAAACAACATAAAAGCCCTTTCCTACAAACACAGTCAGAGATTCTATATACATACATAATTGTATACAAACATTACCACAGCGTATGAACAATCCACCCATAAAGCTATATTACCTTTGACATGTGTTTTTGAATTTTGCTTTATAAACAAATTGGCTGTATTGTCTTTCTTTCAGCTCTTCATAAAAACAGTTCAGACCCATGGCATTTACTTAACTTTTCCCAAAGAACCAGTCAGGGCTATAGCCTTTATCATTAACTTGTCGCCATAACCAGTTTAGGCCTACACAGATCCACATGACAACCATTTGCATAAAGTCATAAAATAACAAATATGCACACAATTACAATAGATAAAACAATAAACACCTCTCATAAGTGAGCATAACACCGATTCTCACAGTGTAAGTCTTCTTCCCTAAAGGTTCATCAGAGAGGGTAAGAACAGCAAAATCCTTGCCTACCACTGTAATCCATGACATTCCATGTGACAAAATACCTGTATACAGAATTTACCACAATGGAGACAAATCACTGTTACAGCTGTGGTTATGTTAACAGATGCTTTTCATAATAAGTCATACTGCCTTTGTAGCTTTTCATAATAGCAAATCAGACCTATGATATCTAACAAATGGCTTAAATTAATAACCAATTCCTGCCTTCTGTGTTGAGCATAAGCTTTCCACCAGGGCATAAAGTGTAATACAAGCACTCATTTTTAGTGGGAGCATTAAATGTCTGCTCAACCAATGCTGTATTTAAGGGAGTCAACATGTAGGGGGTACCAAAGTCCTCTCTAATAGTGGTTCTTAAAGGTCTTGTTCTGTTATTCACATAATTTCAGGTGATAGCTGCACTGTTAAGCCAGACCTAAAAATAATAGACTTCTTTCAAGATCTGTCAAGGTTGCATTCACAAAATATATCCTTGTCTTTCCACAAAAATAATTTTGAATAAAAATAAAGAAAATGAATAAATGCTTCTAGTTCACCATAGTCCATTTGCTGCTCCCTGACACTGGAAACATCCATCCCACACCGATATTCAAACAAAAACATTAATCTCAGCATATAAAATGCTGTTTATTGAAAGACTATGTCTGATCACGTACCACAAAGAGGACATGGGGCTCCCAGCTACCCTTAGAACACAATCTATGATCTGTGACGTGTTGGGCAAAATGCAGAAGGCAAACAAAAACATTCCTACATGCAGAAATTTGAGGACAGTGTTGTTGAACCTTGAAGTATACAGGCGGTTAACTGGGTGAGACAAAGTATTCGGTGACACGATGTGAGGCACCTTACATGGCCTCTAATGACATTGAACAGCACAGTCTTGCATCCGTATGTTTGCCACTAAAGACCGTTCTATTCAGGACTTTACTACACCAGCAACAATCTAAAACTGCTCATCTCAAATGTCTGTTTTTTTGTGGTGTGTTTAAGCAGTTTTAGCATGTTGGTGTGTTGCAGAGTGTTCCATATAAAAGAACTGCTCTCTACCAGAAGCCCAGCCTTCCTTCCTTTTTTTGCATAATTACTGTGGCACTCTAAGCCTGAAATAGTACTACTTTGTTATATACATATATATATTCACTACAAACCAAAGGTTACAGGGCTGTTCTAGTTAGTATCAGATTTTACACTCATAAAACCATAGAAATTCAGCAGTTATAGGTATCTCAAGAAAATATTACTCGGGCTCCCGCCAGGCCGAGTTTTCTCATCAATAATTTTATGACAAATGTTGCAGTGATGTTAGCAATGATGTCATAGAGGATGTCACAGCTGATGTAATATGTGGGGTACTTAGCAGTGCATGGGGAGGGTGCGAGTTATTGACACCTTAGGGTGTGAGTTATAAATTCTTGAGATAACAATAACTATAATTGCTGAATTTCTATTGTGCTTTTTTGTCTGTAAAATCAGTTTAACTATCCCTGCAATCCTTGTATTTTTCCAAGGAATGTCTTTTTTTTTTTTTTTTTAACATAGTTAAAAACTACGTTAATCCAACTGCTGTCATGCACAGCCTTTGGCTGTGTGCGGCAGGGGGATGACTGCAGGGCCTGGTCGTTGGCTAGGCTATGCTGCCAACCCTTGGCTGCAGCCTACCTCACACTGCGAATGGGCTTCAACCATGTATGGCAGTGAGGTTGGCTAAAGGGCCTTACTGTGGCCAACCTCCCCACATGCACCTAACCCTCTGCTACGGGCCTTTAATTGGGGGTGTAAGTGATGATGTGGTTGTGTGACTGAGTGTATGACTGGATTTGTGAGTGACTATGAGTGTCTGTGAGTGGCCTTTTCGGTGTATGAGAGTGTTTGAGTAGTTTTGTAGGTCTGTGAGTGGGTGTGTGTATCTGTATGGATGTGTGAGTAGTTGTATGGGTGTGTGCGTGGCTATGTGGGTCTGTGAGTGGGTGTGAGTGGTTATGTAGGTCAGACAGTGTGTGTGAGTGGCTGTACGGGTGTGGTTGTGTGGATGTGTAAGTGGGTGTGTGAGTGGCTCTTTGTGAGTGGTTTTGTGGGTCTGTGAGTTGTTGTGTGGGTGGGTGTGGCTTTGTGGGTCAGTGAGTGGGTGTGCAAATGGATTGTGGGTCTATGAGTGGCTCTGAGTGGGAGTGTGGGTCTGTGAGCTACTGTCTGAGGTCTGTGTGTGTGTTTTTTTAAATTGCGGTCTGGATCCACAGATCATGGGGTTGCATGGGGTTGGGAGTGCCGTGGAGGGTCCGTGGATCCTTGCGTACCCCCCCAAAAAAAACATATTTGGGTAATTTCACGACCTTGAGAGGTCCTTCAGAGACCCCGCCGTCAGTCCCATGGGGGTCAGGATACCTCTACCCTGACTGACCCCTTCTATCATTTTTATGTTTTATTCCCCTGTATCCCCCAAGAACTGAGTCCTGATACACAAAATAGTGACGCACCTTTCCTGTCCGGTTGCATTCAGCCAATCACAGAATTGCAATTGGCACATGGATCCGCAGATACGCCACAGTGGATCGGTATCTCTAGATATATATAAATCTTTTTTCTTCAGTAACTCCAAAACTACTGAACAGATTTACAGCAAATTACAAAAAAGAGATCTTTCTGGAGCAAGATATAGCTTTCTGCTAAATTTAGTGTAATTTTGTTCAGTGGTTCGGGCTGTAGTCTTATCTAAAATCCCTGTGGGAAATTGCATGGAAAAAATACTTTTATTTTTCACCCCTCCTTCTGTTCAGCCCCCACTTGACATATCACCATTACTTTTTTCAGACAGAAGCTGAAGTGAGTGGCAAACTAGTTTTGAAAATGTTGTGAAGATTCGTCAAGCTGGCCAAAGTTTTATTAGCAAAACAATAAACAATTTTCCTTTGGAAACTAGGTCCTTACTAACTTAGGGGTTGTTTGACACATCTTATAGACATATACAAACACATATACACACACACATACACACACATTCTCTCTCTCTCTCTCTCTCTTGCTCTCTCTCCCCCTCTTTTCTCTTTGTCTTCTCTCTCATATATTTGACAGACATCTGAAGTGATATTTTGCTTCTGCCAACCAATGGGGCAGTGGGTCAGCCTACTTCATCCATTGTCTCTATTTACTGTGAGCAACTTTATTTTGCTTGTGCACATCTGCCTAAAGCAGTCAACTATAGTTACAGGACTAGTCGGCCAGTTTCTTCTTTCCTGGTTTTTGATATTTATTTGTGCTACTGACTATTTTTTACTTTAATTTTTGCAAACATCTGCTATCCACTCTTAACTGTGTTTTGTTTTTTTACTTTTTAGCTTCTAATGGACTCTAATACCTGTGCATGCAAAGCAATAAAATAACATTCTAGGTTTGACAAGGCCAGACATTACTAGCTTTGTGAAAGCTTGTTTTTGGGCCAGAATGTTTTGTTCAGATGCCATTAAGGATGCCATACCTCGATAAATTATCAGTGATTTGATTTTGCTAATAAACACATGCCCAGAAGAAACTCTAATACTGCGCTCAGTAACATTACTATGTTTGAAGTTTGCAAGGCTGTTTGAGGGCTTCTGTGCTAATTTTCATAACCTAGTATTGTATGGACATTAATCGCAGGGCATATGCTAGGATTCAAAAATCAATCTGACCGCTTCTGTTGGTTTGAATATGTGGTCAACTGTGTAGGTCGCATCAGCTGTGGAAGAGGATCCAAAGAATAACTACGTGCATGTACCATTTGACTGACTGGAAAAAAATACATGCCACATCGAATTCCCAAGACTTTCAGTCTGTGCAGGTTACCACTCTAACCTGACAACACTCATTGGAAAAGATAGTATCTCAAACATATTAGGTAAAGCTAGAAGAGTAGAGTTAAAGCCAGGTTTAGCTTTTTGCCTGCCTGATGCAGTTTCAAAAATCACAAATAAAAAATACATAAACATAGAAGCCTTGAATTAGCCCTTTCTATCAATTGTCTTTTCAACGTTCATACACATTGTGCTAACACACTTTATAGTATGTGGCAGTGGGTGAGCCCAGTTCATTTATTGGCTGTCTTCCCCCATAAGAGATGGCATTGTTACTGATTATGCGTGCACAACTTCCTAAAATGAATTATGCTTCAGTAGCAGGACTGGAGGACCAATACTTTGCTTTGCCGATTTTATTTTCATTCTTTATCCCTTTTAATATTTTAGTCATCCCTGTGTGTTTAAATTGTCTCTTTCAGGTTACAGTAATTTAAAACCTGAACAACCTTTTCTTTGCACCAGTATGTACCAGATGTACTGTTGGGGCGAGAGGTCTTCTGCATGGATATAGAGAGTGTACTTTCCTGCCCTATGTTGATCTCCTGACAAGTCACTGTAAATTTGTACTTTTCTTGATCTGTCTTGTAAACATGACAATCATGCGTGTCCACTGAGGGTTTCACTATTTACATCGATTGAAGTCCTAGAGTTTGGTTCTGAAGTCAGGGGTGCAAGCATCTATACTGAGAGGCACCTGTACCTATGTACCGTGTAGGGGATTTGCCTTCCTGCTCCCTCTGTGCAGTCCCGGTTACCAGAATTATTTTTTACCTATGTCCTATCTGTGATGTGTTTTAAGAACCGGTGGTTTCTTTGAGCGAGGACAGAAAGTCATTTTGCTTAATGAGAGCTGAGCTGATATCTGTTCTGCAGGGTATTCCAGCCCCCTGGTGCCCCTCCCTATTCCCTGTAGAAGCTAAAAGGGTTTGGGTAATTGCGGTGGACACAGGATAGAAAAGTAGCAGATCCCGCTGATTGGATCTGAATGTCAGTCAGGAAATGATTAGTTTGGCCTCATCAGCCAGTTGTTTGTTTAAGGCTGTTATACTTTTCTTACCAGACACAGACCAAGGTAGTTGAGGAAGCCGGGATCTAGTCCTGGAATTCAGGAGGGCTGGATTGCCGTTCTATCTGACCCTGGTACAGAGTTTGGACCTGAGAAGTCGTCTCTGTGACGAATTACCTTTGAAAGGAATTGGAAATTCTGTCGAAAAGAAATGGCTCGGCTCTTTAGGTTGCATCCCAGCAGAGAATTTACTATCTGTTAGTCTTATGGAGGTAGTTGGCACTTTGACATACAAGGAGAGCAGGAGACTGCACACAGCTGTACGAGATAAGGAAACTTGCTGCATGTTAGACTTGTCCGTCTTAGGGTGGTCTTCCCCCTCCAATTTTTTGCTTTCACTCCTGTTCTGCTGAATTTGTTTTCGTTGGCCATAGGACTCTGCACACTTTACCACTGTTAACTAGTGCTAAAGTGCTTGTGTTATCTCCTTTAAACATGGTGAAATTAGCTTGCACCTAATTGGCACAGTTCATGTGCTTATACATCCCTATTAAAGTGGAACTATAAGTGCCTAGGCCATGTAAACTAAATGCTACTAGCCCACCTCCAGTACTGATTGTGCCATCTACTTAAGTAGTCCTTCAACCATGCCTCAGGCCAACCACTGCAGCCTGTATGTACAGTTTTAAACTGCCATTTCGACGTGGCAAAATAAACCTTCTGCCCGCATCTTAACCTCCATTTTTAATCCTACTAGTATAGGCCCTGAACAGCCCATAGAACAGACTGCATTATATTTAGAAAATTGGAGATGTACCAATAAGTTTGTATGTCCTGGTAGTGACCAACTCCTAAATTAATTTCTCATTGCTCAGAGGCCTACCTCGCCCATAAGAAAACATTGGGTTACCTTATCACATTTCATGAGTGATAAGTTTTGATTGGTTGGGAGCAGATAGAAAAGTGAAAGCCATGTTTGGTATCTCAGGAATTGTAATGAAAAACCCTCTAAATAGAAAGGGCCTATTTTAAGTCACAGTTCTAAAAATGCTACTTTTAGAAAGTTGACATTTTCTTGCCTACCCATTTGTTGCCTGTTCCTGAGTCACATGCCTAGGTGCAGATGGCAGTTGGGGTGTGTGTATTCCTCCCAGACAGTATCACAAAGGATGGCCTTGGTGTTGGCGGGGTAGGCCATGTCTGACTTGATAGTAGGGCAGAGTTGTCAAATAGGGTGGGCACTTATGTTGCCTTGAATGGTGGGAAAGTAGGCAGACGAGGAACCTTTGACCTCATATCCACTGCTAAAACCAAATCACTGCAATATTGGTACCAATACTCTAGCTTTGAAGAGTAACCCTGTGCACCATTGCCTTTATAATGCAGTTTTAACTGTGTTTTTTATAGTCCTTAGCATTCAGGTGCTGTAATATTGCTTGGGTCAGAACTGTGGCCCAGAGGGCTGTAGAGACTTCAGTTTGTTTCGGTGTATCTTAGTTTTATGTATTTTAAGTTTTTCATGTCATAAAGCAGTTTTCATTTAAAATGTAGAGAACTGTTGGACATTAATCGTATTAACTGGTATTGCAGTCTAAACAGTATCTGAAAGCCTAAGCTACCTCACCTTCTTGAGAAAGCCTTGGGCTGCTCTGTCTGCTACCCTGTAGAGGAGTATTTGGTTAACCCGTTTGGGTGCAGTAGTACTGTGACTACAGGACACTAGTGATCTTCCCTCAGACATTTTGTCTTTTACCTCCTGTTTTTGTTGTATCTTTTTGTTGGCCTTAGGACTCATGGTCCCTTGCGACTTCAAGTAATCTTTTGACCACTAGTGAACCACTAGTGACTTTTAAGCACTGTTTTCACATTTATACTTTAAAAATTAATATCCCGACATCTACTGATTGGATATTTGTTTTTGTTGTTGTTATGCTATTCAGAAAATATTGTCTATTTATCTACACTGGTGTGGAGTCTTTTTGTGGTGCTTTCATGTTGTGCCTGTTTGTGTGCTGCACATCGCCTCTTAAGTTAAGCCTGACTGCGCTGTGCCTAGCTACCAGAGGGTGAGCACAGGTTAACTTAGGGTATGTATCTGACTTATTCTGACTAGGACTTTAGTTCCCTACTTGGACAAGGTGCATACCCAGTGTCTAACAATCTCCAATTAATGCGACTTGAGCTCAGGAAAAACCAACTGCCCTAGTACTCAAGTAAACCTGTTGTCCCATGAACTCATTCGATCTAAAAAAGGGTTTCTATATCTTTTTTACACCTACTGCTGGAAATTACCTTGTACTATCCTGATAAAATAATCAAGGGTGGCTCCTCTGTTAAGTGGAGGAGCGTCGCCACACCCCGCCAGCAGCAGCAGGAGCTGCAAACCTTTCAACACAAAATGAGAATAAATGTTTTATTTCTAAAGGGGCTGGGCCATAGTGATGACAATCAGTGGGGGGAGTGCACAGAGCACTCCCCTCAGTGCGCACATATGTTTGGCCAGCCGTCTCCGGCCAACCAAACACACATGCGCACAGTCTGCATTGGAGCGCCCAGCAGCATCATGATTGGTGCAGGGCAGGCTATGGGGAGCCTGTCCCTTGAGTGCAACAGCAGCAGCGCAGAGACTAGGTAAGTAGATTTAAAAAAATGTATATATATTTGTTTTTTGTATTTTTGTTTTGCTTGCCCGTGCCCTGCCACTATGCTGAGCCGCCGGCCATGACTGAAAATATTATATTATTTTATGAAACAATGGTTCACCAGGGACTCATTTCCTAAAATATGCAATATAATCTTTGGTAGAGCAGGTCCAAAACTTCCAGTGCTACATACAGTACAGTTCAACCTTGAAATAAAGTATTTATTAAAGATCCTTAAGACAAGGTGTAGCAAAATGGCACTGTTGGCATGGTCACCCCCCACTTTTAGCATAGTGTTGATGCCAGCTTTGATTAGAAGTGTGCCGGGACCCTGCTAACCAGGCCCCAGCACCACTGTTCTTTCCCTAAAACTGTACCTTTGTTTCCATAATTGGCACAGCCCTGGCACACAGTTAGGTCCCTTCTAAAAGGTACCCCTGGTACCAAGGGCCCTTTGGCCAGGGAACGTCCCTAAGGGCTGCAGAATGTATTATGCCACCCTCAAGGACCCCTCACTCAGTACATGCACACTGCTTTGCAGCTTGTGTGTGTCAGTGGAGAGAAGGCAGTCGACATGGCACTCCCCTCAGAGTGCCATGCCCACAAACCACTGCCTGTGGCATGGGTAAGTCACCCCTCTAGCAGGCCTTACAACCCTAAGGCAGGGTGCACTATACCACAGGTGAGGGCATAGCTGCATGAGCACTATGCCCCTACAGTGTCTGTCAATTCTTACACATTGTAAGTGCTAGGTAGCCATTCTGAGTATATGGTCTGGGAGTCTGTGATTACAAACTCCACAGCACCATAATGGCTACACTGAATACTGGGAAGTTTGGTATCAAACCTCTCAGCACAATAAATCCACACTGATGCCAGTGTGGGATTTATTGAAAAATGCACACAGAGGGCATCTTAGAGATGCCCCCTGTATGCTAGCCCAACTGCTAGTGCAAGGCTGACCGGTCAGTGCCAGCCTGCCACTTCTAGACGAGTTTCTGGCCACATGGGGTGAGTGCCTCCTTTGTGCACTCTGTGGTCAGAAACAAAGCCTTTCCTGGGTGGAGATGCTTCACACCTCTCCCTGCAGGAACTGTAGCATCTGGCGGTGAGCCTCAAAGGCTCAAGCGTGGTGTTGCAGTGCCCTAAGGCACTCCAGCTAGTGGAGATGCCCAACCGGATGAGCCCCCACTTTTGGCGGAAAGTCCAGAGGGATAATGAGAAAAACAAGTAGAAGTCACCCCTTCAGCCAGGGCCACCTCTAAGGTGTCCAGAGCTGAAGTGAACCCCTCCTTGAGAAATCCTCTATCTTGCTTTGGAGGATTAGGACCAATAGGGATCTGCCCCCCTCCCCAGAGGGAGTGGGCACCAGGAGGGTGTAGCCACCCTCAGGGACAGTATCTATTGACTACTGCCCTCTGACCCTAACACACCCCCAAGTTTAGTATTTAGGGTCGACCCTGAACCCAGCTCTCCAGATTCCTGCTGATCTCAAGAAAGGAGGATTGCTGAGCTGAAAACCCCGCAGAGAAGAGGAGACACCAACTGACTCGGCCCCAAGCCTACCGGCCTGTCTCCTACATCAAGAAGCTGAAAGAGAAGAAGCAACGCGTCCTGCCGGACCAGCGACACGGGAAAGGCCTCCAGGGAACTGCCTGCCTCACCGAGGACCAGGAAAACTCCAGTGGACAGTGGCCCTGTCTAAAGAAAAGACCAGGAGACCAACTTTAAAGGGACTCTCACCTCACTCCAGAAACGTGAGTCCAACTGCTCTGCACCCGACGCCCCCAGCCCATGTTCAGAGAAACCAACTATCCAGAGAGGACCCCCCAGGCGGCTCCAACGACTTGTCCATCCTGGGCTGACCTCTCTGCACCCCTACGATGACGCCTGCAGGGGGAATCCCAAGGACCTCCCTAACCGCGACTGCCCGGGACGGAGATATCCGACGCCTGGAGAAGCACTGCACCCGCAGCCCCCGGGCCAGTGAGAAACTGTCTACTGGTGAAGCAACGATCAACAAGCGGCCCTCACCCTAGCCCAGCCGGTGGCTTGCCCGAGAGGTCCCCCTGTGCCCTGCCTGCAGCGCCTAAGTGACCCCTGGGTCCCTCCATAGAGTTCTATTGAGAACCTGATGCCCTGTTTGCACCCTGCACCTGCCCCCGGAGGGTGAGGTTTTTGTGCCTACTTGGGACTCCTCCAAATCCCCCTGGTCTGCCCCCGACAATGCGGGTACTTGACTGCAAGCAGACTGGAACCGGAGTACCCCCTCGTCTCCATAGGCGCCCACATTATTCTGGCTCCTGTTTGACCTCTGTACCTGAGCAGCCCTGTGTTGCTGGTCCTGGGTGTTAGGGGTTGCCTTGAACCCCCAGCAGTGGGATACCTATGCCCCAGAGACTGAACCTGTAAATGTGGTACTTACCTCAGAAATTGTACTTTTCCTACCTCCCCCAGGAACTTTTGAAAATTGCAGTGTCCACTTTTAAAATAGGTTTTTGACATTTTAAAGAAATCTGTGTACAGTATTGAATCTACTCAAAGTCCTAAGTATTACTATGCAAAGTCCATTTCATTTGATGTACTTACCTGCTAAGTGAATCTTGTGGTTCTAAGAATAAATTAACAAAATATTTTTCTGTATAGAAACCTATTGGCCTGGAGGTAAGTTATTGAGTGTGTGTTTTCACTTATTGCTTGTGTTTGTACAACTAATGCTTAACACTACCCTCTGATAAGCCTAACTGCTCGACCAAACTGCCACAAACCGAGCATTACTATTATCGCCTCTGTCAAGCCTCTTCGGGAACCCCTGGACTCTGTGCACACTATATCTCATTTTGATATAATATATACAGAGCCAGCTCCCTACACTAGGCAAATCAGAGTGCTAGGTGCCCTGAAGTATACACAGTCAAATGTGTGATGACACAATGCAACTTTGTTTATGTACCCTAATAATGTACTAAGGTCAAGTTATCTTGTCTGGGTACTTCCATACAGATACAAAGATTCATTTCTTGACAATGTGAAAAAGAGTGAGGTTCCTAAAGATACCATGTACAAACAGTGGCATTGTCACCCCTCGGTCACTATTTTAGTATTTTGTTATAAAAAAAACAATTTTAAATGTTCTTTGACAGTAATCTTACTGTTAGGATTTGGCCCCCTTATGAATCTCTCATTATTTTTTTGCATATAAGACCGCTCTTCCTGCAAAGTATGAAAACATTTTTTTGGTGTAGACTCTCCCAAAAGTCATGGTCTGCAGCCTGTTTAAGGACGGTTTCTTGTATTATTTTTCTTGTCCGGGCGCCCCTTAACTTTACCCTGCCTAATGATGACCTTATAACTCATCAAAGGGGGCGAAATGTGAACATCCCACCAAACAGACTCGGTCTTCATTGTATTGTCAAGGAATTATTTCTTATATTTTAGAACTCAATCTGGCTTACTTGCCCTTAGTAAATTGTTATTATATGGCTCGGAACCTAGCACCTTCTTTGGTTTGCATCTTCTTAAGTATTTATAAGATATGCTTTATTTTTATAGCTAAAGTGTTCAGTGTGCTACCTGGAATATTTTGACATATATACACCTGAAGATTACATTGTAAATATTGGGAAATGAATCCCTACTGAATTATTGTTTCTCGTACTTTAACCTAGGTTCCTACTCGGTATAGTGGATTGTCCTCAGTTTTCTTTATCTGCACGACAATCATGTGCAATTGTTCATGTTTTTAAGAACAGCATTTATATCGAAAGCAAATTGATGCCACGTGTATGTGGCGGGATGTGTTTTTTCTTTTTGTGCTTTAGACAGTGATGTTACTAGGTATTATTTCGTTTTGAAGAAAAAAATGTAAGAAAGTGCATCGTACAGGTGAACACATCTGTTTCCATAAGGGGTATGAATGAATACGTTTTGAAGTGTGACTTGTCCTTTCAGTGCTTTGCATTGTATCGGCCCAACCCGCCTTGATCTAAAACGGGCCTTCCTGGACAGGGAAGAACGTGCTGGTTTGCAATAGCACTTTTCAGAATGAGTCAGCCTTATTTGAGGTTATTGTCGTTAGGAAATCAGCATTCAAGCTTTAAGTTATGTCGCAAAATGATAGTTCTTGAGTGGTTTGATAAAAGATAGCTTTCTACCCGTCAAGTCGCATCCTTTTCTATGCTCCAGTGTTTTGTATATTCTGTTGAAAAAGCTCACAAATACATTTGTATTTTTTGAAATGTAAAGCCTTTATAGCAAAACTCAGTACCTAGTAACAAAATATGTGAACGTCTCTCCATAACTTAGACTAATTCACCATGACGTGGATGGATGCCAGTGAAGTGCATTTGTCAGTAATCTGTGTTGTTGTGTTGAATACTGCTGAATGTTAATGTTGTATTTTTTTATTTAGATAAACTTAATCTGAAAATACCTTGGAAGAATTTATACGGCGAGGCAGTGGTTGCCACTCTTCAAGGCTTATACATCCTTGTTGTCCCTGGATCAAGTAAGTTATTTCTAATGTGTAAATTGCATCCGGGTGCATTTTCCATTTAAATATATTTGTAATAGCAGATGTGCGAAAAATTACGTATTAATATGTTGTGCACACCCGATACAGTACTGCTGAAAAACACACTGACCATAATAATATTGTGAGTTTAAAATTTGTCAATTTTGTGTACAAACGTTGAGTGTATTTCAGTAGGTGACCTTTTTAAAGTCCATTATACACCCAGTAGTATAGTACAGAGAATTTCAGTCTGATCGGTAGTATGACATTTAAAATGTACCTATAATACAATAAAGTGTAAGGAATGTTACGAGAAAAGTAATTATCGGCATTTTTGGCCAAAGGAAGAGCATAGGCAAGATGTGGAATTACATCAACATAAACAACTGGATGGGATGTTTGCAGGTAAATGAATCAAATTAGGAGTTTAGATTAAAAAGACAATGGTACACTGGTAGAGAGAATTATGCAAGGCTAACAAAAGATGGGGGAATAGGGTTTCCCCCAAATTTCCATAAAGCATGTATTGGCAAAAGGGCAAGTTTTTTTTTTTTTTTTCCAATGTGCCAATGTATGCAAACAGAGGCATGGCCTGCTACATAGTATGTTCAGGCAAATAAAATACACGTAGGAGAAAATGTATTAGGCAAGTTGCCCTGAGACCAGGCATAAATCATCTATGTATGTTAGACTTGCCAGCCTTAAGATAATCTTCCCCAAACATTTTGACTTTACCCCTCCTATTTTTCTAAAGCTGTTTTTGTTGGCCTTAGGACTCTGTGCACTTTACTGCGGGTAATCGGTGCTAAAGTCCTTGTGCTCACTTCCTAAAACATGGTAAAATTGACTTAGACCTGGTTGGTGTATAGCATTTACTTATATGTCCCTGGTAAAGTGGTATACCTTATACATAGGAACTGTAAATAAATACTGTAATGAAATGGCTCCCTGTTGCAGTTACCCCCCACTTTTTGCCTGATACTGATGCTGACTTGACTGAGAAGTGTGCTGGGACCCTGCTAACCAGGCCCCAGCACCAGTGTTCTTTCACCTAAATTGTACCATTGTTTCCACAATTGGCACACCCCAGGCACACAGATAAGTCCCTTGTAAAAGGTACCAGTGGTATCAAGGGCCCTGTGACCAGGGAAGGTCCCTAAGGGCTTCAGCATATGTTTTGCCACCCTAAGGGACCCCTCAACTAACACATGCACACTGCCATTGCAGATTGTGTGTGTTGGTGGGGAGGAAAAGGCAAAGTCGACATGGCACCCCCCTCAGGATGCCATGCACACAAAATGCTGCCTGTGGCATAGGTAAGTCACCCCTCTAGCAGCCCTTACAGCCCTAAGGCAGGGTGCACTATACCACAGGTGAGGGCATAGCTGCATGAGCAATATGCCCCTACAGTGTTTAAGTCTATTCTTAGACATTGTAAGTACAGTTGTGGCCATATTAAGTATATGGTCTGGGAGTTTGTCAAAAACGAACTCCACAGCTCCATAATGGCTACACTGAATACTGGGAAGTTTGGTATCAAACTTCTCAGAATAATAAACCAACACTGATGCCAGTGTTGGATTTATTAAAAAATGCACACAGAGGGCATCTTAGAGATACCCTCTGTATTTTACCCAATTGTTCAGTGCAGGACAGACTGGTCTGTGCCAGCCTGCTGCTGAGAGACGAGTTTCTGACCCCATGTGGTGAGGGCCTTTGTGCTCTCTGAGGACAGAAACAAAAGCCTGCTCTGGGTGGAGGTGCTTCACACCTACCCCCTGCAGGAACTGTAACACCTAGCAGTGAGCCTCAAAGGCTCAGGCTTCGTGTTACAATGCCCCAGGGCACTCCAGCTAGTGGAGATGCCTGTCCCGTGGACACAGGCCCCCACTTTTGGCGGCAAGTCCAGGGGAGATCATGAGAAAAACAAGGAGGAGTCACCCACCAGTCAGGACAGCCCCCAAGGTGTCCTGAGCTGAGATGACCCCTGCCTTTAGAAATCCTCCATCTTGATTTTGGAGGATTCCCCCAATAGGAATAGGGATGTGCCCCCCTCACCTCAGGGAGGAGGCACAAAGAGGATGTAGCCACCCACAAGGACATTAGCCATTGGCTACTGCCCTCCCAGACCTAAACACACCCTTAAATTCAGGATTTAGGGGCTCCCCAGAACCTAGAAAACTAGATTCCTGCAACCTGAAGACGAAGAAGGACTGCTGACCTGAAGCCCTGCAGAGAAGACTGAGACAACAACTGCTTTGGCCCCAGCCCTACCGGCCTGTCTCCCCACTTCAGGAAAAACTGCAACAGCGACGCATACCCCAGGGTCCAGCGACCTCTGAAGCCTCAGAGGACTACCCTGCATCTAAAAGGACCAAGAAGCTCCTGAGAACAGGGCCCTGTTCAACAAACCTGCAACTTTGCAACAAAGAAGCAACTTTTAAAAACCACACGTTTCCCGCCGGAAGCATGAGACTTTCCACTCTGCCCCCGGCTCAACCTGCGGAAAACTAACTCTACAGGGAGGACTCCCCAGCGACTGCGAGCCCGTGAATAGCCAGAGTTGATCCCCCTGGGCCTCCATAGCGACGCCTGCAGAGGAAATCCAGAGGCTCCCCCTGACCGCGACTGCCTGCTTCAAGTAACCCGACGCCTGGAAACCACACTGCACCCGCAGCCACCAGGATCTGAAGGAACCGAACTCCAGTGCAGGAGCGAGCCTCTGCCTAGCCCAGGTGGTGGCTACCCCGAGGAGACCCCCGTGCCTGCCTGCATCGTGGAAGAGACCGCCGGTTCACCCCATTGATCTCTATTGAAAACCCGACACCTGTTTGCACTCTGCACCTGGCCGCCCCTGTGCCGCAGAGGGTGTACCTTCTGTGCCTGCTTGTGTCCCCCCCGGTGCCCTACAAAACCCCCCTGGTCTGCCCTCCAAAGTCACAGGTACTTACCTGCTGGCAGACTGGAACCGGGGCACCCCTATTTCCACTGAAGCCTATGTGTTTTGGGCCCCACTTTGACCTCTGCACCTGCCCGGCCCTGAGCTGCTGGTGTGGTAACTTTGGGATTGCCTTGAACCCCCAACGGTGGGCTACCTTGGACCCAACTTTGAACCCTGTAAGTGTTTTACTTACCTGTGAACTTAACATTTACATACCTCCCCCAGGAATTGTTGATTTTTGCAGTGCCCACTTTTAAAATAGCTTATTGCCATTTTTGCCAAAACTGTACATGCTATTGTGACAATTCAAAGTTCTTAAGATACCTGAGTGAAATACCTTTCATTTAAAGTGTTGTTTGTAAATCTTGAACCTGTGGTTCTTAAAATAAACTAAGAAAATATATTTTTCTATATAAAAACCTAGTGGCCTGGAATTGTCTGAGTGTGTGTGCCTCATTTATTGCCTGTGTGTGTACAACAAATGCTTAACACTACCCTCTGATAAGCCTACTGCTCGACAACACTACCACAAAATAGAGCATTAGGATTCTCTAATTTTGCCACTATCTTACCTCTAAGGGGAACCCTTGGACTAAGGCTGTAAGGCCTGCTAGAGGAGTGACTTACGTATGCTGTGTTAGTGTAGGAAAGTGCCCCTTTTGGCATGGTTACCCCCCCACACACAATTTTTGCGTGATATTGATGCGGACTTGACTGAGAGTGTGCTGGGATACTGCTAACAGGCCCCAGCACCAGTGTTCTTTCCCAAAAACTGTACCATTGTTCCCGCAAGTGGCACACCCCTGGCACACAGTTAAGTCCCTTGTAAAAGGTAACCCTGGTACCAAACGCCCTGTGACCAGGGAATGCCCTAAATGGCTGCAGCTTGTATTACGCCACCTGGGGGACCCCTCACCAAGCACATACACACTGCCATTGCAGTTTGTGTGTGCTGGTGAGGAGAAAAAGACAAAGTCGAAATGACACCCCTCTCAGGGTGCCATGCCTACAAACCGCTGCCTGTGGCATAGGTAAGTCACCCCTCAAGCACGCCTGACAGCCCTAAGGTAGGGTGCACCATACCACAGGTAAGGCCATAGTTGCATGAGCAATATACCCCTACAGTGTCTAAGTCCATTTCTAAACATTGTAAGTGCAGTGTGGCCGTGCTGAGTATATGGGCTGGGAGTTTCTCATTACAAACTCCAGAGCTCCATAATAGCTTCACTGACTTCTGGGAAGTTTGATATCAAACTTTTCAGCACAATAAACCCACACTAATGTCAGTGTTGGATTTATTGAAAAATGCGCCCAGAGGGCATCTTAGAAATGGGCCCTGTATTTTAACCAAACTTCTAGTGCAAGACTGACCAGTCTATGCCACCCTGCCACTTCCAGATGAGTTTCGGACCATGTGGGGTTACAGCATTTGTGTTTTCTGTGGCCATAAACAAAGGCTGTCCTGGGTGGAGATGCTGAACGCCTCCCTCCTGCAGGAACTGTAACACCTGGTGGTGAGCCTCACAGGCAAAGGCCTCTTGTTACAGTGCCACAGGGCACTACAGCTACTGGAGATGCCTGGCCCTTAGGCAAAGTCCCACTTTTGGTGGCAAGTCTTGTGGGAAAATTAGGGAAAGCAAGTAGGAGTGACCACTTCAGCTGGGACCAACCCTAAGGTGTCTAGCACTGAAGTGACCGCCTCCTTGCAAAATCCACCATCTTGGTTTGGAGGATAGGGACCAATAGGGTTAGGTCTCAGAACACCCCGCCGCATAAGGAGAGGTCACCGGAGGGTGTAGTCACCCGCAGGGACAGTAACCATTGGCCACTGTCCTCTGACCCCGGTAACACCCCGAAATCAAGGATTAAAGGGCTCCTCTGAACCTGTCACGTCAGATTCCTGGTGACCTCAAGAAGATGACCAGAAGAAAGAAGGACTACTAAGCTGACCCTCAGCAGAGAAGACTGAAGACACCAACTGACTTTGCCCCAGCCCCAAAGCCTTGTCTCCAGGGTCTGAAGCCCTGCTACAAAAAGGCGACACATCCTGCAGGACCAGCAACCCCCTAAAAGCCTCAAGCAGACTGCCTGCACACAAAAGGACCAAGATCTCCCATGGACAGTGGCCCTGTCCAGGAAGATAATCCAGCACTGTCCCAGATCCGCAAGGCCTGCCGACTCTGCACCTGACACCCCCGGCCCGTGTCAGGTGACTTCACCGATTAGAGCTGGTCCCCAGGTGATTCTGACCTAGTGTCCAACCTGGATTGACCTCTCTTGTCCAACACTGATGCCTGAAGCCTAAATCCAGAGGACCCCCCTGACCGCAAGAGTGCCAGGCGGAAGTACCTCTGCACCCGCAGCCCCCTTGCCTTGGGGAATCTAAACACCCTTCCGGCAACGTCCAGCAGATGGCCCTCCTCCTTGTCCAGCCTGTGGTTCTCCTAAACCAACCTCCTGAACCCAGCCTGCAGCCTACTTGTGACCTCCAGGGTCCCCCCTTTTCAAAAGCATTTGGAGCCCGATGCGGTATTTGCACCCTGCACCAGCTGCCCCGGCTCCACTGAGGGTCTGTGTTTGGTGCTGACCTGTGGCCCCTCCGCTGCTCACCTAAACCCCCCAGGTCTGCACTCTGAAGACGTTGGTACTTACCTGCAAGCAGGCCTGATTCAGAGTGCCCCCAATCTCCATAGGAACCCATGTTAAATCTACATCACCTTTTGACCTCTGCACCCAGCCGGCCTCTTATTGCTGATGGAGGGTGTTTGGGTTTAACCTGAACCCCAACCTGTGAACATCCAAATCCCTAGAAACTGTAACTGTAAGTCTTGTACTTACCTCAAAATCGTACTTACTTTTTTCCCCAGAACTGGTTCTGAAAATTGCACTACTTTTAAAACCTATATGCTATTTACTCGAAAAACGTTTAACTCGCCAAATTGAAACAAAGTGGCGTTGATACATATGTCTGATACTTACTTACAAATGTACTTAACTGCAACCTGAATCTTGTGGTGCTAAAAATAAAGTAACATAATATATTTTTGTTACATAAAATCAATTGTACTGGAGTTAGTCATTGAGTGTATGCTTCAATTATTGCCTGTGAGTGTACAACAAATGTTTGCGCTACCCTCTGATAAGCCTAGCTGCTCGACCACACTACCACAAAGGACAGCATTAGTATTATCTACTTTAGCCTCTGTTAAGCCTCTGGGGAACCCCTGGACTCTGTGCACCCTATAACTCATTTTGATATAGTATATAGAGAGCCAGCTTCCTACAGTTAGCCTTTATGCCATGTTGTTTTTTTCACTTTTATCTGCACCAAGAAATGCCGTCTCAATGGCAGCCTGTCATGTGCTTGGTGAGGTGTCCCTTAAGGTAGCACAATTCATGCTGCAGTCCTTAGAGACACTTTTTAGTAACCCAGGCCCTCTGTATTAGGGGTACCATTTAATAGGGACTTACAGAGGGTGTTAAAGGTTTTGCCAATTGGAGAAACAACTATGCAGTTTTAGGGGAAAGAGATCTGGCACCGGGGCCCTTGTTAGCAGGGACCCAGTGCACTTTCAGTTGAAACTACAACTGAAATCAGCCAAAAAGTGGGGATGAGGATGGGGGGGGGGGGGGGTGTGACCATGCTAAAAGAGGGGCTTTCCTACATTGCAGTTTCAACCTGGCAAAGTAAACATTTTGTCAGGCCTATACCTTCCTTTTAAATGCATTTTGACCCTCTAATGTAGGCCCTGAACAGCCCATAGGGCAGGGTGCATTGTAATTAAAAAGTTGGATGTGTATATTTAAGTTTACATTTTGTCTTAGTTAAAAAAAAAAAACTCAGAAAATTGTTTCACTACTCTGAATAGGATAACATTGAGTTATTAAATGCTGCCTTTTGATTGGGAGCAGGTAGGAAAGTCAAGTTTGGTGCCTGAGGAATTGTAATTTAAAATCCTCTTTTAAGGTAAAGTCTGATTTTAAGTCCCAATTCTGAAAATGACACTAAGAAAGTTGGAATGTTCTTGTCCTAACCATTTGGTGCCTGTAGGCTGTTCCTGGGTCACATGACTAAGTGTAGTTGGCAGGTGTCCTTTGTATATTCCTCTGAGACAGCATCAAAGTAGACGGCCTGGGTGTTGGCAGAATGAGCCGTCTCTGACCTGATGGGGAGCAGAACTGTCATCTAGGAGACTTCCACTTCAATGTACTGTGCCCTGCCCTCACTTCAATGGACTGTGCCCTGCCCTCAAACAAAGGACTTCACACTAGCCTATTGTGCCTGCAGACAGACTTGGACCAGGTCAGGGAGGCAGGAAATTCCAAACACTTTTGAAAGGGGGGCATCCAGAAATCTATCCTATTGAAATTGAGGCACCAGATATAGAATTAGGATCCTCCAACCCATTCTTCACTTCTGAACCTGTGAACTTTGCTGGGAACAAGGACTGCCCAACCTTGAAGGCTGACTTGCTGCTGGGAATTGCTTTGCTGCCCAAAGGCCTGCTTTCCTGTTAAAGGCTCTTATGCTCCTGTGGGTTGACTTGCTGTGGCCAGCGTGCCTGACCTGTCAGTTTCAAAGGGTCAATTAGCTGGCCTCCTGTTCTGACTTAAGGCTCATAAGAGGCTTGTCGGTGCTGACAAAACTCTGTGCATCTCAATGCAGTACAACGCAGTTTGATGCTAGCACCGACCCAGCGCAACACATCTCACACTAGACAACAACGCATCTCAGTGCAAGTCCTCACAGCCCCAAGAGTTTCCTGGATGATGACATAGCACGCTGCATCTCAACTCCAGACTTCCTTGCAATCTCCCATCACTCAGCTTCATTGACTCTGCCTTTATACAACACATCTCGATGCCTGACCTTGCATCACTGCTCCTCTACAACGAACCCTCAATGCTGCCCACGCAGCTCAACGCAAGAATTCCACATATTGACACCCAGGCCAGAAGGTACTTTGTCAACAGACGAAACTCAGTCCTGTGTCTGGCCCACGCTCTATCATGGTCTGCCTGAACATGTGACTTGGACCCAGTCCCCTGCGACCAGATAAATGTTGTTATTGCATTTGGACTGTAACCACCAAAACCTTTAAAATGTATTCACTCTGGGTCTACTAACTGGATTTTTGTCATTTTGGTCTTGAATTATTTATTAAATTTCCTTCTGTTTTTCAAAATTTGTGTAGGATTCTTCAAGTGGGTGTGTGTGTTGTGTGTGTGTGTGTGTTGCGTGTTCCACAGATTGCCTTTAAATTAAGTCTGGCTGCTTTGTGCCAAGCTACCAGTATGTTAAGCACAGTTTAATTTGGCATTTGCTGGTGTTTCTTCCTGACACGGAGTGTGGCTTTTGCTTCAGCAGGGTTGTACCCTACTCCAATAACAACCCAAGTTTCTACAATGCATATTTGTGCATGGCTGTATTTATGCACATATATCAAATTGAAACCAGACGTATTGGCTTAGCAAAGCTTCTTTGTGTTGTTCCTTAGTGTGATGGCCCTAGCTGCAAAGAATGTACCTAGACTTGGGACCTGCTCTTGTTGTTCCTTAGGACTCAAGTTGTGCCTCGATGTGACCCAACAGGCCGAAACAAGTCTAGGGATTTTGTGTTGATAGGACACAGCTTCATATTTGGGCTGGTCTGTTCTTATTGGAGCAGGACTAAGGCTGATTTGCACATTTGCTTCCTCACTATAGTGGCATAGCCAACAAAAAAAACTATATACTGGAATGCAATCCAGATTACCTGTTTGAGATTATTACTTGCATGCCTCTTGCCATTTTGTTTCCTGAGTGCTTTTATATGTGTTTGCAGCTACATTAATGGTCGTTGTTGTTAGTTGTTGTTCTTGCTATGGTGACGGCTGTAGTGCTGTTGTCTCTAGTGTGGTAACTGTAATCTGCTGGAGACTTCTAGCTGCAGATTCTTTACCTTTGTATTTCCCCAGGTGTTAGACTGTATCCAGAAACTTTTGCGTGTGCAGTTATCCTGCATGCTGTTGAGTGGCTTTGTTTGATTTCGCACGGTTTTGTTGGTGCCAGAAGTGATGTTGCTGTCACCTATATGGGTGCCACCTAGAATCCCGGATGTCAGTTATTTACTTATCGTGGCAGTTAACACTTAACGGGGGAAGAGCTACCCCTCTGCCTCTCTTTGCCAGTTTTTTTTTTTACTTTTTGTCAACCATTTTTAGAGTGTGTGGAGGATGTCTTCAAGGTAGACAGGTTTTAAGCCGTGTTACGCATGTCACAGTACGATGTTGGTTATGGACCCCCATTTGTTCTGTTTATGGTGTCTCAAGTGCAACCATGACTCAGTCATGGTCGGACTGCCGGGCCATGACACCGAAAGCTTTGAGGAAGCGGTCCCTAAAGCTGCTTGCGGCCCCAGCAGTTGGAACCAGCAAGCACGACTCCTAGGAGGTCTCAGTCCAGATCGAGGAGAAGGTCACAGGACCACTCCAGGAGCCCCAACTCCTCTTCGTCCAACTCGAGATCCTCAGGGCACTTGGGGAAGAGGCACAAGAAGAAGTCTGAATTGACTTCCACTTCACCTCCATCGGCCAATGCTACAAGTGAGGAAAATAGGCGTTCCGTGCACGGTTTTGTGGAGCCATAGCCTAGTCTGACTCTGTGCCTCCCCCTGTATCTGGGAGCTGGAGCAACCCCCATTCAATTTAAAGTATTTGATGAGGTCATGCGCCTCGTCTTTGTGCCGGCTGACCCCTCCGTGAACGCCTTTGGGGCCCACAGAGTTGGAGGAGGCCCAATTAGGTTCTGCGCCGATGGCTCCGGCCTCGACTCTGATAGGGTCTCACAGATCGATGCCGATTGTGCCAACGCAACCTTCTCCAGTGCTGATCCTGATGCCAATTCTCATGGTGTTGGCATTCTCATCCCTAACGACTTGGAGTCGGAACAACGTTGATTGATGCCGGTTCTGGTGGCGGCAGGGCCGATTGGTCCTAGGTCATTGCCTGAGCAGTTTATAAAGCAGCCAGGCATGGGGGATGAGTGGGAGGGGTCACTGGACCCTTTAGAATACCAGTTAGAGATCCCAAAATCATTGGACTGGGATGAGGAGCTAGGTAATGCCAGTGGACTGGACACCTCTGCAGATACTGGCTTGCTTTTTTCACCCACCATGGCTACGGAGGAAGCAGCATCTTATGCAGTGGTGGTGAAGAGGGCAACAGAGGTCCTTGACCTTGAACTTCCCTCAGTGGTGGTAAGACTAACGTCTTGTTCGAAGTGCTTCAGCTGGGGCTTCCTCATCCAAAACCCTATTGCCCACTAATGAAACACTGACTGATGTCCTTCTGGGAACTTATCCGAGCCCAGCACGAGGGCTCCTGTGATTAGGACAATTGCCAGCTGCCATGCCTTCCCCCGAGTGATCCTATTTTCCTCACCCAACACTGCACCCTTGAGAGCTTGATAGTCCAACCCTTAGCTTCCCATGCTGCATTCCTCTGTCTCTCCCCCGGGCAGGGAATCCAAGAGGCCCAATAGCTTAGGCAAGAAAATGTTTTCTTGCACCACTTAGCATTGTGGTCAGTAAACACTGCATGCCTCGCGGACCGTTATTTCCATACCTTGTGGGATACGGTTGCACAAGTGCTGCCACAGGTCCCGGAGGAGAACATCCTCTCCCAAACAGTGCAAGATGGGAGAGATGCATCTTCATTTTTTTTTTTTAACCTCTTTATTTAGATTTATGCGGATGTATATCACACAAATGCCTCCACAGTGATAAACATGCATAACCGGTGTTGTAGAATAAGGGGTTAATACAAAGTTTCAAACACAGTTTGTATATCACACTTTTGTGATACATTATGTGATACATAAATGGAGCCGACACAATATGAATAATTGATACAAGTGATGAAAAATGATTGATTTTGCAAAATCAATCCTGGTGCAAGTGCATAAATCCTAAACTGAAACCATAACAGATCAGCTGACTGATTAGCAGGAGGCCCCTCCCATGGTCAGGAATCAGCCCTAGGAGGCCTCCACATGAACTCCAACAGTGGGGCATCTAAAGGGGGAAAACAAGCATCCTATATATTGGTTGTCCTTCTTGTGATTGCAGTGAAAAATAGTGGGGAAGGCGAGGGGCAGCCAGGCCACGATACCCCTCCTCAAAGAAGCTTGGCAGGGCAGATAAGCTGAGGTGGTGTGAAGCAAGAAATAAATCAAGTAGAACGGCCTACCTCTGCTCCCGGGCCATCGCTGGCACCCTGCGGGAGTGGGTGTAGTTTGGCATGTAATCTGAGTATACAAGCGTCCCACATAGTAGCAGTAACAGTGCCGACCTGGATCCTGCAGTCCTTAGCCATTGCATCTGCCTCTGCAAGGGCCCATTTATGCATCACTCTGAGCCAGCTGTCTATTGCTGGCGGCTGAGGGGCCTTCCAGGCAATAGCTATAAGTCTTTTGAACAAAGTCTGAGCTCAGTCCACAAATCTCAGATAATCCTTGGTGCGTTTAGAAAGTTTCATAATTCCCAATAAGCACTGTAGCAGCTCACAGGCAAAGGGAACATCAATGATGGCCAAGAGATGCTCTTGTACCTGTTCTCATGCACATTGTAACGGCAAGCACTCCCATACCACGTGAAGGAAAGTGGCATCCGCACAGCCACATCAGGGGCACATTGGTGAGGACGTTGGAAATATCTTATGTAGACTATGTGGTGCAAGATAAGTCTCATGTAAGAAGTTGAAGTGAGTGAATTTTAAGCAAGCATTTCACAAGATCATTTTCACCCTTTCCAGTGCCATGGACCATTGTTGGACAGTTCTATTTTAAGACCTACCTCCCATTTCTTTCTACTGTGATCTGTGTGTGGCGGCTGTTGCCCGCAATGTTGCATACAAGACTGAGACCGTCCACCAGCCCAACCCACGGGTCAAGAAGCACCGCAACCCTAAGTGTACCAGCGGCTCACACTGACCTAAGGCCCAGATCTCCCCTATCACTGCCCAGAGTCCCATATTAGTCAAAAAGAGACCAGCCCCAACCCCAACCCCATAAGTCCCTCTCAGCTCCTAGAAAGACATCAAAGTCCCTTCCTTATACAAGTCTCCTAAGTGCTCAAGCCCAGCATCTCGCCACGGGAGCGAGTCATGAGCTGTCACGCACCAAAGCGGCAGCTGCGGGGGGCGTAAGGCGTTGGTGCGCATGAGGATTGGACATAGCAATTCCAGACCATCTTTAGCGCTTAGGTAAGTCTCCCAAGTGTCTTGACTGGCAGGCCAGAGGCAAGCAGCCAGCCCAGTACATTAATAGTCCCTAGGTCTGTCTTAACCAAGCCTCATTCTACCGCCCCAGCACCTGCAAACCATCACAATTGGCCACTGCAACTGAGCCACCACAAAATTCAATTCTAGGTCATGAATAGCCAAGCCCCCCTCTAAGTTAGGGCAACACAATAAATTGAATGCTACTCGCTTTCAATCGGCCCCTAAATCAGATCCTGCTCTAAGCTCCGCAAGGGTTCGAAAAAAGGATCTAGGAGGAAGAGCAGTAAATAGTAGTGAAGTCACGGCAGAACCACCATTTTGGCCACAGAAGCCCTACTGATGGCAGAGTGGGGGAGACGGGTACAGAAATCCAGAGACCGGCGCTTGGAATCGAGGGCCCTGCCATGATTGGCATCAACCAGATCCCTTTCCGAGTGATAAATGTTAACACAGGGATATTAAAAAGAGTCAAAAGACCATGGAAGTCATTCCGTATGTAATGCCTCATGTTGAGGCACTTCTCTCTGAAGTAATGGAAAAATACAGGACTTGTTCCCATTAATCCTGAGACCAGATAATATTTAGAAATCATCCACTAAGTCATACTGCCTACGCAGTGTGACTGCATGATCCCGCAAATAAATAAGTACATCATCCACGTACAAGGACATGACATGTCAGTCAGTTTTAATCTTGATACCCCCAATCAGGGCCCCTCTTCCGTAATTGGGCTGCCAAGGGCTCCATGGCAAGAGCAAAAAAGTATAGGTTAGAGGGAGCAGCCCTGTCGAGTTCCTTTATGAACCTCGAAAATGCGCGAGATCTGATGGCCCATGCAGACCTGGGCGCATAGGGTAGTGTACATCAGCTTAATCCAACAGGAGAAATAAGGACCCACTCCAAAAGCCTCCAGAACCTGGAGCAGATATGTCCAATCAAACACCTTTTCAAAAACTGAGGATACATCTACTGGTATATCATATCTCATGGACATAGCATCTATAATATGGCAGAGAATACGAATATTGTTATGCATCACTCTGTGGGGTACTAATCCACATTGATCGGGGTGGACAAGTGATTTGAGAGTTGGGAGCAGCCAGTTGGCCAGGGTTTTACTTACAATCCTATAATCAATGTTTAGCATTAATAGGGGCCATTATGAGCCTACATCCAGGGGGTCCCATCCCGATTTCGGTACCACCACTATCCGAGCTTCCCACATGCTGTCAGGCAATGTACTCAGATGGTGGCCCTCTTGGTAGACCTAGAGCAATTGTGGAACCAGAGAGGCATAGTAGCCCAGGAAACCCATCGATACTAGGGGTTTTCCCACATGCCATTTAGTGTATAGCTTGGTGGATCTCTTCTATTTGGAGTGGCTGTTCCAACTCCAAAAGTTGTAATGGGGGTAGTGGGTGTAGCGAAAGCGAATCCAAAAAATCACGCACTTTTTGTTTTGTAGAAGCCCGTCCCTGTCACGTATAACACCAATCAGTGTGCAGGGGGACTAGGTGTGTAGCAGCCATGCTAATGTACGGCCAGGTTTATCTCCCTGTGTGTGCTGTTGAGTGATGTAAATCTTATAATCATAATCACACAGCCTCCGGGATTCCTCTTGGTATTGACGATGTGTGCTTATTGGACAGGAGCTGTCCTCGTCTTTCTCAAACATCCTTATGTGACACCCCAGATCTAACACAGAGTGGGTAAGCCAGTCCGCATACCCCAGCTAGTGGCCATACAGTGTCCC
The DNA here is from genome assembly GCF_031143425.1 of Pleurodeles waltl. NCBI lineage: Eukaryota > Metazoa > Chordata > Amphibia > Caudata > Salamandridae > Pleurodeles > Pleurodeles waltl. The sequence continues at coordinate 724,542,728 of NC_090440.1, read as the reverse complement.
CTTATGACAACCTTCAAGGCATCCCACTCTAGCCCCCTATATCCTGCAGTCCCTCTTTTATCCCCCAAAATAACCAGTGATGTGGGCGGCCAATATTGCTCTGTAGGCAGCATCTTGGAGTGTCTCTGTGCTGGAATGCCATGTTGGTATGGATGTCCGTGTCCCCCCTGATAAAATGTTACCATTAGGGGATTGTGGTCTGAGAGTCCTACCCAAATAACCGAAAATGTGAATGAGGGGCCAGCATTATGCGTTCTAGAAAAAGTAATATAAGTGGGTGTGCACCTGATGGCCTGGGGCATAGTAGGAGTACTCTGACTCTCCTGGGTGTCCCAAGCACCAGACATCTATCAAGCTAGTATGACCAGACCGAATTGTTGGAAGTGTTTGGTCACCAATATGCCCAGAGTTCCCGGGAGAGTGTGTAGTGATCTAGCAAGATGAGTGTCATGAATACAATTAAAGTTACCTTCCCAAAAACCTGGTCCCTGGTGGTCCAGAAGCATGGTCGGAGAGAGGGTATAATTTGGCACCCTGAGCCGTATTGGGTGCATATTCTGATATCACATATAAAGGTCACCCTGCTAATTTCCCTTTGAGTATAACATATCTGCCTTCGGGGTCAATGAGTGTCTTAGAGTTTACCAGAGGTACTTCAGGGATGACCCAGATGAGTACCCTTCTGGCATATGCTGAGTAACTAGTCCCATAAACCTGCCCACTCCATTGCCTCTTCACTTTCTGTAACTCCCTGTGGGTGAGATGAGTTTTCTGAAGGCATACTATATGTACATGTATGTGTCGCAAGTACACATACATTTTATGCCATCTGGCTGGAGTTGCTTTGCCATGTATATTCCAAGTCAATGCTGTAAAAGTAACAGTCATGATCACCAAAGGCTCTAAACTAAGGCATCACAGTTCCAGTAGCCCACCTATCCCTCTTCCCGTGCCCCATCATGTTGTCACTCATCATAACATAGGAACCGTTTACAATGAAACAAGCATGTAACATAACTCCTGTGTCCCAGGCCTGTGCACCGAATGCACCCTTGCCACAACCCCATAGAAAGCGTAAAATATACACAGTAAATATTAACAAAATTAACATGTCCATTCGGTATCGATGGTGGGGGAAGAGCAAAATGTCCGCAGACTGAGCCCATAACAGTGTCTCGGGCCTCCGGTACCCCATCAAGTCATATAACAGGTGTTAGCAATAGGGCAATATTACCTAGAAGGAAGAGAGCTGTTCAGTGAATAAGTAAAAAACATATCAACACAGTATCTGATTACTACAGGAATAAACTCTTCACCTATGCTGCACCCCGCTATTCCCCCCCCCCCCCTTAGAATGCACTATAGCCATCCAATACAACCGGCCAGACCCGGACACAACATTCCAGCCCGGGGGGCCACAAGGCCCATCACAGATCACCTGCCAATCATGGTGTAAATTGCGGGCCCCGGTTAATATCCGATAAGGAGAGTCCAGAGCCCCCAGTCTCTGACTCGGAGGCAGGTGGTTCCTCAGTACATAGCAGTGTGAAGGGATTATACTCATGTTGGGAAATCTCCATGACAACACAGGCTTGCTCCTCTCTCACCATGTCTCGGGCGGCTTGGAGACCAACAGCCTGCGCCTGTGTCTGCGAGATTTTGCCACCAACCAGGTCACCGCGTCTGCGACCTGTTCCGGATCTGGTTTGATATGTCTAGCGTGCAACCATAAGCAAGCCTACTCCTGCATCAGAAAGATATAAGTTTTAACTCTCTTGACAACGCAGAGCTTGGCAGGGAACAGAAAAGCATATTTGAAGTTCAGTTCTCGCAATTGTTGTTTAACCTTCTGAAAGAAGCTCCTTTGATGTTGAACCACCACAGTGAAGTCTGAGTAAGCCGTAATCTGAGCATCGTTAAAGTACTAAGGGCCTTTAGAGCAAAATAACTGAAGCAATAAGTCTGTCTCTAATTAAGCATCCGTGCTATAATGAGGTGAGGACTCGCACCCAGTGGGGGTGGCTTGCCAAAGGTCCAGTGTACCCTTTCTACCGAAAACAATTTTGGGACCTTGTCCAACAGCACCGTTGTCATCAAGCAGCCCTCTAGAAACAACTCAATACTAGGGCCCTCCGCTCACTCAGGAAATTCCAAAAATCGAATATTATTTCGGCAGGATTGCCCCCTCTGCATCCTCGACTCTGCAATGCAGCAAGTTTACGTCTTGTTCCATTTTCAGTAGGTGGTCCTGCAGCACTTGTACTGATGGTTTCGGGGGTCGCCACTGTTCATTCTACCTCATCCACTCCATCCGACAGTTTACAAAGATCATACCTCAGTAAACTGACATTTTTAGAAATCACGTCTATTCTGGCCTCTAGAGATGTTTGGGTATCTGAGATAGCTTGTAGGACTTTTTCGAATTGTGCAGAGTGAGTGTGCAGGGTAGTGCTCATTTGTAGTAGTGTCCAAAGTGGGATCTTTGAGCGCTGGAGATTTAGGGGCATGATCTCCGTCAGGGTGCATGGCCAATTTATTCACCTTAGGCTTCATCATGATGGGAGTAGAAAATGCCTCCAAACAGGATAGCTGCAAGCCAGGGCGCCCCTTGAAGCGTGTCTCTAGAGGACCACCAGAAGGGCAAACAGGGAGCCCTGCACCTCATTATAGGGGCTGTAGGGCTGGCGAGCAAGCCACTTTCTGATAGGCAGAGGTGATTAATTATGTCCCCAAGGCCAAGGAGGATGTGGTTCCAGACAGCCACAAGCTGTTGGACACCAGATGTGGGCACAGGTCACATGCACAACAAAATAGGAGGGGAGCAGAGCTAGATGCCCCCCCCCCCGCTCACCTCAGCCAATCACAGGTCAGGCCCAGGCTGCCATGTGCAGGAAACCAGGCAGCATCCCAAAAGTACAGGCAGTGGATCTCCAGGTGCTACCTATTCCACCATAGCCCTCCAATCCGGGCAAGGCCTCCTAAGTAAACTCCAGGCAGATGCAAGCGTGACTCAACGGGGGGAGAAGGAGAATGCAGTCTCTGGCATGCAATCCTTCTACCTTGGAGGCATATCAGCACACCTCCCTGGTCCGGGGGCCTGCGCCTTGTGGCCCCTTATCTCGCCCGGGTGCCTGCTAATACTGAGATGATCTTAGGTAGGGCTCGAGCCGTCCTATTACCTTGCGGGTCCCTCGCAGAGCAGCCACCCTCTACCAGCAGCCCGACGAACTCTAACCTCCAGGTCATTAGGCTGATTGCATACTGCAGCTTCCAGGAAGCCAGGTACAGTGGCACAAATCCACGCTCCTTATAGGTAGGCCGCACGATTCCGGAGCGTGACCGTCGCCCTCGCATGCAGGCAGCGCTGCCGTTTATTGCTGCCAACTGCCCCAGGGCACATTCCAACATCTGGGGGACCCGGATGCCACAAGATAATGGTGAATAATTGGTGGGCCGATCTCGGAGCTAGCGCTCATGCAGCCGCCCAGTCCACCATCCTGGCCACACCCCTAAAGAGGTGCAACTTCATTTAGAATCTTTTATATTAACTTGTTTGCTCTTACAGAAATCCAGCCTTGCCAAGTGCCATGCAACACTTTTTAGTGCTGGTGACCACATCACAACACAACAATGCATTAATCATGCATAATAGTGCCGCTGGGTTTACTAGAGTACAAGGCACAATCCAGGGGGCTCCATTTAATGAAAGCATTGGGTTGCACTGGCAGTGATTGCACTGTTATTTATAGGAAAGAAGCCCGGGTTTCTTCCAATGAGTAAACCCAGCCTCTAAACCACTCTGGATGGACCATGTGGTATGTCTAAGGGAAGCCTTTCTGGATGTACCATGTAGACTACCTAAGGGAAGCTTGATCGGGTGAAACATTTAACAGCTGGATCATGACTATACAGATGGTAGAGTTTCTCAATTGGCCCAGGTAGATTGAGGCTGTGGACAGCAGCTTTGTTTTATTTCCTTACATGCCCGTTGCCAAAACAGACAAGTGGCACCTCTCATGCATGACCCTCAGTGATTTATACAGTGGAGGACAAGAAGACATTTTGAGTTAGGGCCTCTTTTTGACATGGTTATCCCCCCACTTTGTGCCTGATATTGATGTGCCCTAGAAACTGTAGTGCCCAGGGCCCCTGCTAACCAGTTTCCCTGGCCCGGAGCTCTTTCCCTAAATCTGTTGTGATGCATTGGCACAATTGGATACACCCTTAACTACCACTGTAAGGCCCTAGTAAGTGGGTACCTATGTACCCAGGGTGTTAGGTACTAGGGGTAGGCCCCTGAGGGCAGCAGCACTGGTTGTGCCACCCTTGCGAGCCATGCATCCAGATGCACCCAGCACTGCCATTGCAGGCTGAGTGTTCTGGTGCAAACCTAAAACTCAAACTTGACATGGCATGTGTGCCTGTTCACCATACACTGCATTTACTATGGGTAAGACACCCCTCTGGCAGGCCTTATAGCCCTAAGGCAGGGTGCTCCATATTATATGTGAGGGCATAGCTGCATGTGTAACATGTCCCCCACTGTGTCCTTGCCAAACCTGGGATGTAGTGAGTGAACAGAGCAGCCATTTTAATACATGTGCTGGACACTGGTCAACACGAGTTTCCCAGTTACATGATGGCCCCTCTGAACCCTGGGTTGTTTGGTATCAAAAACTCAAAATGATAAATCGAAACTGCTGCCAGTCTTTGATGTATCCCTAAATGTACCCAGGGGCCACATTAGAGGTGCCCCCCTGCAAAAGCTAACTATCCTGGTATGGTTGCTAACTGGTCCTATTCAGCTGCCACCACCAGACAGCCAAAATACAAACCTTGGGGGAGAGCTCTGCCTCTCCAGTTTGTGAGACAATAACCTTCCTGGGTGGAGGAGCTAACACCCCTCACTCAGGAATGTGTTCTGTCCTGGCAGTGAGCTTCAAAGGGCTTACTGCTTTTGAAACTCAACCCCAAAGCCTGCTGCCAGCACCAGCTTGCATCCCCCTTTGCAAACACTCACTTTTGGCGGGAGCAAAGGTTGGAAACCTAATAAAGGGTAGGATGAGTGTCCTCACCTGGCATGCACCACCCCTAAGGTGTTGCCTGCAAGGTGGACCCTCTTTTTCAGTTTCCTCCATCTTGGAATAGAGGAAAATAGCCAATGAGGTTTAGGGCAGTAACCCTTCCCACAGGAAGTGGTCACTATTCTGGGTGTAGCCACCCAAAGGTAAGTGTCCCATTGGGCACTACCATGTTCCCCCTAAAACGCCCACTAAATTTAGTATTTAGTGGGCACCCCTAGACCAAGATTTTAGATTTGAAAGGACAAAAAGGACCAGTACCAAAGATGCAAAGCAAGAGAACCGTGGACCTGCTGCACCACGAAAAGGTACCAAACCCTGCTGCTGCACCAAGGACCCTCGCCGCTGAGGAGAAGCTGGACACTGGATGGACCCCTACAATCCATGGGGACCTCCAGGCTTCACTCATCACCCAAGATCTCCCTTCTCAGTGGAGGCACCACTCTGCAACAAAGCAAGAGCCAACAAGCCAGTGATGGTCACTTCACTGACTGGCTGATAGCTCCTGAACCAGAAGTCGCAGCCAGACCCAATGACACACCATCGACCACCAGGACAAACTCCACAAGTGTGCCGAGTTTGGTGGGACTTCGCCCTCCAGTGGTTGAGTTGTGCCAATACCCCAGGTACTGGTCAGTGCACATCGGAAACCAAGTAAAACAGCTCCCCTTAAGCTGCAACTGGACCAGAAGGAAGCCGAAGTTAAGGGACTTCAGGAACACCCAAGACCTTCTGCCAGAGTGCCCCCGTTGGCCTGCAAGCGACCCTGCCCGTGACCTGCATCTAGACCAGAGAGGCATCTTTGTGCACAGCCCTTGGATCAACAACTCGTACTGCACCCAGCTGCCCTGCAACGAGGAACCAGCTGTGCCCCAATGGTCCGTCTCCCCTTGCAACCTTGACACCGTAAGGGGACCCCAAGGCACCACTTTTAAACTTGCCCCTGCAGACCTTTTCCAAGTGGTCCCTCGCAGTGGCCCTGCACCAGCTCCAAGAGATTTTCCAACGCTGCATGCACCTGCTGGATCCAGAAGCCCCCTAACTTCTCCTGCTGGCACAGCATGCCCACCAATGACTGTGACCAACCTGCCAAAGCTGAACTTGGTAAAGCGAACGTATGATTTTATATGCATTTTTACAGGTGACCTTCCATTGATTCCTATGATGAGTAAATACGCACACAGACTGCATTTATTAAAACTTGAAAAACGAATGACTTAAAAAGTACTTAACCAATTTTGATAATCTTGGTTTCAAAAATGATATAAAAACCTGAAGTATTTTTATAAATTGATCTCGAGTTTTTCCTTTGAGGATGTGAGTCACATGATTGATATTGTGAGCACAACAAATGCTTTGCACTTTCCCAAGATTACCCTAACTGCTCGACTAAGCTACTTCAAATTTTAAAGCATTAGGTGATCTCATGTTAGCCTCTGGAAACCAAGGTGTAGTTGCCTGGACTCCATACACTAGATAGAGGACCAACCTCCTACAGACATGCTGGTAGGATTGTACTTTTCCTTGCAGAGAAAAGTTTCAGTGACACATTTTGATCCATTATATCAAAGCAATGCGTTTTCATTAATAAATCTACTGCAATCCAAAAAGGTGTGTAAAACGTCAGGCAGTTCATCACCCGCACATAAGTCAGAAATTTGGAACTGATTAAAGGGTTTATTTTAAATTAATACAATGCGACCTACCTTCTAGAAACTGCAGTTCATGCAGCTTGCAATTGCCTATCATGTGAAAAAAAAGAATATTGTGACTGTTAAGGAAACGAAAAGTCAATTTGATTTGAAACCAGATGTTTGGAAAATAAGGCACAAGCAAAGCAGCCACAGTGCTAAAGCTAAGGTGATAATCTAAATTAATTGAAGCACATACAAAGAAAATGAGTGCTGATCAACAAACCTTGAGAATTACTATGCCCCACAAATGATGTCTTAGTCAAGTGCCACAACTGTGGCAGCAGTCTTGTGCACATGAAATAAATGGGGTGCGTTGGCATCACAGATAAGCTTCCAGCTATACTTACAGATACACAGTTTCAAATTTAACAGCACCAAAAAGAGAAGTCCTGAGAGCGCACCTACTGGCAACTTCAGTTTGCACTAGTAATAAACAAATGATCAGATTTTTGCTCCCAGACTCTTTATCGATCAATCACTGTCAACTGACTGCTGTGAAAACCACAGACAAATGTGAGGAAGCAGATCGACGAGAAAAAAGATCCGAGTCAATTACCAAAACAATTTGTAAAAAAAAAAAAAAATAGTTCATGTATCCACCTCATGGAATGGACACCCGTACAACATTTCAAATAAAATGTCACATTTGCTGATACTCTAAATACAAACCTAATATCATACTGAGATATATACAAGATAGGATGTGGTGTAATAGTCAGAGCTGCAACTTTGAAACTGAGGAACCAGGTTTGAGTCCGGTGTCAGCTCAACATCCTGTGATTCTGCACAACTCATGTAATCTCCTTGTGTCTAAAAAAAAGAGGAATGTGACCTTGTGTGTTATAACTGGTGCTCATGTGAAGCTCTCCAATACCTTTGCATTGAGTTGTCGCTATACAAAACTGCAAACAAGAAACCAAAAGTGGCAGCGATAAGGAGGAGAAATGCAGAGAGGGGTGCGAGAGAGAAAGCAATATGGGTGCGAGTTGCACCAAAGTCCTAAAGCAAATGCACTTTCACACAAATCAAAACAACAAGAAGGCAATTAATGCAAACTAAAAACACAAACAGTCTCACAAACTGCTTTAATATTAATATTTAGTGCTTTTTTTTTTTAAAGTAACATCCAAAATAGTAAAAGGCTGCACACAAAAGTGACGATTGAGGAAATAAAATGCTGATCTGAAAAAGTAGTAATACAAACACTGCAGTCACGCGGATTACTTTACTAATCCATGCCATTGAAAAAGCCATATTGAACAAAGTGAAAGTTAAAAAAAAAAAAAAAAAAAAAATGCTTATTATTATTCTAAATGCAAAACTAATATACCGAATAATAAACAAGATAGGATGTGGCACAATGATCAGAGCAGCCGACTTTGGAAATGGGGAACCAGGTTCGAGTCCCGGTGTTGACCCAGTATCCTGTGATTCTGGGCAAATTACTTAATCTCCCTGTACCTTAAAAAAGAAGGAATGTGACCTTGCATAATGCCAGCGGGGTGCTCATTTAGAGTGCTCCAATACATATCGGTGGAGATGTCAATATACAAAACTGCAAACAAAAGGAAATAAAAAAACTTCAGGAATAAGGAGGAGGAAGAGAAATAGGAGAGGGGTGCAAGAGAGAAAGCAATAAGGGTGCGGGTTGCACTGAAGTTCTAATATACACACACTCACACCAAAAAACAAAAATGGCAGTGAACACAACCTACAAGCACTGCAGTTACATGGACTGCTTTAATAATAGGTGTCATTGAAAAAACTTCTATAGAACAAAGTCAAAGTTTAAAAAAAAAAAAAAATGCTGATCTGGAAAAAATGCTGATGCAAAAAATGTTGTCCAAAAAAAGTGAAATGTAAAAAAAACAGTGATCTAAAAGAGTGCAAAATAGCATTAGGACAAAAATGTAACTAAATTAATTAGTACTTTGTCCATGCACCGGAAAAATTAAAGGAAGTTATGTCAGGCATATGGTGGCCAATTAGGAGGCAACTAACAAGAGTGACAATTGAGCCTGCAAATGGTAAGTGATAGCGGGTCTCCAAGCCCTTCACTGTATTCAGTACCCTGCTGCGACAGCACATGCGCGTGGTTAGGTGAGACTTAAAAAGGCTGCATGCAGTCTTCATGAAGTTACTGGAGAGTAAGTTATTTGCTCAAAAAGGAAATATGCTACTGTTATAAAAAATGGTTATTACAAGTACCCCTAACTTCATATCTATAGTGTAAAAGAACTATGTACAGATTTATGATGTTGCTTAATATTGATTCAGCAACATTAGTTTACATCTTCTGTGATAGAACCCTTTCATCCCATGTAAATAAATGCTGCCCATTCACATGACTTTCTACATTGAGATGTTCACTGATTCAGGGTCCTTGTGACATCTTGTCCACTCATGACATGGGGTTTTATTTTTTTAGGAAGTTACAAATGATTCGAAAATATATGTTGGTGACCTGTAGTCCAGATTATTGCACAGAAGGAAGTAATACAGTACATCACCTCTGACTGATAACATGATCATGACCGCTTTTTTTCCTCTGACTGCGTAGTGTCACTGAGTGTCACACATGTGGCAATTAAATGTCACACAGACAAACTGAAGTAATGGAAATGTCACACATAAGCATACTGAAAACGTGGCAGCTATGGAAATCATTTAAAAAAAATAGAAGCCAACCCCATTGGCTCGGTCAGTGATGCCATTTTTGTAATGATCATATTAGGGTTGTTCATTTAGACTGTGCAATTTGCTATTGATGGTTAAAAGAGATCTCTATAAATAGGTGATGTAACATGATAAACATGCTTATTTTAGGGTTGAGCGCACAAGCGCTCTGTCCCTGTTGTAATATCTCTTTGGGCTTTAACCACACCCAGGTCATGCCTGTCACTTTCATTGGTTCGTGGCCTTGAATTTAGAATCTGCTTGTTTTCATTAGTTAAAGGCATACATACGTCATGCCTTTTCCAGTGTCTTGCCCACCTACACAGCAACAGTGACAACACACTAGGCTCCATGTTTTCAGCCCGGTTTCTGCACTACTTTATCTTTTTATTTTCCATGCAGCGCAATCGTGCTGGGTTTTACTTAGCGCGATCATGCTTGTTCCCCCCCCCCCCCCCCAATTTATGTGGCAAGAAAAGTCCGGTTAGGAGTTTACAACGCTAATACCTCTAACTCGACCAAATGCGAGACACGTTGCATTGCAAATGCTTGTTTAATAGTATAGCTTATTCATATATAAAATGAAATAAGTGAAATAATTTGGAACGGTAGAGAGCTGTGTCCAGGCCGTAGGAATCTAAATCGTGTCACACACAGCTCTTTGCTTACATGATTTATATAAGTTTTATATGTAATACAATATATACATGGGTACATTTTTGAACTTTTGTTGTCATTTTTATTGTGTTTTTTCTCAAGGCATTAAGTATGATGCAGAAAAAGAAGACAAACAACTTCAGGAAGCTAAGCAGCGGGAGCTATCCAAAATCGAAGAAGCTCTACAAAAAGCTGCTGACAAAGGTAACGATTACACACAGACGGACATTTTACATTTGTATTTTCATTCGTTTGTTATTAACATTAACATTTTACATTCTCCGTTTGCTCTTGCCTTTGCAGGTAGATTACACGTTAGTGATTGATACTGTATAAAATCACTCTTTCAAGTTGTAGACACTGGATAGAAGGTGCTAAACTGATAGTTATCACGTTTTCATTTCATTCTCGACTCTTACATTCATCGCTAGAAATGCATGTTCCCTGTGTTGTTAAATTTCATCCAGTTTTTTCCATAAACGTTAGATGTTTTTAATGATAGCCTGTTACGATGAGGTCTAGCTCTTTGTCTAGAATAACTGCAGCACAGATCTAATAAATTCGCCCAATTACAGGTTGATGACCAGAAAAATAATTATTAAAAAGGCATGCAGATGCACTTGCAATCCATTCAAAGAACAGCGAGGAAGACTCTTCCCCTGTGACCATGCGGTGATTGGCATTGTCATTAAGAACTGTGGCGAAAACCAGTGCAGTGAATTTCAAAATGTGCCTCCAGTTAGCCTCACTCCTCCTCACTGTCATTTCTTGCGATTTAAATTCATTTGCTGATCCATTTGTTGATTTCCGGAGATAAGTATATTTATATTGTTTTGACAGTAACATCGCAATTTTGCCAAATACATTTTCATTCTTTTGAGGTAGCTCTAGCTTGTTCTAATTACGACAGTAAAGTACACAAAAACTACTTGTTTATCTTCCAAACCCCATTCTCAAATCCATTTTCAAAGTTTCTCAGAAACCGTGAAGGATTCAGGTAAAAATATGTCTTTGGAGTGTGTCTGACTCTAGAAAATTCACATATTATTGAACACGTGCATTAGTAAGTTAATTGGTGGAAGGTGCAGCACTTGCCCTTCCCCACTCATGGCTGCTCACCTCGTATGAGGCAAACTGTGTCAGCTTAAGCCGTTTTGTTCTCCATCCTTGAAGCCATCACTTTAAGGGGAACCTGCCTTTAGGGGCATTCCTCAACCTTTCAAGCCCTGTTTTGCTCGTTCACTAGTCCATGGTGGTGATCTCGTGACAGAGTCTGTTATTTAGAAGAACCCTTTCCTGGAAATAATCCTAGTCATTGACATTAGTGTTTTTTGTTGATATATTGTCACTAACGCACATCTCGCTGGTCCTCCGGGTTCTGAAATGACCACATGCTGAAGTCTCGATTGTGTTCAGCCCACCAATGCCCCATTCACGGTGTGTGTTTATCTGGTGCAAATCGCACCGCCCTGAGCAGCTCATTCCGAAGGCATATACCACAGAACTACGAGATAATGTGTTAATCTGTTGTCACAACTTTTGGCAGTAATGAACAAAATATATACTGTTAGTTTCCCACTAAATTGCAATCAGAGGTATGAAAATAACAAACTTGCACTGTCATTGATTCTGCAAATGTTGTTATCTTGTGGGTTTACTTTTTTATTTCCATACATAACAGTAAATTCACAGCTTTGAATTCTGCTTTTTATACTTTTGCTACCATGGGATGAAGGATTGCATCCCGCGGACTGCTATAATCTGGAGAGCTTTGTTTACACAGAAAACACAGCTGGTGGGTATGCATGGTTATTTCAATGTTAACCATTTGAATCATTTTCACACTTCTTTTAAACTACTTTTCATATGACATATAAAGAAAACCATTTATAATTAGACTGACCTACCCCACATACTTTGCTCGTCACTCATTGTAAATATCCGCCATGTTACTTGCCTATTCGGAAATCTGTTGCATTGAAACATTCTGGCATTTGGCATTTGTTTGTGCATTTGTCGTAAATGTGGGATAATATTGATCTCATTCCTCCTCCCATGTATTCCTTTACTTTTTCTCCACTGGAATAAGAAAACTGTGACTTCGGTTTTGCCTCAGCATTAGAGTTTTATCAGCGTGACAGTGTTATGCAGTTTGTTGTAGTTTCAGTTTCCAATATACAGTCTGTGCTGGTACCTTTCCATCAGCATGAAAGGTTGTGTGGAATTGGGTAATTGAGCTTTTCTTGCATATCAGCTTCTCAAATGTCAAAATGTATAATGTCTTGTCATTCTGCTCTTCGTTTAGTAATGTCTATATAGTGTATATATTTTAAAAGTCTTTTTTTTTTTTTTTTTACATTTTACCAATGTATAAACATGTTTTTAAATATTTATATTGTTTTTATGCATTACCACAAGGCACATCCGTTTGCAAGAAGCCATCAGGTAACATCTCCATGTTTTTTTCAGTAAAGTAAACGTGCGTCACTATTTAAACAACAACTTATTAGAACAGTTCATATCTCAACCTGTAACTTAACTACACGTGGACACGGGCAGGTAATTTGTATAAGATTATTCATATGTACGATGCGAGGGCACGTAGCAGCTCAATACAATTTCGCTGTTATAGGGAGGAGCCCAGGTTTTGAAAGTACCACATGCTTAAGTCTCAGTTGTGCTCAGCCCAACAAGGCCTCATTCAAGGTGGGCGTTCATCTGGTGGGAATCACAGCAGTGCCCTAAGCAGCTCATGCCAAAGATCCAAATCATCCAGGAGCTTAGGGTCAGTGTGTACTAGTTTCATTCGAGCTCCTCTGCTTTGCATTATTCTGCCACATCTTTCAGCCAGTCTTCCACCGTTGGGTTCTGTTACTTGGCCAGGGCATTATCAGCCACCCTCTGGTCAGCAATGGAGTAAAATCCACAAACTTCTTTATTGTTGGGCTTTAACAGGAGGGACCTCCATCCTAAACAAGTAGCCTTGCAGACTGTCTCACAGCTTCAAACCCAACCTATCTCTGTATATGTCTGCCACTCGTTCCCTGTAACTCTGGATATGTGTGCATGTCCAGTGGTGGTATGTTGCTCCATTCTGACCACATTTATGGAATTCTAATGATTTAGTGTTGTCTAGTCTATGAAGCAAGTCTGGCATTGTATATGTACGGTGTATAAAGTTGAACTGTATTAAACGGAATCTGCCATTGCTGGATGCCGTTTAAGAGCTTCCTGCCTTTTTTGGTCCCAGAAGTGCGCATTAAAATCAGTCTCACTTTTGTTTTGTATGCAACAGGGGTCTAGTTATGTCACCTCGGATTGCTCGGTATAGGCGTGTTATTATTCCCAAACCCTTGTCTGTTTGTAAGAGTATTGTCAATGTTTCTGAGCTCTGCGGTTCGCTGTCGTGTGCGTCTCATGTGTTTTTTGGGGCACCCTGAGGAGTGCCCAATAGTGCAAGAATTGACTGTCTCCCACTCTGACGAGTTCTTTTGCTTGGACCTATGTGGGTAAATGTCCGGCTACATGCATCCCCCGACTTCCAGTGCCTCATATTGAGCTCTTTATCTGCTTAAACCCAGGGAGATCCCATAATGGCGTTGTTCGAGAGTAAGGAAAGCTGCGACCCCCACTGAGCACCAAACATATTCCAGACATTCAGTGAAAGACACAGGATCGTTCATCAGCCAGCTGCATGGCCTTTCCGCTTTAGATAGTTGTGTATGTTCTGACTGTGTTTTTGCCTCTTGTTGCAGGGCTCTGCCTATACCATTTTCCCCCACCATATCAACTGCCATAAATTACAGCTGGGAGGCCTGATATTACTCTCCCTGGACCGGAATATAGAGCAGTCCCTCCTTTTAGTTATCCTGTACTATATAAAATTTTACCCTGCTCCTCTGCTTTACCCACACTAGGCTGATCAGTGCCACCTTAAGTTTGATGAGCATACCTTGCGGTATCAGGAACATACTACACTGAAATAAATACAAAAACCTGGGGAACACTAGAATGTTAGCTATTGCTATTCTGCAAACCATTGATAGAGGTAGATCTATCCAGTAGTCTAGCCTACCCTGTATATCCGCCAGACATTTAGCTGGGTTCAGTGATATCCACCTTCTTACTCACTGGCCACCTGTATCTCCAGATACCTAAATGAGGTACATTCCGAGGCTAGTCCGACAGTGGGAGCTGGTCTTCTGCAGCCCCACTTAGTCCTCCCACACAGTATATGTAGGAAAGTAGCATCTTTCTGACATGATTACCCCCACTTTTTGCCTGCTGTCAGTGTGTTTAGACTGTAGTACACTGAGCTCCTGTTAATCAGGATCCCAGTGTCTGTGCTCTCCCCCTCTAAATTTGGTTGCTGGTAAACGTTTACACCCCACAATTGGCATACTGGTGCACCCATGAAGGTCCCTAGTATATGGTACTTATGTACCCGGGATAGTGGTACACCAGGGGACTCCCATGGGCTGCAGCACGTATTGTGCAACTCATTGGAGCTCCTGCCAACTGTGTCTGAAGGCCTACCATTGCAGCCTGCGTAAAATGGTGCATGCACCATTCACCTCAGATGTAAGCTTGCCTTATATCATGGTCACTGCACTTAGACACTAAGTCACCCCTCTGGTAGGCCCTTCATGTCAAAGGGCAGGGTGCATGACCCTAAGGGTGAGGGTACCCCTACAAACCCCAGACTTCATTTCCTTGGCTTTGTAAGTGCTGAGAGCCATCTTAAGGTATGTAGTGGACACTGGTCAACACAAGTTGTCCATCTACATAACGGCTTCTCTGACCCTAGGCATGTTTGGTATCAAACGTGTTGGAATCACGCAACTACACCAATTCCAGTGCTAGTTGCATGATGCCATGGACTCTGGGGGTTCTTTGGAGTTTGGCTGCTAACCCACACTGCTTGCCACCCCAGACACTGTTCTGCCCTCCTGCTGCTGAACTAACTCAAGGAAGGGAAGTCCGGACAAAATATTTCCTGCAAAGGAGAGGTGTGACCACCTCCTCCTTTGAAATAGGTGTCTCTGGGCTCGGGTGGAGAGGACTCTGAGTGCCACCAGACTCCTTTGAAGGGCACACTTGTTGCCCTCCTTGCATAATCTGGTTTGCACTAATTCATGAACCCCGGTTCGCGCTCTGGCATGAAACTACATTAAGCGCAGGGGAGTGAACACCCCCATCCAGCTCCTCCCCTAGGGAGGTGCACAGAGTTCTGCCAGGTGGCCGGTTAATTGTGCCAGTTTAGAATCTAGGTGGGCAGAAGCCCCTTGGAGTATCTGACTGGTTAGGCCAGGTACATGACATCCCTGACTCTCTCCGATAGGTAGGTCACTACAGAAAATTACCAACCCCACTTTTAGGGTTACTTAAGGGCTCCCCCGGGGGGTGGGTCCTCTGATTCATTGAGCAAGACTCTTCAAGGAACTCTCTGGAATTCATCCTCTGCTTCTGGCCTCTGGAACCACTGCTGGTCTGCTTTTGGAACTGAAACAAGACTGTACCCAGTTGGGAGGGCCCCCACTGCAACATTGTTTCTCCAGCAAGATTTCTGAAACATCCGTGACTGTGCATCCTCCAGGGTCACAAGGACTCTGCCTGCATCCAAGAAGCAAGAAGGAATCTACCTTGGAGTGAAGGGGTCACGCCCCTGCTTCTGCAGTCATCTCAAGATGACGACGACTGGCTGGTGGATTCTGATGTCCCCCGGACAACGTAAAGCCTCTGCTCAAAGGTGGTGGTTGTGTGGGTACTCTCCCGGTCCAATCTGTCTTTTGGTCAACTTGGGACATGGTGGACCCTTGATGCAGCCGCTGGAACAGAATCCCTGTGCACTGAGACTGTTGCTCTTGCCAAGGCTTGTTGGTTCTTCCTCCAAGAGGACCTTTGAGCTCCTCGAAGCCCCAGCACTCTCAAATTCCAGTTTTAGCTTCCACTCTGCAAAACCTGTAACGTGAGACACCTGTTTTGTTGTACTGCTGAGGCCTCCCTGCGACTCCCTGTGCCTGCTACCAGTGGGTTCTTGTGGCGGGCTCCTCCAACTATGGCTGGCTTTCCTTCCTGATGAAGGCCTGCCCTAACTTCTCTCCAAGGGTCAAGTCACTAGGACCTTGCTGGTCCTCCAAAATCTTCAATCTTCCTTGCATCAGCAATTTGCATTTGCCAAGGCTTGTTGGTGGTCCTGCTGGCCACTGACCCTCCTGCAATCCAGTGGCCGACGTGGGACAGCTCTTGGCCAACTCCAAGGCTCTTCTGCACCCCCTTGGACTTTGCAGTTTGACTTCTTCCTTCACCCTCCTGCAGGAACTTGACCTCCCAGATGTTAGGCATTGCCTACCTGTATTTCCTGGATATCTCCGAGTGATCTGGATACTGTCCCCTTTTTCAGGTTCTTCACATCTGGAATCCACTCTTGGATTCCACTGAACTGCTCCAAGAGCCCCGACAGCAGCTGGACAATCGAGGCTTCCATTGACTTTAACAAGGGTTTCCGATGCCACTTCACCCCTATGCACCTGGGCTCACTGGTGTAGTTACTCTGGTCTTATGGGTATCCACTGGTGGGGGCACTTTCCAACCATCCTTGTACCAACTGGTTTCCTCCGGTTCACCTGGAAGTGTCCTGAATCCATAAAAATCTGACTACGATAGCCCTGGGTTAGCGTATGGGACACCTGGCTTGATAATAACTATGCAGCCTGGCACCTGTGGGATTTCTAGTACTTAACTCTGGTAATTTGCTACTACACCAACCCCTTAGATCCTAACACACTTGCCTTGGTTGGGCACCTCTATTCTTATAACCCTTTAGTATATAGTTTGCCCCCCGCCATAGGGCCCCATGTATTTCTATGCTTTTTAGGGTCTAGCCTGTGTCGCATGCGCTTGCGTTATGCTAAGCGAGACGCTTTGGTAATTAAAAAGGGCTCAGAGCCCTGTCCACGTCACGTCAGTGTCTGTCATTGGCTTGTGGGCTTGCCTGTTAGAATTTGCTTGATTTCATTAGTGGAAGGCATGCACATGTCATGCCTTTTCCGGTGGATAGCCCTCCTCGAGCGCACTGACCAACTACAGAAAACATGCGAGGCTCGCTGTTTTCTGTCCGGCTCGTGGACTACTTTTTCTCGATTTTCCCAGCGCGATCTCGCTTGGCAGAAGTCAAGCGCTTTACATAATATCGGCCCTGTTACACAGTTAATTGCACTTTTTCGGGTTACTTACATAAATGCACTTTTGCTGATAGGTTTGATTACCAGTGAAAAGTCGGGTTAGGAGTTTACAACGCTATCAGCTCTAACACGGGCAAACGAGAGACCCTTTGCATTGCAAATGCTTGTTATCTTTGTTGCTAAGTGTATATGTTGTGTGTTGATATCTCCAAGTGGTGATATACCAATTTTAGTATAACTTTACTGATGTAATAAAGAATATTTTATTTTTCCAACACCTGGTGTGGTTCTTTCTTGCGATCAGTTACTGACTGACTATTGCAGTATTGCAAGTGCTTTACACTCCTCCTAGATAATCTTTAACTGCTCACCAAAGCTACCCCTAGAGAGCTTTTACCATCTGGATACCGAAATACAATCACTAATTGTTGCCTGCACTCAGTATAGGGTGCCACACCATAGGTGTACCATAAACTGAGCCAGCCTCCTACAGTATATAACTGATTTTTGTTTGTTAATTTTGAGGCTGGACTACTGCCCAAATATTTCCTACTCCCCAAGCAGAACATTCAGGAATATCCTTGGATTAGTTAAGTATACTAACAAATTGCCTGCATATAATGACACGCCATGCCTGCCATCTCACATTCTTATTTCCTAGTCACTTAAGACATAGGGGGTCAGTACAATCTCGGAGGGGAAACCCACCGAGATAAGCACTGATGGTCAACAGAAGACCGCCAGTGCGCAGAACACCCTGCCGGCCACATTATGAACATCCAGCAGGGCCTGAAGATTGATGCCAGCTCCAAATGGAGCCGGCAGCAATGTAGCAGTGCAGTGGGTGCAGCAGCACCTGTCGCGCATTTCACTGCCCGTAAATCGGGCAGTGAAATGTGTGAGGGGGGCTGTGCATGAGGGCCTCTGCACTGCCCATGCCAAGTGCATGGGCAGTGCAGAGGCCCTTAATTTCTTTATAGGCTCAGGTAGATTATCTGATTTGCCCAGTATCACAGTATGTTGAGCTAATGCTGGGACCTAAACCTGGTTTCACAATTTCAAAGTCCGCTAAGGCCACAACCTCCCCTTTTGACTGCAGGAACTGATATGGGGCAGGGAAAGAAGAGCAGAGACTCATTTATCCCACCCTGTTCCATGGAGGGCAGGGGAACAAAAATAAACTGTGGAGTTCCCTCTGCCTTTCACCAACCCCCCCACCACCCAACTCTCAGGTCTTTTCCTCTGTCCCAATACCCTACAAAGCAAGTGATAACTGTTTCCCATCAGCAGCTCAGGGACGTGCATGCCCCTTGACTGCCCCTTGACTGCAGGGAGTCAAGGGGCATGCTGTGACAGTCAGACAGCCCATTGTCATTCTGCCTCTGACAATTAACCAGCTTCCCTGACTTCATTTGCACGGGGTCAGGCTCAGCATATGTGTGAGAAAGGTGTTATAGCAGCCTTTCATGTTATGCACTTGTTGGCATCGGAGATGGCAAAATAGGTTGCACTGTTAGACTGCAAAAGCAGCCCATTAACTGCCCTCAGGCACAGGCCCATCGGCAGCTGCCCTATTGCCCTCCTTGCCAAT
Organism: Pleurodeles waltl; assembly: GCF_031143425.1. Classification (NCBI taxonomy): domain Eukaryota; kingdom Metazoa; phylum Chordata; class Amphibia; order Caudata; family Salamandridae; genus Pleurodeles; species Pleurodeles waltl. The sequence continues at coordinate 724,523,845 of NC_090440.1, read as the reverse complement.
CCCAGTCTGGTTGTCCACCCCGGCCTACACTTCGCCCATGAGATGCATCAGATGAGGACCATACGCCACTGCTGACAAAAATATATATACACTGTGAAACAGCCCACCCCAAACTAATTGTTTGGCACACAGATGCTCTTCAGGAGTTAGCCGTCATCACGATCTACCGAGCTGGAGGGATGCGAATATTGTGCGCACAATTTAATTTTTTTTGTTTTTTAAGGCGGATGCATTCACGGTTTCTTAGAAGCTCAGGGATGCCTACAGCACTCCTAGGGGACATTTTCTGACATACATTGCTGTGCAACTGGTGGTTGCCACACAATGGAGACAGGGGCACACTGAGCCACCCACAGCACTGCCATTGCATATGACTGTCCCATGGTGGCACACACAAGTTTATAAAAGCCCTTTACAGTGCCTTGCTGACTCCCCACCTCAAGCCCGACATTAAAGTCGACGGAAGCTGGGTACTCCATCTTGGGGCAAAAGTTTCTGATAAAAAAACACAAACCCTACAGCAGGGTAAAGGGGTCTCACACAACTCACTTTTTCGCTTCACACAGTTTAATTATTTATATCAAATATCTGACAACAGGGTGCATAACATGTATGTGCTCAGCTGTTCCCTCTAAGTGCCCCAGATGCAGAGCACTGGATGCGGGCTTTTACCACATGCTTTGGGAGTGCTCGGTGATTGAAGGAACCTACCTCCTTACTGGTTGGTGGCATGGTTTCGGCATTCCGTAATCCTGCTGGTTGGACTTTTGCCCTAGGCCAAAGGGGGGATAAGTCTTTGCACAGGTTGATCAACCTGGCATTTATCTTGTTAAAGGGGCAGATTGCGATATCATGGAAATCCCAAGTGGCCCTTGATGGCTTGGGCATGGGCTAAATCTGACGTCTGTAGCTATAGTGGGGCTGGGGAGAGTGATCCGGGACCTATATGTTAGGAACTTGGAAGCAAAGGACAACATACGCCACCCTTAAGCGGTCTTAGGCACACACCACCCTTACACATTCCTGTCAGTTTTAGTGAGCCTGTTGGTGTCCGAATGGTGTGTTCTGCGGAGTGACCCTTTGGGACATTGAGTGCTTTGGCACTGCTATTGCCTGCCTTGCCATGCTCACAATATAGGTGAGAATCATGCTGTGGGCTGTGACACACACACTACATGTGTAGCCCCTCCCCCGTAGATTTCTTTCTGTACCCCATCACATGTTACACCGGCCCCTCCGTGATGGTAGGGGCACAGTGGACTGGCGGCTAAGGACTGGCTCCCTGCCCCCCTCTTTAGACACCCACTTTGTGAGGATTTGCCTTCATGTATAATGACATATGTGGGTGAGATGGTGTTTTTTATGCTAACTGTATTGCTGAATACCAGGTGACGTTTGTATGTCAACATATGCATTTATAACTCCACTGTGTTTGTTCCTGGTTCTGCCTTGAGTGCTAGTCCTACTGTTGATCATGTTTCACTTTGTAAAACGAATAAAAAATGGAAAAAGAGAGACTGTTAATTCTTGTTTTTATACAACTAAAATATCAGAACAAATGGCTCAACATGGAATTTAATGGCACCTCACAAGAGATTGAGCATCACTGTCTTGAATGTAATGCTCTGAGTAGAGATAAAGTGTTTAGCATTTGGTTGTTCTCCTTTCAAAATCGACACTCTTAAAACTAAGATTCCTCTCATCACATCTGTACTGATGGAGTGTAGCTATGTCTCTATGCTTACTATTTTGATCCTTTATTTATCTGACCATCGCAAATCTTTAGAAAAAATGAGTCATCAGCTTTGTTACCATCAGTTATTTGTTGCTGGCTGCTATACAAGTTTTATTTCATAGCGCAAAAGAAATTAACATATTACACAGTTTCATAAAAAAGATCTTTGGTTAACTGATGCTGCGGTTGTGTACTAAGAACAGTTATTGACCAACAATATTAAAAAAAAAATATATAAAAAAAAACTTAAGTCCCTTATATCTTAGATAAAGGAATGTTATTAGAATGATGCAAAGCAAATAACTGCGAGTTTCAAGTGATAGCCAGCTATGGAATAATACCGCCACCCCCTCTCGCACCGAGCACATTGCTCAGAACATTATAAATAACATAAATTGAGAAATTAATTATTTCCCTAACACACTGCCATACTTCTCTAACACACTGATGCATCTTACATTAGAGTTTCAGACTTAATACAGTTTACTTCAGAAGAGATGGGCAATCTGACAGATGATGAGAGCATTGGTGTGGCTACAGCACCATGGCTAACATCTAGATATTTCTGTAGATAATTTATATTCTGGTGCAGTTCTTCTCGAATGTATCACTCTTTAGACATTAAAAGCAGTTGTCTGGCTTTTGGGACATTGTGAATATTTACTTGCCCTCCCCATTGCCTTCCTCCTAAAAATTATTTTGAAAAAGGCAGCTACAGTGACTCGCAAACAGATCACATTAAACACCTTAAATGCAGTTTTAAGGCGGGGGAACCACGCTCAGCATCAACATATCTCTACATTGACTGGAAACAACTTTAATTACAAGTCAGGATGCCTATTAGGAAAAGAATAATCCCTTTCAATGCAAGGTAACAATGGCACGAGAATACCATGAGTATTTCACTTGCGTTTTGGATTGTAAACATGATGTGATGACCCAGTATCTTGACATTGATGTTTTGTCTTGTAAAACGTATTATCTACCACCTTCTTTGAACCAACCAAGTCCTACCTTCTGGTAGTTACTCCTGTGGGGCTCCATCCAGCTTTTGTGGCAGAAATTCCTATATGAATTTCAATGGAACACCCTAGAAAATGTTCCTTTCATTAAGAAATACGCACGAACTATCATAGGATCAAATGTATTGTCATGTATGTTTTTTCCCAAAATTATGTAGTGATCAGTCTCCCTGGGCCAAAAATATCAGAAATCAAAAAGTGTTTTTAATACTTATGTGCAATTCAGCCATCACTGCAGAGATATTAACAGCAGCTAGATTACAAATGGCTCGTTGGCCATTTACACAAGGAAGTCTTGTTAGAACTTTTAGGCTTACAGATAGAGATGGGTGGTGAATGTTTCTGTACTTCTCAGTAACCAGATCTAGCTATATACAGCTCCCCATAGAAAGAGGAATGAGAAAACAGAAACGCTGGATAGCACCAGTAAGACTTGTTGTACTACAGGACACTGACGTCTACAGGTAGTTGTAGATATATAAAGAGGAGATGAATATTTGTAGTACCTGATTAATTTACAATCATCTATCACATATTATAAAAATTATATACCATCATAATATCTGTCTGAGACTCCATTTCAGTGAGAGCTGATATTCCTGACACATAGACTAATACAGCGGAACAAAAATGTAGTTCTCTACTCGTCCAAAATAAATCAAAATAATTACTTATGTTAATTAAATATTGTTTTTCAAAAATTACTCCAGTTCTTAAAATCATTTTTTGTTTAGCTTTCATTTCTAGAACCACTTTCAAAGGAAAACTATATCCAGCATTTCCCAGTGGTCTAGTAGCAAGGTACGAGCTGCAGCAACCAGGGGCGGCTCCTCCTTTAGGGCAGAGGAGCTTTGCCCCACCCCACCAGCAGCGGCAGCTGCAAAACCTTTTCATCAAAACGATAATAAACTGTGTTTATTATAGTTTTTTTTAAGTTTTTTTAAATGGGTGGGGCATTGGGAGTGACAATCACTTGAGGGGAGTGCACAGAGCACTACCCTCAGAGCGGGTGTGTGTTTGGCCGCCTGTCTTGGTCCGGCCAAACGCGCATGCGCAGTAGGCTCTCTCCAGCTCAGCAACACAGTTGCCGGGCTGGAGAGAGCCTGCAAGGCTCCCAGTCTGCCTGGGAGTGCCCTGGCTGGGCGCTCCCACCAAACCCGACACTGCTATGAGCAGTCTCAGGATTGGCCACAGGAGCCTGTGCCTGCAGCTGGAGCGACGGACCGGAGAGGTAATTTTTTTCTCTTAAGTTTATTTATGTATTAAATGTCCCCCCCCTCACTTCTCAACCCTCCCACCGGTGCCGCACCCACCCTGCCTCTTTAAAAAGCAGCAAGCGACCATTGGCAGCAACAAAGTGTCTGGATTGCTTGGCAAGTGAATCACAAGGAAATTTGCCTCCACCATTTCCGCACAGTGTAAGAATTCAGGAGATCCATGGGAAATGTAGTTTTCATTCAAGCTCCAGTTTGTAGAGTGTCCTTCAGAGACACAAAGCCTTACACAAAGGAGTGAGGGGCGACATTCCGGGCTACCAGAGTTTGAAGAATACAATGACAGCTTTCATGGTTTTTCTAAACTTATCTTCTCTTATATGTCTCTTAAGATCTTTAGAAGAGAGATCAAAATGTCAGCTGCTTCAGCTCTCATTAGATTATTTTTTTTTTCCCAAAATTTAGGGAACCTATTTCTGATCTATCACCTGGCTTTAGACCTCAGTTTTACTACTAACCTTTATAAGTTGAATCAACCAACGGTCCAAAAAGCTTAATGTAAATATGTGTGAGAAAAGTTGTAAATTGTTAAATATTGCCTAATGCTACTTCATAAACTTTTAGTTTTTCTTCAAACTTTGCCAGTGTTGTAGGCCTCATGGTGCTGTGCTCTGTGCTTTTTGTTAAGATGTGTTGTGGCTCTAGTTTAAACTACGCCTGAAAGGCTGTTTCTAAAGGTTCTACCTGAAGGTGGACTCAATGTTTGTTGTCTTGTGCTTAAGATCATTTATTTTATCTCCATGAAAGGTGGGCCATTCGAATTTGTATGGCACTGCATTTTGTTCCTTCATGACAGCATTTCTCGTTTGCATAGATGCTTTCCATTTTTTGGCACATGACTGTTTTTAAGGCCAAGTTCTTCAGTCACATGAATTCTTCAGCAGTTGCATCCTTTCTAGAGGCTTCCTGAATGTGTGGGGAAAGTGGTCACAGCCTGCTTGTTCCCAGTGAATGGCAACCTGTTACTTGCCTCTGTCACTTAATCCCCATAATCCCCAACACAAGTGATAGTCTTTTAGTCATTGATCCTGAGCTCCAAGACTACGTAGAAGGGCCCATGAAAATCAAATTCTTGAGACTGAAAGGAGGATAAAGAAACCCCCACACCCTCCACGAGCTTTAGAAGCTTTTCAGGGAATAATGTTTGTGTACATTTCAGAGAAGGAATTATTTTAAAGATTAATATTATCATATCAGAGCAAAGACTCTAATCCTAGCTTTCTGGTGGGGTTCTCTCACTTTCACAGACTCTTCAAATCAAAGGTAATATTTAATACGAGCGCTGGTTTACTTATGAAGTCATTGATGATACATTGATTTTATACAGCTATTGTGTTCCATGAAAGTTACGAGTATTCTGCCTGTTGCAAACGAGGCAGGCAGGAGGCAACTCAATTACACGTTCCCTTGGACTTTTATCCACCCCTGTGTTCCCAGACGAATGGATAAATGGGAAAAGTAACTTTGAAGGTATACGCTGCACTCTTCATTGCACCATGCTTGTGGTGTTCTATCAATTTTTATTGTCCTTTGGTTGCTTTTCGGATTGATAATACAGAAGGTTCATCACCACTACCTAAGGCACTGTTGAGGTGGAAAAGTCCCTCACATGGTAATGTACTGATGTCTGGATCCCTAATCCTGATTCTCTTGTTGTCATGGGCAAACAAGAACCAGGCATGTGCACCATGACATTGTCCTCTCTCACGGATTGTGGTCTTGTTGGACGGGCAGGGGGGGCCAAAATCACTACCCTCATGTATGAAACTGGCTTTCTTTAGTGTGCACTAAAAAGAAGTACACAGTACACAGTACACAGTGCAGAGTGTCCAGTGGATCCCCAATTGGTTTACATAGGCAAAAGTAGATAATGCTAACACTCTTTAGTGGTAGTGTGGGTGAGCAGTGAGGCTTATCAGAGGGCAGTGCTAAGCATTTGCTGTACTCACTGATGCAATAAATGAGACAGACACTTAAAAAATAAATCAGAGACCCAATTATTATAATACTTTTTTATATATGTTGTGAAAGCAAGAACTTTGTTTGCAAGTAAGTACTGTTTTTATTATCAATTTTCACAGGTAAGTAAAACATTCAAACCTGTACACTTTTACGCACAGTGCAATCCTATGGAAGGAAAAGTCAGTGATGCAAAGAGGCAGATATTCGAATTCAGGGGTTCACCTTCTGGGTTTGGAGTCATAGTGGGCCAAGGTCCAAAGTACTACCAGCAGTTCTTCGGGAGGTGCACAGGTTTCACCGGCAGCAGGGTGCTGATGGGGTTGTGGCTGGGCGTGCTTTGGTGTGGGGGGGAGGTGACCTGGAAACAGTCTGTGATACTTTGGGACAAGTCAGAGAACTCCACAACAGGGGCGTGGGTCATGAGGTGTCTTAGAGAAGGGGTGCAACTGGTTCTTCAGTGGCCGGGCGGCTTGGGTGCATGGTCGTTAGGATGGCTGGGCTAGTGCTCAAAGATGTTCCTTGCGGGCATGGATCAACAGCTGGCAGGAGCAAAATCAAGACTGCTGGACCACTCATGAAGTGGGTCTCAGTGGTGCTGTCACCCTTCGACGGCTGCTCAGTCCTGGTGTATTTGGAATCCAGAATGGACTCTCACTGATGGTGCAGGGCATCTGGTACCCCAAGCATTGGTGCTGCATGGCTTTGTTTGATCTTTGTGTCTTTACACTTGGTGTGGAGACAGATCTGGTCCTCCAGGGCATGAGCTTTCTCCTTGTTGTCTGTGGCGTTGGTCGGGCCAGGGAGCTGCAAGGCAGGGGACTGGACTCTGCTTGTCCGTGCTTGTGGTCTGCAGGGAAGTAGCTTCTCTACTCCAAGGAAGACGGGTGGTGATTTCCAAAGTGCTGGTCGGCTACCTGAGGCATTGGTAGTTCTCCAGCTTAGAGGAAGTCACTCTGTCACAACTGTCAAGAGATTTGCAAGCAGGCAGGGTTTCATGCCAAAAGTTCACAGCTCTTCTGCTATTGTCGCCAGGCAGTGACTGTTCTTTATCCTTCTCTTGATCCATCGAGTATGAGTTCTTGAGTTCAAGAGTGCCACCTAAATACTCAACTTAGGGGCATTAAGGGGACTGCCAAATAGCAGCCAAAGGGTTGCCTCCTTCAGGGTGACTACACCCTCTGTATGACCACTTCCGACAGAAAGTGGGCATAACCAGGACCCTAAAATGCATATTCCATCTAATACAAGATGGAGGAATTTGAAAAGTGGTGTCTACATCAGTTAGTCCACTGTAAAGGCAAGACTGGCATGATGTAGACACACCTCCTTATCTTACTAATTTTCACACCCATCTTGCTGCCAAGAAGTGGGGTCAGGACAGTGGGATGGTCCTCTCCTCCATCTCGAGAGACCTGGGTCACATAACACAAGCTTCCCACCCTCAAATGCACATCCTGCATAGAGGAGCTGTCAACACTGCCGCCCAGAGTAGGCTTTGTTCCTGGTCTCTAAGAAGACAGGCTCTCACTTTAGGAGGTCAGAAATTATGTGTCTGTGGTGGCTGAATTGGTCAAGACCAATCAGTCCACACACTAGCAGTTGGTAGGTTTTTCAGGGGGCATCTCTAAAGTGACCTCTGGGTGCATGTATTAATACAGCCATCACTGGATTCAGTGAGGGTTTATTAATCTGAGATGTTTGATACCAAACATCCCTATGTTCAGAGAAGCTATCATTTAGCTGGGGAACTCTTATTGACTTATGTCTAAAACTCGACAAAGAAGTAGCAGGGGCATGTACCCTCATGCAGATATGTTCTTGCATGTGAGAAAATGCACACTGTCTTAGGTCTGTAAGGCCTTTCGTAGGGATGACTTACAATTATCATATGTAGGGATAAGGGACCTGGAACACAGGGATTTGTAACAGGTCATGTTTTCACGTTTGTCTGCAGCAAAAGACACAGCCTGCAATGGCAGCACTGTGTGTGTTTGGTGAGGGGTCCTTTAGGGTGGGCCAATTCGTCCTGCAGCCCTTAGGGACCTTCTTTAGTACCCCAAGCCATAGGTACCAGGGGTACAATTTACTAGGGACTTACAGAGGGTGCTAAAGGTTGTGCAAATTGGGAAAAGCAGCTGTACAAGTTTGGGAAAGAGAACAGGCACTAGGGACCTGGTTAGCAGGAACCCAAAACACTTCTAGTCGAAATTACACCATGTACCATGCAAAAAGTGGAGGGTAACTATGTAAAAAAAAAAAAGTCATTTTCATACATGACCCCCCTCAACTCTTTCTTTCCACCCTGGCTGTGAGGTTTCAGGACTAAGACAAATGGGCTGGCTCAAGGGCTCTCAGAGTGCTCAATGACTCCCAACTCCAGCATCTTGCTTACTTCAGCTTCGATGCTCTCTTTGACATAATCAGACTGCTTGTAGATGTTGCTATTGATAGGTAGGCTGTCCCCACTGACCTCATCATGTGTACACCAGTTGATACGGCCAGGGATTAAAGAAAAGAGTATAGCTTACTGATGCAGTAATTGCCAGCAGTCAACCTGCTGTTGATCAGTGAGGGTGTCTGAAAAGACCACTCCTTCAACTGATCCATCTTTACGGTTGTTGGGGAGGAGGTCAAGGAGAGGTTCAATCTCTGCTTCTTGGCCTTTATCAGTGAAGTGATCATGAGCATGGTCATCTTAGGCCTGTCATGATAGGGTTTAAGGCGATTGGCATGGATGTTGCTCTTGGGGTTCATGCAAAGGCCAAATTCCACCAGGGAGGTGACTGACCCTTTTCTTTCTAGGATAGGGTAGGGCGCACTTCATCTGTTCTGGAGAGCCCTAGGAGCCACAGTCTCCAAAACCCACACCTTTTGCCCTGGTTGTAACTCCATGAGTGCAGCCTTTTGGTCATACCAGAACCTCTGGAGCACTTGGCTGACCTCAAGATTTTTGGATGCTTTTTCCCTGTATTCAGCCATTCTGATGGATACAACTACCTGTGGATTCCTCACCTAATGAATAATTCCTCACCTAATGAATACTCCCATGGCGCCAGCATTCGACGGAAATCTTCTTACTAGTCTCTGCACGTCGACGAGGACGTCACTCTAGCCCACGCGACGCCGTCTGACGTCCTACAGGCAATAAGAGGTCCTCGACGACGTGCGGACGTCAGTTCCCTTTTTTCCGTGCATTCGAAACGGTTATCTTCGAGGGAGCAACTGTTACTTTTGTGGTTACAGTGTATTTTTGCTGCGTAGTCTTTCGCTGTGGTAATAATGTCGCAGAGAAAGTCTGGATTTAAGCCTTGTCGTGAGTGTGGAGGCAAGATGTCGGTGACGGATCCTCATTCCGATTGCCTTTGGTGTTTGAGCTCCGACCACGACGTCTCGACTTGTGATTCATGCCAGCACATGAATCCAAAGGCCCTCAAGGAACGTGAGGCGAAGCTGTTTATGGCAAAATCGAAGGAGAAGCATCACAAGAAGTCTTCTTCTCCAAGACATCGGCGTCATCGAGACTCCCGGCGCCGTAGAGAATCTCGACGTCATTCGAAGGAGACTCGTTCCAGGTCTTCGGATCGGCGCCGAAGGACATGGGAGATCAGTCCCACGGTTACGCCGCATCCTTCGACGCCGTTGCCCTCTCCGGCGTCTCCAACTTCACCTGGACAGGCGTCGGTGATTTGAGGTATTGGAGCCTCAGGTGTTTTCTCCGGCGTTGCAGACGTCGAGGCCGGCGTCGGGGTCGCCTCCGAGACAGGCACCCCAGTATCTGGCTTTTCCCACCCCTGGAGCCGATAGTTCCGCATTCTTGAATGCGATGTATGACATCTTCCAACAGATGGCTCCAGGGGGTGCTCCGGCTGGGCCTTTGGCCTTTTCATTGGGTGATCCTGCGCCTCTTCGGCCGGCACCCTTTATGCCCTTTCTCCCTTTTGGGAACGTGGGCTCGGCGCCAGTGTCGGCGCCGGTGGCCGCTCCGGTGGCTTCAGAGGGATTGGCCCCGGGGATTTCCATCCCGTCTACGTCGGGATTTCGGCCTGTGACTCCGGTGGGTCCATCTGCTTCGACTGCTCTTTCGTCGGCGCCGAAGTTACCTGTGGCGCCGGACGCGGCGTCGGTGGCTTCTGAAGATCGGCGCCGATCTTCGACTTCGGCGGAGGCATTGTCGACTCCGCGTATTGAACAACGACTTCATTCTAGGAGACGTGCTCTCCGTGTATTAGAGGAGCAGGAGTACCAACGAGCCCTGGAGGAAGGAGAGCTAGAGGACTCGGGTGATGGGCTGCGTGGTCTGGAGTCGGCCAGTGGGCTGGACACTTCCCCTGAGTGGGATCTTTCGTCCCCGGGAGAATATACTGAGGAGGCTGCTTCCTTTCATGCAGTGGTACGGAAGGCAGCTAGTTTTTTGGATCTGCCTTTGCCGGTGGTGGAGGCTAAACAAAACCTTTTAACAGAGGTGCTACATCCGGCCTCAGCTGCGGCGGAGCCTCTTTTGCCATTTAATGACGCTCTGCTGGATCCGGTGTTAGAGGTGTGGAAGAGGCCGGCATCTTCCCCAGCAGTTCACAGAGCCGTGGCCAGGAGGTATCGGGCGGCTCCGACTGACCCTGGTTTTCTATCTAGGCACCCTACGCCGGAGAGCTTGGTGGTGCAGGCCTCCTGTTCATCCAAGTCAGCGCCTGGTTCTTTCCCGACGGTGCCTGGGGACAGAGATTCAAAGAAACTAGAGGCGCAGTCCAAGAAGATTTTTTCGTCCTGCATCTGGCGTTAAAAGCCACCAATGCAACCTGTATCCTGGGGAGGTATATTCATGCTCTGATGGATGACATTTCCTCATCGTTTACAGAGCTTCCCCAGGGTCTTTTGGATCTTGTTTCAAATGCCCAGGCTGCTGCGACCCAGATTATCCAGACGGGACTGGATACCACCGACTCGGTAGCCAGAGCAATGGGCACAACTGTGGTGGCAAGGAGACAGGCCTGGCTCCGTAACCCGGGCTTTTCTGCGGATGTACAGTCCACATTGTTGGATCTCTCGTTTGATGGGGACAAACTGTTTGGAGCCAAGGCTGATTCGGCCTTGGAACGTTTTAAGGAAAGCAGGGCCACGGCTAAGTCGTTAGGGCTCCTAGCTCCTTCTTCCACGGCCTCTTCCAGATTTTTCAGGAGGTTTCGTGGATTTGGGCGTGGCTCTTCCTCCTCTTCCTTTCGGGGAAGATATCAGCAACCTGCCTCTTCCCATCCCTATAGACCTTTTAGGGGGAGAGGTAGGGTCCGCACCAGAGGAGCCTCTCAGCAGCACTCTGCCTCTTCCTCATCCTCTGGCGGGGTGCAGCAGGGGAAGCAGCCTTAGGCTTCCACCATTTCCCACTCACTCCTCTCCTGTAGGGGGAAGATTACAGCATTTTCTCACCAAATGGAAGACTGTTACAACGGACACTTGGGTTCTCAGTATTGTGGGAAAAGGCTACACCCTTCCCTTTCGGGAGTTCCCGCCCCTCATCCCGCCCGCCCTTCTTATTGTTCAGAAGAACACCTCCTGTTGCTAGAACAGGAGGTACAAGTCCTCCTTTCAAAGGGCGCGGTGGAGTTGGTCCCAGAGCAGGAAAGGGGTCGAGGATGTTACTCAAGGTATTTCCTGATTCCCAAGAAGGATGGTCGTTTGAGACAAATTTTGGACCTGAGGATCTTGAATTGGTTCCTCAAGCAGGAAAAGTTCAAGATGCTGACCCTAGCACAGGTGCTTTTGGCGTTGAACAAGGAAGACTGGATGGTGTCTGTCGACTTGCAGGATGCTTACTTTCATATCCCGATACTCAAGTCACACAGGAAGTATCTCCGGTTTGTGGTGGGATCGCAGCACTATCAGTTTGCGGTCCTTCCGTTTGGTCTTACTTCAGCACCTCGAGTCTTCACGAAGGTGATGTCGGTGGTTGCGGCAGAACTCAGAAGGAAGGGGATAGCAGTATTCCCTTACTTGGACGACTGGTTGATCAAAGCCAAGTCCCCGGAGCTTGTGTCGCGTCATCTGCAGTCAACAACCCAGTTGTTGTTCGACCTGGGTTTTTCGGTGAACGAGCCCAAATCTCACCTAGAGCCCTCTCAGCGCCTCCTGTTCATAGGGGCAGTACTGGATACAACATTGGGTCGGGCCTTTCCTCCGCCTCAGCGGATTCAAGATATTCAGGATTTGGTTCCAATGTTTCGAAATGGAGCGGTAGTTCCAGTCCTCAAGGTCCTTCGTCTGCTCGGTCTGTTTGCCTCCTGCATTCTGTTGGTCACGCATGCTCGCTGGCACATGAGGGCTCTTCAGTGGTGCCTCCGAAGGCAGTGGTCTCAACACAAAGGGGATCTAGAAGGTGCTGTCAAGATCTCCAGAGATGCTGCGGTGGACTTGAAGTGGTGGATTGCGAGCAACAATCTTTCACAAGGAAAGCCGTTCGAACAGTCGCCACCAGTGGCCACGGTCATAACGGATGCTTCCACTCTAGGGTGGGGAGCTCATCTGGGGGATCTGGAGATCAAAGGCCTTTGGTCTCCAGAGGAACAGATGTTTCATATCAATCTGTTGGAGTTACGGGCTGTACGTCTGGCTCTCAAGGCCTTCCTCCCTTCCCTTCGTGGTCAGTCGGTACAGGTCCTAACGGACAATACTACCACGATGTGGTACATAAACTAACAGGGAGGAGTGGGGTCGTACCTTCTCTGCAGAGAAGCTCTTCGACTATGGTCCTGGGCAAAGGACCATCAGATTTGCTTGATAGCAAACCATCTGGCCGGAGTCTTGAACGTGCGTGCGGACAGTCTCAGTCGCCATTTCTCGGCAGACCACGAGTGGCGTCTCCATCCAGATCAAGTCCGTTTAATCTTCCAGAGGTGGGGGTTTCCTCGGGTAGATCTGTTTGCCACTCGAGAGAACGCGCATTGTCCGTTATTCTGCAGCCTCCAGTATCCGATGCAGGGAGCGTTGGGGGACGCGTTTCAAATAACCTGGTGCGGCCAGTTGCTTTACGCGTTTCCTCCCATACCCTTGATTCCTCGAGTATTGAGGAAGATTCGCCAGGACCGGGCTCTAGTCATCCTAATAGCTCCGGATTGGCCGAGGACGGTATGGTACTCCGACCTTCTCCAACTCTCAATGTGCCCTCCGCTCCGTCTCCCTTTCAGGGCAGACCTCCTCTAGCAGTCGCAGGGGCAGGTTCTACACCCCAACCTCCAGAGTCTGCACCTACATGCCTGGAGATTGAACGGGGCAACCGGAGTTCCTTCGCTCTCCCGCCTGAGGTAGTGGATGTTATATTAGCGGCCAGGCGACACTCCACTAAATCTATCTACGCTAATAGATGGTCTAAATTTGTTGCGTGGTGTGGAGAGAGGCAGATTGATCCTTTGCATGCTCATCTATCGGACGTTTTGTCTTTTGCTCTGTCTCTAGCGCAGAAAGGTTGTGCAGTGGCTACCATTAAGGGTTATTTATCGGCCTTGTCAGCCTTCATATGTCTTCCAGACCAACCATCTTTATTTAAATCCCCTATTGTTATCAGATTCTTGAAAGGTCTTATAAATAAATATCCTCCAAAGCCATTCGTTATGCCACAATGGGATTTGTCCTTGGTCCTGACTTTCCTTATGGGGACCCCTTTTGAACCTATGCATTCTTGCCCCTTAAGGTATTTGGTTTTAAAAACAGTCTTCCTGATAGCTATAACATCAGCAAGGAGAGTGAGTGAGTTGCAGGCCTTATCAGTAAAGCCCCCTTACACAACTTTTTATGGGGATAAGGTGGTGTTGAGGACCAAGGCTGCTTTCCTCCCGAAGGTTGTTTCACCCTTCCATTTGGCTCAGGCAATTACTTTGTCCACGTTCTATCCTCCGCCTCATCCTTCCAAAGAGGAAGAAAGACTGCACCGTCTGGACCCAAAGAGGGCATTGAGCTTCTTTATTGATAGAACAAAGGATTTCAGGCTGGAGGATCAGCTGTTTATTGGATACGTGGGCAAGAGGAGAGGAAAGGCAGTCCACAAGAGAACACTATCCAGGTGGGTTGTTCTTTGCATTAAAATCTGTTACTCTTTGGCAAAGAAGGATCCTCCTGAGGGCATTAGAGCTCATTCCACCAGAGCTAAGTCGGCCACTTCGGCCTTGGCCAGAGGTGTTCCTGTGGTCGACATCTGCAAGGCCGCAACTTGGTCGTCCCTTCACACTTTTGCAAAACATTACTGTTTGGATTCTGAGGTTAGAAGGGACGGCCATTTTGCACGGTCAGTGCTGCAGGATTTCTTGGTTTGACCATTTAGGCACCCACCGCCGGGCGTGGTACTGCTTTGGGACTCTATTCATTAGGTGAGGAATCCACAGGTAGTTGTATCCATCAGAAGAACGAGTTACTTACCTTCGGTAACGACTTTTCTGGTGGATACATTAGCTACCTGTGGATTCCTCACGGTCCCACCCGCCTCCCCGTTGCCTTTCTGGTCTTACCAAGTAATCCTTGAGTACGCTCCTCTTGGTCTTTGAGGGTGCAATAGATGTTGTTTATATTATATTTATATATATGTATATATGTATATATCTTTGTGTATATACTTGATGTGTAGATATATATTTAAAAAAAAAAAAAAGAGAGAGTTATATATATATATATATATATATATATATATATATATATATATATAAAAGATTTACAGTTATTCATGCAATGTTGTGTATTTTTACAATGTAATGGGATGTTGCCTTGCTCTTTCATTGCATTGCCTGGTTGTTCTCATGCACGTAAAAAATGATTGGTACTGACGTCCGCACGTCGTCGAGGACCTCTTATTGCCTGTATGACGTCCGAAGGCGTCGCGTGGGCTAGAGTGACGTCCTCGTCGACGTGCAGAGACTAGTAAGAAGATTTCCGTCGAATGCTGGCGCCATGGGAGTATTCATTAGGTGAGGAATTATTCATTAGGTGAGGAATCCACAGGTAGCTAATGTATCCACCAGAAAAGTCGTTACCGAAGGTAAGTAACTCGTTCTTCTGGTGCAAAGACCAAGCACATAGTCCACAATGTCTTGTTTGGATTCTTTGAGAGCCCTCTCCCATCCTTCTTTACAGGACATAATGGTCCCCTCACAGAATGACTAACCAGAAGTTCAAAGGTGGAAACACTACTCCCTTCTGTTGCACATCCCGGTAGGCAAAAAGCAGGCATGGATGTATGACATTTCATCTCCTTCTGAGTTTTTCAGGGAGTCCACCAATCATGCCTTTCAATGTCTTGTTGAATCTTTCAACAAGGCAATCGAACTGTGGATGATATGGGGTACTGAGCTTGTAAGTCACTCCACATTCAGCCCACATGTGCTTCAGGTAGCCAGACATGAAGTTTGTACCACTGTCCAACACCACCTCCTGTGGAAAGCCCACTCTGGTAAAGATACCAATGAGGGCTCTAGCTACTGCAGGAGCACTAGTAGTCTTCAGGGGAATTGCTTCAGGATACCCGGTTGCATGATCCACTGCAGCCCATACAAATCTATTTCCAGATGCAGTTAGAGGGTCAAGGGGACTGACAATGTAATTTCCTACCCTCTCAAAGGGAACCCCAACTACTGTTAGTGGATTTAAGGGGGGCTTTGGGTGGCCACCTGTCTTGCCACTGGCTTGACAGGTGGTTAAAGGAGTTACAAAACTACTTCACCTTCTGGGACATTCCTGGCCAGTAGAAGTGGTCCACCAACCTACTCCATGTTTTAGCCCGGCCAAGATACCCAGCTAGTGGGCCAATGTGAGGAGAAATTATCTTTACTGACTGCTGAGGCACTACCACTCTCCTAGTGGCACAAGGTTTAGGGTCTCTGGCCTCAGTGTAAAGAAGTCCCTTCTCACCGTAGGTCCTGTGGGAGCCACTGACATCTTCCTTTTCCTGATCAGCAGCTTGCTGTCTCAGACCTTGAAGAGTGGGACAGGTCCTGTGCCACAGAACCTCCCTAGAGGGTCCCCCTGAGCCTAAGAGCTCTGCTTAGTAAGGTCCAAGCTCCTGGGGCTCAGTTCCCTCTGGGGCTGACAGGTCTTCTCCCTGAGGAGAGGGGACTGGAGCTGGTATCTGTTTTGAAGCTGGTTTCCCAATCTTCTTGCCATTTCTCTTGGTACGTTGGGACATTATCCCAGGCTCCAGCTCTACGTTTTCACCATGAACTCTGTACTGTGATCTGGTTTTCACACAATCCCATTCAGGTATACCCACCATATGGTCCTTTATTTCAACTTCCTTAACCCATGCTGAGGACTCCAGATCATTGCTTAGCGGACAGTGTACAGGAATTACAGGATTACACTACCTTCTTTTGGCCACTGACCCTCCCCCCATTATAAGGATACCATCGACATGGAATGTACCTTAGCCTGATTATCAGCACTGAAGACTGTATGTCTCACCAGTCAAGTATTGTTCTGAGGATACCAGCTGCTTAGTTACTATGGTGACACTTGCGCCAGTGTCTCTTAGTGCTTCAACTCAAACTCCATTGATATGTGGCTGTTGTCTCTCTCTCTCCAGATTACTGGGCCAGACAGCCAAGGCAGCTTTAAACACCCTGCCATCTGAAACAAGAGTTGCCTCAGTTGGTTCACTGACGTGCTCAGGACCCACCCTGAAACCCATCTGGAGACTTACTACTGCATTTACTGCAGGTGCAATAGAGGCAGTCTTTTTGTTGGGACATGTAGAGTGTCCAGTTCAATGTCCAAAAGCTTTGGAGTCATGACACCTTTCCTTTTTGAGATCCTAGTTCTTACCTTTGCACCCGAGAGTCTTGGGTCCCACCCTCCTAAGCAGGTTTTTGGGGGCCTTTAGAAAACTTGTATTTATCTTTGTTTTGGTTACTATCTTTCCCTTGGGGGGCCTTTTGGCCTGCTTTTTTGTGATCTCCCCCACCAGTGGTAGTTTTGGTCAGTCTTGTCTTGACCCGGGGGTCTGCCTTCTTTCTGAACTCTTGAGGAGAAAGTGGACCTAGTGATGTAACCTCTCTTGAACACAATTACTTAACAGATTCGCTTTCGTAATTAAGTTGTAAAGTCCATCATAATAATGCACATTGTTACCTTTCAACCAGCTACCTAGTGTCTTAACTGAGAAGTCTACAAAATCTACACAGGGCTGACTGTTTTTTTTTTTTTTTTTCAAGCTTCCCTAAACCTGTTCCTGGACACTTCAGGTGTGAGTCTACATCCCTCAATCAAGTAGCCCTTCATGGGTACATAGTGTAGGAAAGTCACTCTTCTTGGCATGGTTACCCCCACTTTTTGCTTGTTTCTCAGTATGTTTAGGCTGTCTTCACTAGGATCCTGCTAACCAGAACCCCGGTGATTGTATTCTTTCCTCCAAATGTGGTTGCCTTGGTACTCTTTACGCCCACAATTGGCATACTGGTGTACCCCTGTAAGTCTCTAGTATTTGGAACTTGGGTACCCAGGGTATTGGTACACCAGGGGTCCCACATGGGCTGCAAGTTGTATTATGTCGCCCATATTTTGAGCCGATGCAAACTATGTTTGCAGGCCTGTCTTTAGCAGCCTGCGTGAAAAGGTGCATGCACTCTTTTATTACTGGTCACTGTAAGTCACAGCTGTGGTAGGCCCTCCTAGCCCAGGGGGAAGGGTGCAGGTTCCTGTGTGTGAGGGCACCACTGCATGAGCAGAGGTGCCCCTACAAACTCCAGTTCCAATGCACTGGACTTCTAGGTGCTAGGAAACCATTTTACCTGTGTACTGACCACAGGTCACTAGCTGTGGTCTAGCTACATAATGGTAACTCCGAACCTGGGCATGTTTGGTATCAAATATGTCGAAATCATACCCCAATACTAATGCCAGTGTTGGTGGCATGATTCCATGCATTCTGGGGGCTCCTTAGAGGATCCCCAGTATTGCACTTACCAGTCTTTCAGGGTTTGCCAGCAGCCTGTGCAGCTGCAGACCCTCAGACAGGTTTTTCCCCTCCTGCTGCTTGACCAGCTCAGGCAGGGGAAGGCAGAACAAAGGGTTTCCTGTGGGGGAGGATGGCAGCACTCTCTCCTGGGAAATGTGTTACAAGGCTTGGGAGGGATAGCCTCCCTAGGCCACTACTTTACTTTGAAGGGCACATTTGGTACTCTCCTTGCATAAAGCGGTTTTCACCAGTCCAGGGCCCCCCAGGCCCTGCTCTGGTGTGAAACTGGACTAACGAAAAAGGGAGTGACTACTCCACTGTCCATCACCACTCCAGGGGTGTTGCCTAGAGCTCCTCCAGGTGTCCACTTGAACCTGCCATCTTGAAAACAAGATGTGCAGAGGACCCTGGGAGCATCTAAGTGGCCAGGTGAGGCAGGTGACGTCAGTGACCCCCTCTGGTAGGTGATCACCATGCACACTGACCAAGCCCCCTGTTAGGGCTATTTGGGGACTCCCTTGCAGGTGGGTCCCCAGATTCAGCATGCAAGCCTCCACCGGGACTCCCCTGCATCAACCTCTTTTGCCCCGGGCCACCGGAACTGCAACTGAACACTTCAGGAACCAACAAGACTGCAACTCCCGAGACAACCTCACCTTGCAACATTGTTTCCCTGTCTCCTTCCAGCAACTACAATATTTTCAGGGCTGTGCATCCTCTGGGGTCAGCAAGACTTCACCTGCACCAGGAAGCAAGAAGGAATCTCCCTTGCACCTGCAGGCACCTACAGCAATGATGTCTGGCTGCGTGGATCTGTTCTTCTCTGGAACTGCATGGATCATGCAACACAAGTGGTGGTCCAGAGTGGTCTCCATGGTCCTCTTTGCCCTCTGTCCATTTTGAGAGATGGTGAGCCCTTGCATGTCCTTGCAGGACAGTACTCCTGTGCACAGCAACTCTTGCAGCAACCAAGGCTTGTTGACTCCAAGGGTACTTCATGCTCCAAGTAGCCCCGGCGTCCAGCACTTCATTCTTGCAAAAACAGTCTCTCCTCTGCTGCTCCAGCGATGTGGGACTCCTCTCCAGGTGTGCTGATTGGGCCTCAGTGCAACTTACTGTGCCTGCTGATAGTGGGTTGTCTGTGGGGGCTGTGACTGCTTCGGCTGGTTCTCATGACTGCTGAGGGTCAACCTGGACTCCCCTCCAAGAGTCAAGTCCCCTTGATCTTGCTGGACCTTTTCAGCCTTGCACACTCTTTTGCTCCGACTTGCATTTGCCAAGGCTTGTTGGTGACCGACTGCAACCCGGCGACTGCCGTGGGACATCACCTGCATGGCTACAAGGACTTCTCTGCAGCTCCTGGGCTCCAAAGCTGATCTCCTTCCTCCCCCATCAACCCAGATCTTCATCCACAAAAGGGTGGGTAATGGCTCCTGCCCTGTCTGGACACTCCATCATGCACTGAACTCTGTCCCCTTCTTTTACGGGTATTCTTCCCCCAAAATCCACCTTTTGGTTACTCTGGCCTGGTCCTGTACTTACAAAGTTCCTTTTCTAAGTCCTCCTCTTGGTCCTTGGGAAGACCAGATACTTACCTTTGCTCTCCTGGTTACTGGGGAGTCACTGAGATACTCACCCCTTGGGGTCCCGTGTTCTCCCAGCTCCCCTTTAATGACTCCATATCCTTGGGTGGGGGATTTCACTTCGCATTCCACTATTTTGAAATATGGTTTGGCACTTCCCTATTTTTTATAGTTTCTTGCTAATGCTTGTTGTTTTATATTTATATATATATTTATGTTCGATGGCATGTGTAGCTGCAGATACCCATGCTGTGCACATCCCGCCATCTAGTGTTGGGCTCGGAGTGTTACAAGTTGTTTTTCTTCGACGAAGTCCTTTTCGAGTCACGAGCTCGAGGGACTCCTCCCCTTTCGGCTCCATTGCGCATGGGAGTCGACTCCATCTTAGATTGTTTTCTTTCTGCCATCAGGTTCGGACGTGTTCCTTTTCGCTCCGTGTTTCGGTTCGGAAAGTTAGTTGAATCTTGGAAAATTCGACGGTATTGTTTGCTTTCGGTATCTGGTTAGTTACAACACATCAACACTGAATTTTGAAGAGCTCCGGTGGCCCTTCGGGGTTTTCGATTCCCCGGCGGGGCCTTTACGGCCCGACCTCGTGCGTCTTCAAGGCTAATGGAACGGACCCCATTCCGCTTCTGCCCCGAATGCCACAACAAGTATCCTTACACAGATCAGCATCTGGTCTGTAATTTGTGTTTGTCTCCCGAACACAAAGAGGATACCTGCGAGGCCTGTCGAGCGTTTCGGTCGAGGAAAACGCTAAGAGACCGAAGAGCAAGAAGACTACAAATGGCGTCGGCGCCGGCAGGACAATAACACTTGGAAGAGGAAGAAACCTTCACCATCGCGGATTCGGACTGGGACGAGGTCGATCCCGAACAGACACCGAGAACCGTGAGTAAGACGTTGATGCCCAAAACTCACGGAAAATACACTAAAGCCCAGGGGAAGCCACCGCCAACAGGCCATGGCTTAACCCGAAAATTAGGTGACCTGCCATTGGCACCGAAAAAGGGCATGCATGTGTCGAAGTCATCCGACTCCAGTCGAGATACCGGCACAGAACAGACTCTACCCCGAGACACTGGGTCAGAGCAAGCTTGACACCGAGAGGGCGGCACCGAAATGATTCGGCACCGAGAGGTCGGAACACCGAAAGGCAAAAAAAAGTGTCTTCGGAGCCCAAAAAGACGGTCGAAAAGGTTTCGATACCGAAATATCAGGCCTCGGAGCCGAAACCAAGTTCCTACACCGAGGAACAGGGCCTGTCCTCACAGATGCAAGGACACAGATTCGGACAGGAACTAGAGGCAGGGGAGCCAGATTACACTCAAAGGAGGCTCCACATTCAAAAGGACACAGGGAAAATCAGTACTCTCCCTCCAATCCGAATTAAAAGAAAACTTGCCTTCCAAGAGAAAGACAAGCAACCACAAGCAAAGGTGACAAAGCAAATAACTCCACCACCATCACCACAACCATCACCGGTGGCCACTCCACCAATGATGCAGTATCCAACTCATACAGGAATGAGTCAGGATGATCCTGACGCATGGGATCTTTGATGCGCCTCTATCAGATAACAGTCCCGACTGTTATCCAGCGAGACCGTCACCACCTGAGGACAGTACTGCCAACACACAAGTGGTGTCAAGAGCAGCTGCGTTTCACAATGTCACCCTGCACGCTGAACCAATAGAAGATGACTTTCTGTTTAATACACTGTCGTCCACACATAGCCAGTACCAGAGTCTCCCTATGTTACCGGGAATGTTGAAACACTACAATCAAGTGTTTCAGGAGACTGTGAAAGGCAGGGCCATTACTCCAAGGGTGGAGAAAAAGTACAAACCGCCACCAACAGACCCTGTGTACATCACGCAGCAATTAACACCAGACTCAGTGGTAGTAGGGGCAGCTCGCAAAAGAGCGAACTCACACACTTTGTGAGATGCACCACCACCAGACAAGGAAAGTCGCAAGTTCGACGCAGCGGGGAAAAGGGATCGCGGCACAGGCAGCCAAGCAATGGCGCATTGCCAATTCACAGGCCCTGCTGGCTAGATATGATAGAGCTCATTGGGACGAAATGCAACATTTCATAGAACACCTACCCAAAGAGTTCCAAAAGAGGGCACAACAAGTGGCGGAAGAAGACCTGAGTATCTCTAACAATCAGATACGGTCGGCAATGGCTCAGCTGATACAGCTGCTAGGACTGTAAATACAGCAGTCACCATACGGAGACACGCATGGCTACGCACCTCAGGATTCAAGCCGGAAATTCAACAAGCGGTGCTGAATATGCCTTTTAACGGACAGCAGTTGTTTGGGCCGGAGGTGGACACTGCTATCGAAAAACTTAAAAAGGACACAGATACGGCCAAAGCCATGGGCGCACTCTATTTCCCACAGAGCAGAGGCACATTTCGTAAATCACAGTTTAGAGGGGGGTTTCGGGGACAGAGCACAGAACCCTCAACCTCACAAACAAGACCCACTTACCAGAGTCTATATCAGAGGGGAAGTTTTCGGGGACAATACAGAGGGGGACAATTCCCTAAAACTAGAGGGAAGTTCCAGAGTCCCAAAACACTGCAGAATTATCAGTGACTTCAGCGTCACAAATCCCCAACACAACACCAGTGGGGGGAGACTAACCAATTTCTACAAAAACTGGGAGGAAATAACAACAGACACGTGGGTCCTAGCCATTATCCAACATGGTTATTGCATAGAATTTCTACAATTCCCTCCAAATGTACCTCCGAAAACACACATGTCCAAACAACACATGGATCTATTACAACTAGAGGTCCAAGCGTTGTTACAAAAAGATGCAATAGAACTAGTACCAATTCATCAGAAAGGAACAGGAGTTTACTCCCTGTACTTTCTCATACCCAAAAAAGACAAAACTCTAAGACCAATACTAGATCTCAGAACATTAAACATTTACATCAAATCAGATCACTTTCACATGGTGACACTGCAACACGTGATCCCATTGCTCAAACAACAAGATTACATGACAACACTAGACCTCAAGGATGAGTATTTCCATATACCTATACATCCTTCCCACAGAAAGTACTTAAGGTTTGTAATCCAAGGAGTACATTACCAGTTCAAAGTGTTGGCATTCGGAATAACAGCGCCAAGAGTTTTTACAAAATGCCTGGCCGTAGTGGCAGCCCATATCAGAAGGCAGCAAATACATGTGTTCTCGTACCTAGACGATTGGTTAATCAAAACCAATACACAAGAACGGTGTTCACAACACACAAAATATGTCATAGAAACCCTTCACAGGCTAGGTTTCTCTCTCAACTACAACAAATCACACCTACAGCCGTGTCAAATACAACAGTACTTAGGAGCAACAATCAACACAACAAAAGGGATTGCCACTCCAAGTCCACAAAGGGTACAGGCATTCCAAAACGTAATACAAGCCATGCACCCAAAACAAAAGTTCCAAGTAAAACTAGTGATGAAGCTACTAGGCATGATGTCCTCATGCATAGCCATTGTCCCAAACGCAAGATTACACATGCGGCCCTTACAACAGTGCCTAGCATCACAATGGTCACAAGCACAGGCTCAACTTCAAGATCTAGTGTTGATAGACCGCCAAACATACACCTCGCTTCAATGGTGGAACACTATAAATTTGAACACAGGGCGGCCTTTTCAAGACCCAGTGCCTCAATACGTGATCACAACGGATGCCTCCATGATAGGGTGGGTAGCGCACCTCAACCAACACAGTATCCAAGGACAATGGGACACTCAGCAGAGACAGCTTCATATAAATCACTTAGAACTACTAGCAGTATTTCTAGCGTTGAAAGCATTTCAACCCATAATAACCCACAAACACATTCTTGTCAAAACAGACAACATGACAACAATGTATTATCTGAACAAACAGGGAGGGACACACTCGACACAGTTGTGTCTCTTAGCACAAAAGATATGGCATTGGGCGGTTCACAACCACATTCGCCTAATAGCGCAGTTCATACTGGGAATTCAAAACCAGTTAGCCAACAATCTCTCTCCGTATCACCAACAGATCCACGAATGGGAAATTCATTCCCAAATACTAAACACTTACTTCCAAAGATGGGGAACACCGCAAATAGACCTATTTGCAACAAAAGAAAACGCAAAATGCCAAAACTTCGCATCCAAGTATCCACAGGCTCACTCTCAAGGCAATGCGTTATGGATGAGTTGGTCAGGGATATTTGCATACGCTTTTCCCCCTCTCCCACTCCTTCTGTATCTAGTAAACAAATTGAGTCAAAACAAACTCAAACTCATACTAATAGCACCAACGTGGGCACGACAACCTTGGTACACAACACTACTAGACCTCTCAGTAGTGCCTCATGTCAAACTGCCAAATAGACCAGATCTATTAACTCAACACAGACAACAGATCAGACACCCAAATCCAGCATCGCTGAATCTAGCAATTTGGCTCCTGAAATCTTAGAATTCGGACACTTGGACCTTACTCAAGAATGTATGGAGGTCCTAAAACAAGCTAGGAAACCAACCACAAGACATTGCTACGCAAATAAGTGGAAAAGATTTGTTTATTACTGCCATAATAATCAAATTCAACCATTACACGCATCTGCAAAAAACATCGTAAGCTACCTACTACACTTACAAAAGTCTGTTAGCTTTTTCATCCATTACAATACATCTCACTGCGATTTCAGCTTATCTGCAAATTACGCACTCAACTTCATTATTCAGAATCCCAGTCATAAAAGCATTTATGGAGGGTCTGAAAAGGATAATCCCACCAAGAACACCACCAGTTCCTTCGTGGAACCTCAACATTGTATTGACACGACTCATGGGTCCACCTTTTGAGCCCATGCACTCATGTGAGATACAGTACTTAACATGGAAAGTAGCATTTCTAATAGCTATCACATCTCTCAGAAGAGTAAGTGAAATACAAGCCTTTACCATACAAGAACCCTTTAGATACACAAACATAAAGTAGTTCTACGAACAAATCCTAAATTCTTACCTAAGGTCATATCACCATTCCACTTAAATCAAACAGTGGAACTCCCAGTGTTCTTTCCAGAACCAGATTCTGTAGCTGAGAGAGCATTACATACATTAGACATCAAAAGGGCACTAATGTACTACATTGATAGAACAAAACAAATTCACAAAACAAAACAATTGTTTGTTGCTTTCCAAAAACCTCATACAGGGAATCCAATATCCAAACAAGGCATTGCCAGATGGATAGTTAAATGTATTCAAACCTGTTATATAAAAGCAAAAAGAGAACTGCCTATTACACCAAAGGCACACTCAACTAGAAAGAAAGGTGCTACCATGGCCTTTCTAGGAAACATACCAATGACTGAAATCTGTAAGGCAGCCACATGGTCTATGCCTCATACATTTACCAAGCATTACTGCGTGGAAGTGTTAACAACACAGCAAGCCACAGTAGGACAAGCAGTATTACGGACTTTATTTCAAACAACTTCAACTCCTACAGGCTGAACCACCGCTTTTGGGGAGATAACTGCTTACTAGTCTATGCACAGCATCTGTATCTACAGCTACACATGCCATCGAACGGAAAATGTCACTTACCCAGTGTACATCTGTTTGTGGCATGAGACGCTGCAGATTCACATGCGCCCTCCCACCTCCCCGGGAGCCTGTAGCCGTTTTTAAGTTGAGAAAAAATAGTCTTGAACATTTGTAAATTTGTAAATATATCACTTTAAACCACATTATGTACATGCATATTTACTCCATTGCATGGGCACTATTACTACATACACAACTCCTACCTCACCCTCTGCGGGGAAAACAATCTAAGATGGAGTCGACGCCCATGCGCATTGGAGCCGAAAGGGGAGGAGTCCCTCGAGCTTGTGACTCGAAAAAGACTTCTTCGAAGAAAAACAACTTGTAACACTCCGAGCCCAACACTAGATGGCGGGATGTGCACAGCATGTGAATCTGCAGCGTCTCATGCCACGAACAGATGTACACTGGGTAAGTGACATTTTCCATATAGATATAGATATAGATATATATATATATATATATATATATATATATATATATATATATATATATATATATATGCAGATAGATATATAGTGTGTATACTTATCTCCAATTGGGGACTGCCTATAAGTAATCCAGTTCAGTGCTATTGAATTAAAGTACCTTTTTTTTTTTTGTTTTGTTTTTTTTTGTTGCACTGTGTGGTTCCTTTCAGATGTGATAAGTTACTGTGTGACTGCTGTGGTATTGCAAGTGCTTTACACTTCTCCTAAGTGTTGTTTCCTTTATACTACATGTTTGCTGATGAGCCCTTTGCTTTCCTGGCACTCATGCAGCTTGGTCTACTGCAATGTTTGCTCCTTGTGTTGCTTCACTCTTCTTTGGCTTCTGCAAAATGCTGTATCCAGGATACAAATTTGACAATGTAGGTGCCATAGTGACTGCATCAAAGAAGTTGGTGTCTGTCGTACCTTTCACTTTAGTGTTATTGACACAGAATAAGCAGAAGATAGAAGTTCTGCAGGCCCACCACTGGGCACATGACCATAGGAGGAGATTAAATGTGATATCCTCCCCCAAAGTACCTCCTGCCAGCTGATCAGCTTAGAAGAACAGGGAATCCACCAACTTATCACTGCATGGCTTGACCTAACAGGAGTAAAGTCAATATCTTTCATCATTTGAATGCAGGTATGCCAAAATAGTCTTCTGCATTTAGGAATATTGGCACTTTGGCAGCTCTAGAAGAAAAGAATTGTGGGGGCATAATTCATGAAACGGAGTAGATGCCAGGAAGTAGTGGTTTTGCCATGCCTGCACACTATACAGTTAATGCCCTTGGCTTTAACATCCAGATTAGCTAATCAGCAGGCTCAGCTTGGTCATCCACCTCTAGGGGCCGTCTGAATAGGGCACGAAACATGTCGCACAGTGGGCATAGTTACACTGGACTAGTGTGTAGTGTGACAATAAGCTCATGTCCATCTGCGCTTTACTGCCCTTGAGCACCTTGCCCACCTGCCAGACTCTCGCTGGGCATATCTCAAACGGTTGTTCCCTCTGTGAGCTCTGCCACCTATTCACTCTTACATTGCCTTTAACTGCCATCATGCACTTCCTTTACTTTTGGGTCTTCCACTCCAACTTCCTATTTCTTCTATGTTCTTCCAGCCCTAGTTTGCCCCATATATTGTCTCCTCTGTCTCCCTCTAATCTTTTCCTCTCATTACTTTTTCATCCAGCTCTTTTTGTGTGTTCACTACTTTGCTTTCTTTATCCCTTTACATATAATGCCCACATGCTTCTCTCACTTTAACCTTGGTCTCTTTGTTTCACCTGTCTTTTCTTCACCTGTTCCTTCCTATTATTTTCTATTGTTCCTCCAGTCAGTTCACTTATATACTCTTCATCATTCCTAAGATCACTTTACCTTTATTTCTCACCCTCTACCCTCCGTTTCTTTATCCCTATCTACATGTGACTCACAAATTACCATAGCTGCTTATAACCCAATGTCTGGCTCTTATTAATCTCTTTAGTTACCTCATTGTACATTTTTCAGTCTGTATAAAGACTTCCCTCCTTGCCCACAGCATTACCACTTTAATCATCCTCAGCCTTATCTCCTCTGTATTACCCCCGTGTTAAGCCTTTCATTGCATATATTTAATTCTCTTCTTTAATGTTTTCTCTGTTAGTGCTTCATATTGATACTTTCCTCTTCCTTTGACTATTTCTCTCTGACACTCTTCTTAATTCCCTTGCATAGTTATATTTCCTTGCCACTTTCCCTTCTCCTCCCTTTTCCATGCTTCTTTGTATCCATTTTGTCACCTCTGCACGCCACTATCCTGTCTTCCTTTTATCTTTCCCCTCTATGCCTTGTCCATTGATCACTCTTGCTGCTGTTGTGGATCTGCGGCCTTCTTCAAATTATATTTCATCATCAAGTATGCAATAAAACTGGTGATTTCCTTAGTACCCTCCCATACATTCCCCAGCTCTCAGAGCCGACTTTTAGTGTGAAGACTTCCCTGGCACATGACTTTTATGACCTGCTTTTCAGTACATCAAACAGGAGCTATTGAAAAAGTGGCCAGGCCTTTTTCCTGAAGTGATCACCTGACCAGTAGCAACTGGACCCTCCTCTTGGCCTCTGCCTTGACATCCACCCCCAACGCACCTTCCCCCCAACCCTGTGCTGGGAGCCTTCCAAGTCTATACCTGTGGCTGTTTGGACTCCAGAAGAAAATTTTGAATCTTTTGAAATCTTTTCCTCCAGTGCTTCAGCGTGACCTGCTAGAAAAAGTTGCCAACTGGCAGTGCCACAGCGTTTGATTGGTGTTCAGCTTCGTCCCTTTCAAAGGTCTCTGTACCTCTGAAAAAAACAGCTAAATCCCATTTAGTGTTGGGATCTACAAAATTTTCAGTGAAAATGCCCCAGCAAGATCAACCTACTTCAGTTGTCCGGCCTTTGGTTTCATAGCGGCAGCTACAATTTCAGCAGCAGCCCACATGTAAATGATTTTCCTTCTCAAAAAGTGAGTTCCATTCTGCGTTTGGACTTAAAGAAATTTTAACATTTTTCTTCAAAAAAGTCCTTTTCTGAATTGGGACTTAGAAACATTTTGAGATTTTAACTGGGACCAATCCACTTGGTGTATCCAACTTGGGCTCCATCACAGTTGACCTGAAATTGCATCTAGAGCCTGGATTATCATGTCTATTGACTTGCACCAAGAACAATAAAGTTCCCAATGTATTTTCCACTTAAATCTTTAAAAATGCATATCTCCAGTTCCCCGTGGTGTCATCTTGCTTATTACATTTCTCTCTCCTTTTATACATTGGGATATTTATTGTGTTGTGTCTTTGAAATTTTTACTATTTTCGTGCTTCTAAATTTTTTACACATTTTTTTTTTTAAATTAAGCCTTTATGCTTTGTGGTACAGCTGCCAGAGGTTGACCTCCGGTTTAAATTACTTAAACCTTTGAATGGCCCTAGCAGGTTAGTTGCCTTATTTTTGTGATCGACTACCATCCACCCAAATTAATAATTCACTTTCTTACATACATTGTTACTTATTTGTTCAAATTTCTGAACTATTTCATCAGCTTTTTAAAAACAAAATGCAGTAAATCAGCAAGTGGAAAGAAAGGTCAGTAGCGCGTTGTAGACCTCATGCCATCGAAGGATTGTCAGAACATGTTTTTGCTTAGTCTCACTTCTGGAGCTTGTATTGCCTCTAGATGCTGAAGCATTGACATTATGATGTAAGACTTTGTAAGTTATTCATGTCATGCATTGCACTCAGCTGTTGTTCTCTGGAAGACACCTTAAAGGACTTAACTATTGGTGCGATTCACTTATTTATTTATTGATTTATCTTTTCATTTATTTATGTGTTTATTGTTTGATTTAGGAGGGTTGTCCGTAAGTTCATCCCATATTCTAATATAGTAATGATACATTCATACATTTATACATACACATAGGAAAACATTCAATAAACATAAAAATTACCTGCCCTGTGTCTCACAGAGAGGAAAACCTCAGAGATTCCAGGAGGGTTGGGTCTGCTGCTCCCCTTCTTTGGCTGACCAACAGCAGTCCTGTCCCACCCTCCTCTGTGACAAGGTGTCAATGAGTAACATTCAGCCCTGGGCACTTCAGGGCTTAAAACTTAAGCGCCCAGGTCAGAGGCAGTCACTGGCCATCTCCTCTTCACAAAAAGGGGTGGGGGGCCCAAGGCATTTTTGCCAGGCTGAAGCAGTCATGCCCACAAGTGCTGTGAAATTCTCAGCCTGGCAAAGTTCTCCTCAGCCAGGAGCCTGAACATATAGTGCATGTCTAGCTCCTGGCTCTACTGACCTCAACAAGACCAGTGTCTGTCAGGCTGACTTGTGCTCAGACTGACACACTTCTTCTTCTTCCGCAAAAGGTGATGGGGCGTGGCCTATTCACCTGTATGGACGGATTGCAGCTGTTGCCAAGTATAAAACTTGGGAACACTGTTTTTTTATTTAATATTTTGTGATTTCATTGCTGCTAGGTTTGATTCCATGATCCCCTTGCGGGCAGGAATGCTTTTATTGTTTGGGTAGATAAGAATACATTTTAGTTTGCATAAGTTGAGTTTTAGGACCTGTCTGAGTTATTTCAATGCATTTCTTTAGATCTTTGGCATTTTGTTCCAAGCTAATGTGCGCACATATAGAGCTGAGAAACATCACCATGTTGGTGCACATTTAAGCCTACATTTCGGTTTGTTTTGAGTAATTGGAGTGTTTGCTTTGTCTGTCAGGTAGAAATTAGTATTATTTTGGCTATGCAGTCCATTCCCACCATTTTTGGATGGTTTTGAATAGCGTGAAATTCTGCTGTGAAGTCGAACTAGGATACAAGACTGTCCTTTCTCTATGGTCTTAAGTGCATAATTAATAACTGGAAGTGTTGCTGTTTACATGCTACAACTCTCTACAAACCTAGATTGGTTAGGTCTGACTTTAGAAGGCTGTTTGTTTAATATCTTTATTCATCTGTACAGTGACCAATCTATCTAGTGTTTTGTCCATAAAATAATAGAACCATTACACAAGTACAATTGCCGGGGTTTCCTTTGTTTGAGCACATGATACTGTTCTTGAGTTTTTATCTCTTGTCAAAGAAAAATATTGCAAATTGCTCACAAGTATTTTTTGTTAGGTCCAGAATAGCTGATTGTGGTGGTTTAGTGATTTGTGTGTTTTCACCTTACATAGTTTCAGTCTGTATTTGTGGTCTTTCGTGTTGGAAGAAGCTAGCTTTCATTTTGAGTATATTTTACCGTAGTTCCTTCTGGCTGATATCACTTTATTCAGATTGGGGCTAAAGTGCCTTTCGAACATTATCACTGATTTTCTCTCTTAGTTAAAATTCTTAGAGAATCGTGCAGAGTTTCATGTACAGTTGATGTAGCAATGTTGTAGTTTGTTGTTAAATTTTACATCTGGTGGGTGGTGAGTGCACCACATCAGAGGTAAAAGTTATGTCACCACCCAATGGTTCTTCATTAGGGAGGTCCATTAAGAGTTACATAGGGAAAGTGAAGAAACATAGAAACATGATGGAGAAAATAAGAGAATATAGTTTGGCCCTGCTGACTGCTGTTCATGGAAAGTTGTGTAAGTGGTGTGGAAATAGACACTCTACACAAATACCAACACTTTTCCAGATAAATACACACTCTCTTCACGCCTTAAACCTGTTATGTCCCTTAAACTCACCTCCCTCAATGTGATACCTTTACGCCCCTCAAAAAATACATTTTCCAGAGACATGACCCAGAATTGATTTTTCCCCAGGAGAGTTTACTCCCCTTGACTCAGGGTCATGACCGATTTGCATATGGCTTGGTCCAAACTGAGGTGGCAGGGTGTGCAAAATAACAATAGACTGGGATGCAGCCCAAAGTAATTACCAATTAGCAATTAGTGGCTGAGAATAATTAAAGCATTCTATCATTCACTTTTTTGTATACGTCAGTGTATCACCCTAACTGGTATGGGTATGCCAAAACATGGGTCCCATGCACACTGTGCCTCAGGATCCAAGCTACGTCCGGGGGATGAGCCCTTATAAGGGTGGAACAGGCCCAGGGTTGCTTATGTTCCACTATAGGGAGGATCTGACCTTGCAGTTGGGACTGGACGGTTCCCATTGGAGAAGGGTCAAAACTGGTTTCTAGATGGCTGGATCCAAAACTGAGATGGCATAGTGTACAAAATAATGATGGACTGGAATGTGGCCTCTGGTAATTTCCAGTGGCTGAAATTAATTCAAGCATTCCATGCAATACTTTAATAGATAAGAACTAGAGAAGCTATCAAGGGAATCAAATTTGCAAGTGAATTACACAAACTTTTCTTCTCAGCGCATAAAACATTCTCTTGACCCTGACTGAGCCAGAAAACTTGATGCAGGCTGCCCTGGAGGAGCTGGGAGCTTTTGAAAAGGCTTCAGGCTTCAACATTAACACACCTAAACCAGTAATCTTAAACATCATATTGTCAGATGGAGAAATTTCAAGACTCCAACCTTTAACCCCAACTCAATAACCATTTAATCAAATACCTAGAGCTGCAAATAACAAAGGGAGTGGAGGGGTGGAGCCAGGCCTACTGACCTAGGCTAATGAAACAAATAAATGAAGACTTACGATGCTGGCACGCTATATCTCAGGCTTGGTTTCATTAACGTATTCAAAATGAACATCTTGCCTCAAGTTTTATACCTGTTCCAATTTCTTCCAACAATCGTCCCAATAAATACTATCTAGGAACTGGACATTATGCTCCTGTTATATATTTGGGCGTGAAGAAATCCTGCATTCAAAAGAAATTACTTCTGTCTCTGAAGGTTTTTGGGACTCTGACCTGACGGATTTATTAATAAAGAGCAGCCCGTTTTCATATAATAGTGAAGTGGGGAACTAGACACCTGGAGAAAAAATGGCTATTCGTGGATACTCACTGGTTGAAGATGTGGCCCAGTGGCCAAACCTGCTGACTTTGGAACTGGAAAACCAGTTTCAAGTCCCAGTGTTGGCTCAATATCCTGTGATTCTGGGGAAATCACTTTATCTTCAGATGCCATAAACAAAAAGATCTGACTTTGCGGATTGATCTGATGCTTTTGGGCCATATTCGCTCTATATAAAACTACAAAACAATGGTTGTGGCCAGGTTGTCCTTGTGCAACCTAATTTAGTGACCAACATCAAAACACCCATGTAACGCATATGAAGCCTTTCTCTTGAAATCAACAATGGCTGTGTGGGACCATATCACAATTACAGGAGGATTAACAATCCTGTCCTCTTACTACACTCCACTGTTCCACAACCCTGGTTTTATTCGTGCAATAAACCCAAATACTTTTTTTAAAAAAATAGGATAGGGGAGAATACAGAACTATAAAGCACAATACCACCTCACAGAACAGAAACAATTACAATGTTACTAGAACAGACAGTGGGTCCTCTACCTTATACACAGCCGCAGCCATGTGTGAATGAACTCCTTTTGAAAAAGCAGTCACTATACTCATGAAAAGCTAAAGGTTTCGCCTCAACTATATACAAAATCTTCTACTATAGCAAAATTCAACACCATTGGATCAAGACACAGGCAGAGAAATATCCAACATGCAATGGGAAACCCTATGGGCAGATATCTCTAAAATTTGTTAAAATATCAACCAATGGGGAACAGCTTACAACTCACGTTTCAGAGGTACAGAATCCCTGTGAGACTCCTCAAGGCATTTCCCTGCTCATTAGATCTCTGTTGGAGATGTAAAAAGCAGGAAGGGTAATTTCTCCACATTTGGTGGGACTGCTTAGATATAGAAACATTTTTCAAGGAGAAACTTAATGTTGTCAAAGGCATAACCGGATATCTTATACCAGCTGACCCACCTGTATGCATCCAACCCCTAAGGCTGCAGGTTATTGAAGCTATTGTGTTCTTGAAATGGGTATTGATTTCTCACATTTTGGGGGCAGCACAGCAATCAGTAGCCTTTGCTGCAAACCGTGGGAGTCTTTCCACTTAACACATTTGCCTATTAGCTCTGGCAAGTTCTTGCATTGGAAAAAAATAGCAATCCCTATATTGGAATTTTGTAGGCTGATCACACTGAGACGCCGGGTGCTGCAGTATTTTTCTGTTAGTCATTGTGCATAGCTCTGAGGACAGGGGGAAGTTGCAAGGGGTCAGATGTAGTGGCATGCCAATGGAGGAGCCTGGGTGGATATAAGAGGGACATCTACCCATTCCATAAATAGCTGGACAGAGTTCTAACTATTATGCAACTGGACGCACTTGGCCACACAAAACAATGTCATGGATAGCTGAGGGTGGGATAGATAGTCAGTGGGTTACTTGGAGAAGGATTTAGTTTAAAAACAAATGTGTTATTAACCAACTGTAAAATAACTAAATTGTGGTAAATATATAATAGTAATCAGATGCCTTGTTAATAGGTGTGATTTCAATTGTATGGCATTCCTTGTGTTTGAGTTTGCACTCATCCAAGATCTTGCATTTCAGTGAGTCTTTAAGGATTAATGTCAACTGCCAAGTGTTTGCCTTATGATTGCCTACCATCATCGTCCTTCCTAAACCTGGGAAACCGCCGAATCTGTGCTCCTCTTAGAGCCTGACCTTCCCCATCAATGTAGGGGCCTGTGAGAACTTGGGCTGCTGGTTAGGGAAGTGAACCCTGCTCAGACAACAGTCTCAATCCTTGTCACGGTGACACACAAACAAACTCCAAATTAACCTGTGCTTAACCCTCTGGTAGCTTGGAACAAAGAAGTCAGGCTTAACTTAGAGGCAATGTGTTAAGAAGTTATGCAGCACTTCAACTGTAAATTAAGTGAAAACATGCACAAGAAAAACTCACACACCAATTTACAAAGATAGAGTACATTTTAATAAATTATTTGACACTAAACTCAACATTTCTACCTGCGCCCAAATGAAAGTTATCACTTATTAATTGGTATGAGGTAATCCAATGTTAATTGATGGGAGAGGTAGGCCTTGCAGTAGTGAAAAACAAATGTAAGAGTTTTTCACTATGAGAATATGTAAAGTTGACAGTACATGTCCCACTTTTAAATACACTGCACCCTGCTCTTTGGCCATTATAGGGCCTTTCCTAAGGGTAACCTATATGTATTAAAAAGGAAGGTGTATGTCTGGCAAAAGGTTTAAAACTACACGCACAGGCTGCAATGGCAGACCTGAGGTATGTTTAAAAGACTACTTAAGTGGGTGGCACAAACAGTGCTGCAGGCCAGTAGTAGCATTTAATTTACAGGACTTGGGTACAGGTAGTATCACTTTACTAAGGACTTACTGGTAAAGTAAATGTGCATATTGTGTGTAAACCAATTTCACCATGGTTAAAGTGCAAGAGTCCTAAGGCCAACAAAAACAAATTCAGCAAAAACAGGAGGAGTAAGCAAAAAGAAAGTTGGGGGAAGACCACGCTAAGGCTGAGAGGTGGAACAAGGCCAAAATCCTAGCCAAGGTGCTTGCAAAAACCGGCTGGTTCAGGTCATTACATCATTGGTTCACCAACACAACATGGCTTGCTGCCTGGTCGAGGCACCAGACAGTGAATCTGAGGACTACATCTCATACTCAACAGGTATTGCCCACTGATTGGCCCTCACACACTACTTACGTTCTACTTTGAGGAGGCATTCAAGTCCATTGAATGGCCTTTCAATTTCAGATCCTTCCTTGCATCAATATAGGAACTGACTTTCTATTGTATGTTGAAATGCGATACTCACAACCAACCATGGATGAGGCTAGGACTGATTGGATTTCTTTTGGAACCATTTCCCATTAAACAGGGAACCAGACAGGGCTGACCATTGTTCCACTTCTTATTTGCTTTTGGCTGTTGAACTTCTGGCTATACGGATACCTATGGAAGCGTTGTTTTGTGGACTGGAGTCGATCGGCTAAGCGAAGTACAGTGTCTCTCTCTACACTAATGACCTACTCCTTTTCATTCACGCACCTCACCTAGTAGGCCCCTGTGTTCTTCAAATTATATGAAGAAGCTTGAACCCTCGGAAGTAACTGGAACAAATCTGCCATTATACCACTGATAGGAGATGTTGAAGAGGCGCTATGGCAACCACAACTCTGCATCCTGCATTCTAACTTCAAATACTTCAAATACCAAAAAGAACTGCAAATGAACTTTCAGTTGTGAAAGTTATAGCTGTTTCATTTCCTTCAACTTCACTTCACCCCCTACGCGACTGCTTAATACACCTCCCAGAATATAGACTAATAGAAGCCAGATTAACGATGGAACCATAGGTGAAGAGACACATTACACATAGTTACCTCATGTCCTAGACCCAATGGTGTCTTTACGAGAGACATGGAACGCAGACATAGGCCCCATTGACTATGATTGGAGGGAAGCCAAAATGACTTCTTGTGTATTCGCTATATACAATAGACTTCTACTCGGTCAGCTTCATTACCTTCACAGGATATACTAAACCCGAACTGTCTATATTAATAAAAATCACCTGTCTCTCCATTCTGCACTAGATGCCAGGCCTCACGAGAAACCCTTCCCCACATGGTCTGGGAGTGTCCTACCATTCAACCATATTGGAAGCAAATCCAGTGAGAGATGACCTCAGTATTAGGCCTCCCAATCGACTTATCACCCAAAACGGCCCTCTTGGGAATTATGGAAGACATGGGTGACAGCCTGGCCCAGTGCAGTTTTAGCTGTCTCTGCTACTTGATAGCAAAGCGCGACATAAGAAAACACTGGAGAGCCCAACACCTCCTGACGATGAATAAATGGAAAAGTGGTATTGATCACTGTTGCAACCTTTAGAGGGTAGTGTATAGGGTGCAAAGACGTCCTTTTAAAAACATTGGATTGTGGGGCCCATGGATGGACTCCATGTAACCCACATGCTGGCCTATTATCGAGGCAGTATGTTTATGCACCCTAGATGTCGGGTTCCAGCTTTCTTGATACCAATATAGCCAAGTTCACATCTATCGTAATGAATCTTGTTTTACCAAGACTTGGGGAAAAGCATAATTTCTGTTATTTCCAATATCTTTCTTCATATACAGTGTATACACTGTACATAAGCTTAATATCTGTTATGTTGCAAAAAAAAAGCACAATAAAACTTTTGGAAAGAAAGGAGGCTCCGATCAACGTGTTCACTTGCGATCATCTAACAGCTGTCTTAGGAAGCAGTAGGTGATGTGGAGAATGAAACTGGAGTAAAATAAACCAAAAATTATAAGCATTACAAACAATAGATGGAAGAGCAAGAAAACAATGGATTGAATAAACCTCAATGTGGAGGGTTAATATTTGCCTCTGTGTCTTTAATAAATGCAGGACTTTGTCACTAGCTACCTAAGGCAATCTGCATTTTATTACAAGGCTAGAGGCTCTTTTCTGCCAGTTCCGGAGTCACAGTTTGTAAAATATGTTCAACAGGTTTAAAATAAAGGCTCTAAATGTAGACACTCTTGACCTATTAGCTGAATTAAGAATTTCTTCCAAATTTGCTTCAACCCAGAATGCTTTTGATGCCCTCACTCCTCTTAAAGAATGAGCCCCAAAATTATTGTTATCTGCCGACTAAGGTCGGATTGGTAAGGCAGGCAGTCATGCAATAGGCAATGGGCTGGTGTCTGAGTCACCTATGGGTTAGTTATTTAGGGCCTCTGTAAACCCAATCGCCAACAGGTGACTTTAATGTGGAGATGGTTTCTTGTTCACTCCTCTGCCATGCTGTAAATTGAGGCTGGGGGCCAAGTATTGCTCTAGCCCTTTGGACATTCTCACCTCAGGACCCTCCCTGCCTTATGTGGCAGACCCAGAATCAGTGTCATCCCCTGCCAGGCCATCATTTTCAGGACATGATGGTTGTAGAGAGGGTGGGAGTATGCAGGGGCTCAAGGGGCAGGTGATGTTGTGCTGTTGGGCCATTGTCACTTAAGCTGTACCATGAAGCAGCAGTGAGCTGTTTTGACAGATCCTCATCCCTACCACCTTCAGTCGGACTCTAAGGCAACATCTGTGGATGTAGGAAAGATGATGCACCTATTTCATATGTCCAGATGACCTAACTAACTATGCTATTTTTCCTGCTGGTTTGCAGTTGAAAGGAGCTGGGTACTTTTAGGATCACCCTCTCTGCAAATGTCATCTTGTTTTCAGGCACTGAAAAATGCAGTAATGTAGAGGCCTGAGGAATACCACCTGTGTGGATGATGCCAACAGTCCAATGTACCTGGTCAAGTGGTGGAGAAATATCAGATGAAATTGGGCTTGTCTCAGCTTTTTCTTTCAGTGCCAGCTTGTTTAACCGATATTGCATGGTTTCTGCTTTGGTCTAGCTTAGGTCTTGGAGGAGCTGACTGGCTACTTGAATTTGAGAAACCAGTAGTACCTAATCCATGGCTAAGAAATATATATTTTCCACATATATTAACATCAGAAGACCTTGGGCTCCAAGTGTCATAAGCAGAAGTTGTAGAAGCTTGGTGAAGCACCAATGAGCAGAAGACAGCACAGAAGCAAGGGAGGTTAACCTGTATGTCTGATCTTGCCAATTAAACTGAAGAAATGTCTTGTGAGGGCACAATATGGGAACCAAAAGATAAGAATCGAAAGATATTCATGGTTCAAATCTGTTCACACCATGCAAACATATCACTGAGATGATCAATGGTTTCCAATAATAGTACATTATCAATTGGTTGAGGTCCCTCAGGTTTATAATGTGAGTGAAACTTATTGTTTGTTTTAATTACTAAGAAGATGTTGCTTATAAAGTTATTGGGATAAAGAGGGCATGCTTCTGTTGTCCCCTTTGATATACTTTCAGACAGCTCCTACAATATGTGTTTCAGCTTTGGAAAAATTGATTGGAGGAAATCCTGACATTGATGGGCAAGAGTTGTATATGAATTCCCTGGGCACTTTGCAGCAGCCACATTCCTTACATTGGATGGCTTCACCCTTCTTTGACCTCTTCTGATGGGTAAACGGCCTCACCTTCTTCTCTGTGAGAAGAGCGTGTGTTGTTCATATAAGAGAATCTGAGCACCATGCAGGAGTCTTTGATCAAAGACGTAATGGTCAACAAATCAGCCTGGGTATCTGCTGGCCCTGGGGAAAACAGTCTTAAAAAATACTGCCCAAATAGAAATGTGCCTTGTCCAATGATGAAAGTTCTCAGATATACTTAAACCTCTTTCTCTCATGAACATATTACCATAGAGAAGGCCTTGTGCCTCATTACCAGGCTCAGAACCTGCTAGTGCCCCAGCATTAGGTGTATCTTCATTAATAAACACAATTTTCCCCTATAATGAGGTCTCCTGCCTGGAAGAAGAAACCCTTTGCACTCAGTTAGATAGGATATATATATATATATATATATATATATATATATATATATATATATATATATACACACACACATACACTGACTCTCCTGACAGTTAGGAATTTTCATCCATAATAAATATTTAGTAAGGAGGCCTGCGGTGTCTAGAAGTTTAACTTGACAGCCCACACAAGCCCTGTCAATAGCCCCGGATTGTGACACTCTTTAACTAAATAGATAAAAAAATTCTATCCAGGTTAGGAAAAACTTCTGCATTATTGTAGTTAGTGACACAAGTTCTTTCGGCTCTCATTTTAGATTGAGTAGATAAAATTAAAGGCTGTCCAATTCTGTTGTTAACATACTCTGCCACATTGTGACGAGGAAGCCCCATAGAATAATTATGGTGTGGGATTAAGGAAGAGTAAAATAGAGGTTGCCCAATATCATATAGAGAAATCGTAGAAGGTCACTGTATCGTGAAATTCTCAGCAACAAATGGATTGATTAATGTTTGTCTATCAGGCCAGTCGGCCAATAATTTTCACTACCTTCAAACAGATCACCATCAGTCTGTGCCATAATAAATCAAGTCATCATCATTATTATACACATCATCAATAAGTTAAGACTTTCCATTAAAACCACTTCATTGTTTTGATTGCATTAGTGACATATAGCTTACCTCCCAAATAGAGGAACTCGGGTACAACGTAGGGTCTACGAGTGGATTACTGCTCCCCATAGATGTGGCAGATCCTCTTTAATTTGCCTAAACACTTGCTCATAGCAGACAACCCTCCATATGATAGTGCAGCTTCTTGATCAGTAACCTGTTACTATAGACAAGATAAGTCAATTTACCAGAAGGTTATCCAGCTTCATATCTAGCTATGACACCAGACAAGCTTTTGAATGAAGACAACATCACCTTTTCAATATATGGAGACTGCAAGATGGCAAAATGTAAAGGTTCTTATTGACCTCCTTCTCTCCATCCAGTTGAGCACCCTGACTGCTTATACAATGTGAGCCATCCCCCATTGAATGAAACAGTAGCTTAATTCAGTAATTAAAACACTTGTCAATAATTGATAACACAAACCTAGCTAAAAAAACAGCACAGGGTTATTGATGGCAAGTTATGCCACTGGCCCTTTTCAAATAAGCGTGTTGAATCAGTCACTCAGGCCAGAGTAAATAGAGAGCTAAGGAGCTTATGCACAGTGTCAGCTGCTGAGCAGTACTATCAGTGAGCTTCGACTCATGAAGTTGCTGCGCTAAGTGCCAAATGACAAAAGAGCTTCATGTGAGGATCTGTGCTAATGAAGTTACCTGCATCAATAGGTATTCTGTGAATGCCAAGTAAAGGAATCATTGAATGCAAGAAAGCAAAACAAGCTAATGAATGTAACTGGCAGTATAAAGACCCGAGATAAACAATTAATAATCTTTAGCCAACAAGCTACAACAAAAGAGGGTGGAAGTGATGACTGTCATTCCCTGATCGATTGAGGGGAGAATACAATGGAGTTTGCTTTTCATGCTGAAGAGCAGCATCTTTATGGGATGCATAGTTCTTTTAAAGTCTATCTTTGAAATTCTCAGTAGTTGCTGTGAAAGGGAGGAAGGTGAGGCTGAATAATAGAACCCCCGTCTTGTCATAACTTTTAGAAACAATGTCTGGAAATAAAGGGATGGAATGCACCTTGAGAGTTTGATCATTACTGTTTCTATATTGAGGGTTGGTCCAATGTTTATTAGAATGGTTTTGCATCCTATCCATAATAGTTGATTGAAAGAAGGGATGGAAGGGAAGATTTGACATTGCGAAGTGGTCCGTCTTAGATTGGTAAAGGAGGCCTGTGGATGTATCTGGACAACCTTCTTTCCACTTACTTTTTTCTTCAGCAGGCAAGTGTTTTAAGATTTTCGAAGAGGCTGGGCTTGGGAGGAAGCTAGTATATACTAATTACCTTTCTTTCCTTTCCATGGGATGTTTAGTAGATTCATACAAGTGAAACAAGCGAGTGATGTTAATGGTCATAGATGGAGGTTGATGTATTTTGTGAGCCTTCTTTTCTCTTCCACCCAGAGAATCGAGTGAATGATTTACGTTTTGAGAGGCTGAAAGCTCCGTGTTTCATTTAATAAAAATAGGAAGAAATCTGTTGACTTCAGATCACTGCAGTATTGGTAGGTGACACACTTTCTCCTTAACTGGATGTGCTGCAGCCCAAAGAAAGAAAGTGGACTGTGAAACGTACCTTAGTTAAAGATGAACTGGCGAGTTGATGACCTGGTCAGTTTCAGTTAGGGTACAGATCACCCTGTCGACTGTTGCAGGGTGCAAACTGCACCCACCACCAGGAGAGAGCCTGTGGGTTCTCTGAAAACTCTGTGCCCCCCGCCAAGAAGCACCCTTGAAGATCCACTTACTATAGCACCCAGTCAGTGCATTTCCTAATAGTCCATTTGCCTCATGTCCAACATCTGTAACATCACTGACGCAAAAGCAAATTATTATTTCATTTGTATAGGACCACACCTCAATGCAAATGAGGGTGTGCCCCTCTTGGGACCATTCCAGTGCATATTCAGTGTAAGCATAAATACTTTTACAGAAGGGGCTGTGCAGTCCTTTGTGGCCCCTTCTGTAATACCAAACTGAACTGGGATCACAAAGGCAGGCATAACCCTGGGACTCTGTGTAAAATACCTATTGTTCTTACATATTAACTGCAATGTCCTGTCTTGAAATGACAGGCTGGATGCTACAACGCCTCCAGAGAAAATCCTGATATTGACTTGGGCCCAAAAAGAACTGAACCCCTGATGAAATGGAGAATCCCAGTAAATATGTAGGTTACAGATGAGGGAAGTTTAGAGGATTACCAATGTGACAAGGCAATTAATAAAAAAGATTTAAGTAAAGGACGCTGGGCACAAAAGTACATGGGCCTACTTTAACGTACAAAGAATACATCTAATCCTCCATAAAAGCAGGAAAGGTGGAACCACATAGATAAACACAAGTGGAAATGCTGTACATGGCTAGATTCATCTTGCACAAGTTTGTAATGATACAGGAAACAGCAGAAAAACTGATCTTGGGAAACTAATAATGGGAGACTCCTGGGGTCTCAAGCTCATATGGCAACAGCTCAAAAATAAAAACAATGAATTGTTCCTGCTTGCAAATGCAACCTAATCTGTAGGGGAGGAGCTGAAAAGGAATACTTGAAAATTATTATAGATTTATCAGCTGTGAAAAGGGGCCCTCAGTCCCATCGTACAGCTTTGCAACAACAAAATTGTGCGTTTTGGTTCGTTCCTCGCATGTCAATGGTTACCTGGGTAAATCACAGCTGGTAGAAGTTACCAGCAAAATCGGACACAGCCTGCTTTTCGCTACACCTTGTTTTCATAACAACTGTCAGTTTCAAATGTACATTGCTAAATAAATGACAAATTGCCCTAAGTCTGGGACTGTGCGGGCTTTTGAAATGCTAGGTGGTTGTCATAACTGCTATTTCACCGTTAGCTTACCAAATAGGATGGCGGGTCTCCCATTTGAGTAGTATATTCCTTGTGAGCGTCTATCTAATGAGGTCCCTTAAAACACAGCAAATAATGTAGGGAAATACAGCCACGTCCTTAATAGCTCACTTACCAAAGCAATGCCTGTAGAGAATCAATAACTGCGTGGGAGTGCCCTCCCCACCACATATCACTTTTTATCTACCACAGGTTGTGGTGTAGGAAAAAACACAACACATGATAGTGAAGATAACTGACACGTTGAAACATCTGGTGCTGTTTACTTCAGCCCCATCTTGTTTAATGATAACCCATCAAGCACAAAGAATCCGACTCTGGTCTGTTATATAAAAATAAAAAAATGACCTCGAAACCATTTGAAAGTTAGCCCTTAGACTA
This sequence comes from Pleurodeles waltl, assembly GCF_031143425.1. Classification (NCBI taxonomy): domain Eukaryota; kingdom Metazoa; phylum Chordata; class Amphibia; order Caudata; family Salamandridae; genus Pleurodeles; species Pleurodeles waltl. The sequence goes on along the minus strand of NC_090440.1, from coordinate 724,481,386 downwards.
TTGAAAGCACAGCTGTGCAGTTCTAATTGGAGATTGCGTGGCACAAAACGTGACACTGAAATTCATTATATCATATTCATTTTTCCTTTATTCACATTGTCCATTTGCTGTGCTAAGATGGCCACATAAGAACTACCCTGAATTTCATCAACCTTTCCCCACCGAATGTTTGGTGCAATAGATAGGGATTCAGTTAATAGTTTGTGTCTTTACAGCCGTTATCTTTTATGAAGCTAAAACAGTTTGACTGATAACTAAACGTCATTCGTCATTTATCGCACCACCCTGCTTCTGAGGAGTATGATGTTAAGATGTTTATGCTTGACAGATGGTTTCTAAGCACCAAAATCCTAAAGTGTATACCAATGGAAACTCTTGACATACTTGCAGCATGGAATAGTCCAGATGCCGGAATGTGGTGGCAATGGCTTATCAGCAGCTGCCGCTTTGCAGGTAGGTAACATGTTCTAACAGCATTGGATACTGGAATTAAAAGCCTTCTGTATTTCAAGATGAGTTGTGCTGTTTGGGAAGTTTGTATAAAGTGAGTTTAGTTTTAATCTGTGTTCATCGTGGCGTGGCATACACTTTGGCATTAGAAATATACGAAACCTATTCAATTAGATGGTAACTGAATTAAAATGCTTTAATGTTACGCCTTTCCTTTGACAAAGAGACAGTGCTTTTCCAAGACATCGAATTGCAACGTCTCCCATACTGTTGCTTCTCTGTGGACTTAAAAGAAAGGATTGTCTGTAGTGCATCGCATAAAATCTATTTTCTTCATGTATAAAATGCATTTTGTTTATTAAAGAGATTGAAAAAAATATTAAAAATGTCACCCTTAAGTCGAAAAAGATATGCTCAGCTATGTTTATCTTGAAAAGCTTTTTGCTTGAAAACGTTCATTATCTTTTTTTTTTTTACCAAAGCACAGTACTAATTTGTATTTAATCCTTCTTTCACAAAAATGCTTGCACGAAAAAGGACACAAACGTAAAAAGCATAAATATTTTAAGAAACATTTTAAAGGTCATGACCAAAAGAAAGGTGGGTAGTGTTTGGACGCATCCTGTAACTTGTCTGAACATGGTGATGTGTTTGTCGAATGGATTCCTGAGAAGACTTGTTAAATGTTTGTCCGTTGCAATACTCATCCTTCCACCCTCTCGCTTCATTGATGTTATTTAGTGCCTGTCCAATGGTTTTATTCTGAGGGGTGTGTTTCACTCTTATATTTCTTTTGTTACAAACTGCTTTCATTGTTAGTTAAAAGAAAGTCACAGAAATATTTGGAGCTTCATATTATGGACTAAGATATTGAACTGGATAAACTTAGAATTGAGTTTTTGTTAGAAACCTTACATATTTATGGCGCCGGGGGATTTTAATCTTTCGGCCATACCCAAACTTTCCTTTGTCTTTGAGCACATGCAAATAAAAACATGAGCACTGACAAAACCAATAAGTTGCTCTGAACGGCTGACCGCATGGCTATGCCAGTGCTTTTTTGTTAGCATTTGAGTACATGTATCAAGATGCATGCATATACATGACTGATAATTGCAATGGGATTTCTCATTGAAAAAAAATGCACCGTTCCAAAATAGATGCCAATGGATATACAGACATCATGACGCAGATGTACAAGGTGTGTCAAGACACATGCATCCTCATGCATAGTGATGCATGGGTGCCATTTTTAGTTTACAGCTGATGAACAGCTATGTTACAAAAGTAAATTAAAAGTGGAGTTGTATGTATGTATATATGTTTTAACGCGGTGAACAGCTATGTTATAACAGTAAACTAAAAGTGAAAAACAAAATTAAATTGTGTGTGTATGTATGTATATATATATATATATATATAATCTGTGTAAATATTTCAACATATACCAATAAGAAATGGGTAAATCCGGCTGTGGAATATTAGGGAGAGGACTAAACATAGAGCACAGAAGCACAAAAAAAGTTTTTTGTTAAACAAAGAAAACAAAAAATAAACGTAAGCATGAATAAAGGAACCTGCTGACCATGCAAAAAAACTAAATGAATGAAAAAAAATGTAAAGTGGGGACCGTACAGTGATTCTCAGAAAAAAAGGTGGAGGGAGCAAGGAAACGGGCCTTCACATGAAGTGCTAATTGCAAAATAACAGTATGATGAAATCAGCAGTGGAAGTACACACTTCATCCGTTCAGAACTGCGAGACAGAAATGTTCATGGGTGATACAAATTCAACAATAGGGTGAAAAGCAAGCAAATCAAAAGCAGAAGAGAGACAACGAAGGCATCTGTAAGAAGCAAGTGGAAGGCGACTCATTTACAAAGCCATTCTGACCAGCACCGCTGCTTATCTTATAGACAACCTAGCTATGTCTGGTGTTTCTCGGCGTACAGGCAGCCAGGACCCCATCAGCCTTCAGACTAAGAAGTGAAAAATCTTTAAAAAACAACAAACAAAACAAAGCAACAGGCCTTTTCCATCTATGCAGCCAGGTTCTGGATCAACCTCCCGGTATTCCATTCAAGACCACTCCAGCACTGCTTCTATTTAGAAAAAAGTTGGAGACTCCCATCTTTAAAGACCACCACATTGCAGTGCATTAACCATTCACAACCTAGCTTTTTCTCCTATCATTCTTTACGTTTATGCTTGTTTTTGAGCCTGTAAAGCCCTCCACTGCCTTTTGGCTAGTTTCATGCGATTGAAGCACAATTTAAATAAATATATATGTTAGGTATTGGAAACAAAGGGTCTTGCCAACAGACAGCTAACACTGTTTTCAGCTGAGACCTAAAAAGGAAGTATCTGGGTTAGCCCAGGTCACAAATGACACTTGTTCACTAATTACATGAAAATGCACTATGTGTTAGGGTCCTGTGCCTTCAGGTAGGGTGATAGTCATTGAGCTGGTGAGCACATATGTGAGAGTGTTCTTCAGTCTAAAAGCGACTCGGAGGCATTCACCACAGCCTTTTATTCTACAGTGCCACATACAACGAGATGCATACCAGGCTTTAAGACACTAGGTAATAAGGACGGAGGTCACGTTACTCCTCTGTTGGCTGTTCTCATGGACTATGAGAGCAAGTTTACAGATGTTTACTTTACTACCTCACACTTGGAAATGAAAAAGAGAAACCTGAATTCGAGGCCAGGCCTGTTAACGTCTGCCTTCTGAATTAGCCTAAGGTCAGAGTGGTGGGCGTGATACTGACAATTGACCTCTGTCCTTGCGCATATTTGGATTATGGGAGCCAAACAATAACTGTCTGGCACATGTTGTGCAATCCCGGTGGTGATTCGGATGTGTACTGTACGCAATGCTTAATTTAAACAAAAATAAATAATACGAATAATTGCAGGTGCCTCCAGATTTTTTCTTTTTCTACTGTTGCTGCCAACTTTCACCACTGTTGTGGCACGTCCGCTGGACATCACGAAAAAAGGAATCAAGTGAGTGAAGCAACTAACCAACATCCTCAAGAGGGAGTTCAGGTGCTTCACTCCAAGGGAACTTTTGAAAAAACAAGGTTAAATAGTACATTTTGCAGCACAATATTGCTAAAGTGCAATAGGATCTGAAAGAGCACTAATGAAATATACTAGTATTTTCAAAGTGAGCAATGATTTGAAGCTTTTATTCTCTCTGCTTTATGTTGGTTAATGCTCAGTCTCCAAAGTTCTTCCTAGGTCTCTACGTCTGTTTGCTTTTGCTTCACTTATCCTCAGCATCTGCAAATATATTTTTGTGTGATTACGTTGCTTGCATTTAGCAGTCCTAACAATACATTGTGCTCAGCTACCCTACTTCTGTAAAGCTTTCTAGTTTGCCTCATACACCCCTCTACCAGTACTCACCAACATGTCTGGCCGTTGTTTGCATTATCCTACATATTGTGTATAACAACACAGCAACTTTGTTAACTCAGACAACTTTCACAGTCCTAGTAAAAGTCCGTCTCCCTCACTTCTGCTTCTTTTATGAGGAGTACTCCACATTTTACAAAGAACCATGAAATTATCCAGGCTCTGACAGCAGGAAAATTAATAAAATTATGTTTGGTCTCGTTAAACACAGCTGCTAAGAACGAGTCAGTCTCCTTTGCTTTTTAAAACGAGCATTGGCAAAACCAACTGGCTTTTCATTGGCTGCCAACATTTTGGCTTTGTCACTGCTTGTTTTGTCAGATTTTTCTAAAACTTTGTGATGAGATCCACCAGCCCTCACTGATATAAAAAAAAAAAAAAAAGTACACTGGCTAACAGCAAAACAATTATTGATTTAAAAAAGTGTAGATTGTCATATTAGAACCTAGCACTGAAAGGAACTACTTTACTTGCTGATCCATATCTCCATAATAAATGCTTTTATGGGGTGGAAGGAAAATGTGGATAGAATAAAAACAGACCAATGATTGAAAAGGTCTGGCTGAAGGTAAATATGTTTTATACATAATTTTAGTAAAATCAAACGGTCGTGACTAATGCCAGGCTTAAAAATGACCTTTTGCTACAGCTTGGTTCAGTGAATTTTCAGTGAATTTTTCCCGAGTACCAGGTTTCTATTAAATCTTAGTAAAAAGACGTGAGAGAAGCTGAGTTGCAGGGGTGGCTGCTTTATGAGAGTAAAGGGGCTGCGACCCCTCACCCTGCCTCAGTTCTTACCTCTTACTTATTTTTAGAACTGTGACTGTAGTGAATTGATTGAAGCCCCTGACCCTCACTCTGTACGAGCTCAGGCAAAAGCAGGCTCTTTAGAAATACACGTGCACTAGTGCGCAGGTGCGTGCCATCGCAGGATTTACAGGGCTTACTTTGTTTCAGCCCTGATCCTATGTGCCCTGCAAGACTTCAGGGCCACTGTCTCCTATGAAAGTGCATTGCAGACTCGCTGATTGAAAACAGCCTGAGAACCTTAAACTTAAGCCCTAGCTTTACCGATGCTGTTTGTAAATCAACGTACCAGTGCAACCCCACTTATTTACAAACTCAACATAGGGTGGGGTGGTAAGAAGCCTCCATGGACCCCTTCCTCGTAGGAGTTAAGAAATGGGTGAGGTGCACACAAGGCTGTGAATTAAGAAGATTGGAGTATGCCGCTGCTGCAAGTTGGCGTTTAAGGCAAGAGTGGGCAAACAAGCAAAAGGAGAAAAAAAACTGGCCTCAAAACTGGCCTTAAACAGGCCTTGATTCAGTGACCTTCACACCACACACCATCAAAAAACTAAATACAAAAAGCTGTCAGTGAAAGACTTGTGAAGTTGGGAGCATTCTTGTGTTGTGTGATTCCGTTCCTCTTGGATGAATTGGAGCCTCATGTTCACTCACCACAAAGTTAAACGATTCAAAATATGTTACATAGACATGATCACACTGGACAAATGTGCTGCAGCATCAACACACATTTGTAGAGTCTTTTAAGTGCTCATGTCTGTGTACCATTTTCTAAACTATTTAACTTTATGGTGAACGAACATCAGGGCTGCCTTTACAGTATGCCTGGCGTTGAGCGCTAGTGCTGTTTTTAGATATAACTCATGGGTTTAAACTCACCCACTGTAGAGTTCCTTGTGTGTCCAGCAGTTGTCAAACAAAAATACAAATGTCATGATAACGCTGGTGATCAATGTTCCTGATGGAAGAGGATGGATTTTTGTTTAGTGGCAATTGTGACTCATCTGGAGAGTTGATGTTCCTGCTGCAAAGATCCTGCATCAGGAAGATGAAAACTGTATTTTATGTGGATAGCTCAGTGGGTTACTGCTTTTGTCACAGATATCCTTTTCTCACTTGCATTTCATAGGTTACATTTCTAATATGGCACAGTGACCTATACATTTTCTTTAAAGTGCTGCATGCAAACTGCAAGCTATAGGTTAGAACATTGTTTTTCCTTGGTCTTTCATTAGTTTAATATTTCAAAAAAGGTGCTAGTTTGGGTACAAATCCATGACAAATTAGCAAAACTAACCCCAACCACGGTGGCACACTTTAACTGCTAAATTTATGCTTCTCCATACCAAACACTCTTCAAATATACTGCCTACTTATCATTGTCTAATGTAACTTTTCCTAATGACTGATTTACAGCCGTATGGTTCACTGTCTGTATATAAAGTCAGGCGCAACCCGTCCTTTAGGGTAGAGGGGCCACCCCCCCACCTTTTGCCCCTCATGAAGAGTGTTTGTCAGGCTGAGCAAAGGTCAGCCTGACAGACACTCTTCATGTTCAGGTCAGGCAGCCAGAAGCAGACATGCGCGATATGCGCAGACTCCTGGCTCCCTGAGCTGAACTTTGCTGGGCTGAAAAGGTCACAGCTCCTATGGGCGTGACCTCCTCGGCTCAGCAAAAGGTGCCTCGAGGCCCTCCCCAGGTGACGAGGAAAGCGTCACCAATTGATTTTGAACTGGGTGCTTCAGGTTTAAGCCCTGAAGCACCCAGGGTGAGTGTCAATCAGTGACACTTAGTCACAGAGTGGGGTGGGGTTGGGTCATCAGTCTCACTGACCCCATCCCACTCTTTGACAAGGCTGGGACTGCTGCCTTCCCTCATTAGCTGACCTAAAGTCAGCCAGTGAGGGAAGGCAGCAGTCCCAACCCTCCTGGGACCTCCGAGGCTGAAGGTTAGTGTGTGTGATCTTTTTAAATGAATGTTTGGTGCGTGTATGTTTGAATGTTGATGAGTGTTGTTAATGGATGTGCGTGTGTGCATGTGTGTGTAAAAGTGAGTGTGCTTCCCGCCCGCCCCCTCCCTCCTAAAACTGCCGGCCGCTACTGTATCAAGTGAGTGGTCTTAAGTTCTTTGACATCTTAAACTGGTATGAGTAGCACAATAAAACAAATGAATGCAAGTGAGAGAGGGCTGTCACATCAGGCACCACCAGTGCCATAGCCGGCACTGGGTGAACATGGCATGAGCAGATGTTCCTTTCAGCAAATCCCTCTGCAGTTTGCAGTTTGTTGCTCAGCTGGAATAGATAGAAGAGGTTGACATTCCCTCCCACCTTTTCTTCCCTAATGCAGACAAGGAGTATGCACAATGCACCATCCCATGATTTTGTACCGCAGTGCAGCGTTAGTAAGGCCTGCAGGTCTTCATTTCTATTGCCCCTCCGAGGTTGAGAGTGATGTGACACTGAAGTGAAGGTAGGGGAGGAGAGCGGAACAATGTGTATAAAAAAAAAAAGTGCTGCAGTTCCAGCCAATAGCAGGACCTTAGGTCTTTGATGCTGCATGTGGTACACTGTCCACAATTTCATCTGTAAGCAGCCATAAGGACATGACCGAATGCAGATCTCTCACGTTGTCATGGACCATGCCCGAGCAGCTCATCCAGTTAAGGTTTTTTACTTGCATTCTTGCACTTGTAGTCTTATAAGTTAGTCCATTATAAATATGGAACTACAAGTCCCAGCATGCTAACTAAATATCTGGTCTCATGCAGAGGGCAGCTGTGTTCCCTCGTGAAGGCAAATTTAGTATTTGGTTTTACGTCCGACACGTTCACCAGCCCCTACTGCTGAGATCTATTGCCGGAGCTGTCAGCCTTAGAACCTGTGCACCCGGGGTTCTAATCTTGAAGTTGGTACTTTGGGCACTTCCTCCTGACTGACGTTGCAATTATACAGTGTATCAACTATACTTAAAGGATATGGCTTTCAGTTTGATGTAATTATGCTTAAATGTTCTGTTGCCCTATTTGCGGTCTATGATATAAAAGCATAGAAAACATCTGTTGAGCATTAAATTCTACAGGCCGCAAACTCATAGTTTGCCTTTCAGCTGAAAGGGCTCACTGGTACTTTCTTCAATGTTCTTCTTGATATAGGCATTGCATGAGTCTTGGGCATAGATGAAATACAATACCAAAGAGAGCCTTGCAAAAGCTGCATATGGCACATTAGATACAATGTGAAAAAATAGCACATGCCATGTCCAATCCTCATCAGCTCAGCTATCCCTTACAAATTATATTTAGTAGGAGGCCAAGGCATAATGATGGATACATGGACGAAATGGCCAGACTGACAATCCAAAGCAGCTCTGGTGTATTTTGCCAGACAAGCCCATGTAGGCTGCATAGAAAGTGAGCCTGACCACTGCTATGGAGATTGGGGGCATCCCGCCCCCAGAGAATTTGGGTAAAATGGCAAAAACGTTCAATTCTACAACACATTATTCATTATATATTCAATTGTATTCTTTTTTAAAGTATAGTAAATGATGACCTTGGAGTGTACCAGGATATGGCAATCTTTATTGGGGCTCTTCAGTGGTTTCCCCACATCACCCTCCAACAAGGCCTCTCATTTCTCCATAGCCCCTCACATGTATTTCATTTGTTTTATAGCCCTCTCTTGTCAGCGTAGAGCGTTGGAGCACTTTACATCACACCCAACATACAGAGACAATGAATCATAAGTGTGTAAATCAGTGTATAGATAAGACAAAGAGGATTACAATGTGTAGAATTAACGTACTGGTAGGCATTTTTTAAGAATGTAACACAATCGTTAGGGTTGACTTTACTAATAACAGTTTATCTGTGCCCAAACAAACCCTTTTTAGCACAATTAGTATAATAAAAGACTTGGGGAAAAGCATAACTTTCTAACCTGCGCCATGAAATTACATGCAGCTCTTTGATTGCAGTTCATAGCTCACTGTGCTAGATTATGATTGTATTTTATGAACTGTACAGTTTCAAAAGGATCTGTATGACAAAAGCAGTATCCCACTAAGCATCGACATAAAATACTGTTCTGTTAACTCTCTGTGCTACCTTAGATGAGTCAAAATCACCACTAGATAAAACTCTGATCCCTCTCCAGCAAGCACATTAATGTCCAGAGTTACCTTGGCACTTTTATCGTTGCCTGAACACTATTGGGTGTACAAGGAACGCTGCAGTACTTCAAAGACTGCTGCACTGAAACAAAACTGGCCCCCAGTAATAATTCCTGGGAAAGGCCCGATTCCCAGCACAGCCATTTCGGCCTTGACAGATTGTCACCTTTTTAATGTGAGGAGAGCGAGGGCATCGAAATCCGAGCAAGCAGAGAGCCCAGGAAGCACTGGGACAGGTTCCATGGCATGGCAGATCTAACGTCACTGGGTGTTTATTCTTACAACAAAGCAGCTTCCGTCATGAAGCACAGCCAGAAACTCTATATAGGGTGCAGAGGTGGGGGCGGTGCCTCTAGCCCCGCCTTTGTACTCAAAATGAAGCTATACATTTTAAATAAAAGCAAAATTATAGCACACTGGCATTGCCAATTTCCAAGCAACCTGTAGTTTATCTTTTCCATGAAAACGGGCGATGACCTCCGGCTAAGAAACAGAAATATCAACTGAAGTAATTACAGTTACTTTGCTAGTATCTCAGTATTACCACAAAAGTGTCTGTTTTAGGTCCCTTTTACAAGAAGTGACAGGAGCACAATTTTCTCAGTTGCTACTGTTTACTTCAGCAGGATTGATCTGATTCATAAAAATACATCTTTTTGAAATTACAATTTGAACTGTCTAATTTTTTGCTTCTCTACGGAACATTAAAGAATAATATCTTCTGGGTATAGATAATCCATCTGACAGACCAAGTTATTAAAGATTTCAAACAAAGAGCATGAGCTCACGCAGCCAATAGGAAGGCGTTGTCGAAGTAGCGAGTCCTTCCACTTGAAAGCCTAGTAGATGGATGCTATTAGAGTGCACTGAGAGTAACTGTTAAGTTGTCAATCACACTTTGCTTTTGCCCACTACAGCTTACAGGATAGGGCAGTGGAACAGCATACTCCAGTCACTGGCTATCTTCGTTTTTAGTGACTCTTTATTTGAGGCTTTTGCAGAGTTTGGTCTTCCCTACATAAAATAGATCGACGGATAACAGCTATGAGACTGTGCTCCCACACAGTAAAACACTATTTACCTGAGATTTCCTTTAGGTCCCTTTGGCCAGCCCTAACAACCTTTTTAAAGCCTTTGTGCACAGTCAGTGGGCTGTGCACTCTGGGTGTACTGTATATTTGCAACCATCCCATTCACTGTGCCCCAAAATGATCAATGCCCGGTTGTGGCTCTGTGCCCATTCCCTGTATCCCCAGTACCTGCTCAACATGCTTTTTGGCCATGCACACCACTTTCTCTCTCAAGATCGTGCCTGTTAACTCCATAACTTGTTATGGTACCCTTTAGGAATGTAGAACTTTTCCTACTTGTACTTCTGGGATCGTTCCCATGATTCATTAAAAAACCTTTAAAAAAATGAATGTGTTTACACCAAACAAAATGATCTTTTCGCACATCTTCATAGCCAAGTTTGATGTATTTCTTTTAAGCGATTTTGCTGAAGCAAAGAGGAAAAATTCCTATTTTAGTTAATTTTGCCTCTTCTTGATCAGGGTGCAAGAAATTTTTGAACAAGCCAAGTCGCTGCTAAATTTAATATAGATTCATCAAGAAGCATTTAAATTGTTAGTAAAAACATACATACATCAAATTTACAGTACATGGCCTGCCTGGAATTTTGCTATAAGCAAACGTTTCTAACGGTGCACAACCAGCAGCATTACAATTGTTTTGTTATAACCCTTGGAGTTTCACTATAATTTTTATGTCGGGCCTTCGAGAAAGCTCGCCAGACTATTGTTTCATCAAAAAATAAAAATAGAATTTGTACTTGCATATAGTGGTTTTTCGTCAGCGCTGTTCACCCATAGGACTGTTAGAATAGTCAATCATACTTTGCTTTCACCCACCACAGCTTACAGGATGGATCAGCCTACTTGTCATTGGCTGGCTTCAGTTTGAATGACTACATTTTACTTGTGTACAGTGTGACCTTCCCTACATAAAATAGTTTACTTCAGTGCCAGGGAACACAAAAGAGTTCACATCATGACACAGCTTTCAGCAGTTATGAACTGGCAATATTAGTCACTGAGCAAATTTGCTGGCTTCTGTAACATCTATTTAGCTCTACAGAGGTTGCAGGAGCTAACAAGGCTTCCTTTGTGATGCACCATCATTTATTGGGTCGACTGTAAGGGTACGACCTCTTATATACCTTTAAGTATACTTCTTCTGTGAGCTTCCAGCTATTTAATTTGTTAGTTTGTCATTTAAAAATCCTTGCTTGCTAGTGGTCAGTAATGCCTCCTTCTGTGTGGGAACAGGGAAAAACTACTGTATAATTACGCTTTGTCCTGTTTATCTGGTCTGCAGGGACTTTAGTTTTACTTTGTTTCCTGCTCCTGTCCAGGGAAGCTTCCCTTTTCATTTGCAGAGCATTCTTCCTATGAGCTTAGCTTTAAACAAGGATAAAAATCAGACTGTTATCTTGGTCTTTCTGGACTCGCAGCACCCTTTCTCAGCTGCCTGGTGTAGGAGGCTGGCCTGGTTTGTAGTGAGTACCTTGGGTACTTACACCTTATACCAGGTCCAGTTATCCCTTATTGGTGAAGTAGTAGTGTTCTAGCAGCTTAGGCTGATAGAAGTAGCTATAGCAGAGCAGCTTAGGCTAAACTATGAGACATGCAAAGCTCATGCAATACCATTTATAGTTACACAGTACTTATACACAAGTAAAGACAATATTCAGTGTTAACAAAAATAAAGGTAGTTTATTTGGGTGGCACAAGGCCAAAAATATCTTAGAGACAATACTCCTTCTGGAGGTCAAGTATTATACACAATATATACACTAGACACCAAAATAAGGTAAGTAATTAGACATAGGATAGTGCAAACAGTAGGAAATGCTATAAAATGCAATGGGAGAAAATAGGTCTAGGGGCAACACAAACCATACACTAAGAAAGTGAAAGGCGAACCATTAATTCACCCCTATACAAGTGTAGTGTGCAGTGAATCCCTGGGAGAGTAAGAATACAGTAAAGGTAAGTAAATTACCCCACCCCAGAGCCCAGAAAAGCAGGAGTAAAGTACTGCAAGTTTCCTTAGGACACACTACACCAAGTGATTAGGATTTTGCAGCAACCAACCAAGTCTGCAAAGAACAACTTCTGGAATATTGGACCTGAAGACCTGCAAAGGAAAGGGACCAAGTCCAGAAGTCGAAAGAAGTTCCAGGAAGGACAGGAGCCCCTGCCAACCCAGAAGAGTCCCCAGTTAGTCAAAGATTGCAGAAATGCACCCTAGTAAGATTCCAGCGGGTTCCTGCATGATGCCAAAGATGTCCCACGGCGTGAAGATCGTTGCAGATGAGATTTCGTGTTGGAAGGCACCAACAAGCCTTGGCTATGACAAAAGTGCATTTTATGTCACAATGGCGCTGGATGGACCCAGGAGGAACCTGGGGACCTCTACTGTGTGTGAGGAGAAAGAGGGGGCGCTCAGCACTTTAGAGAGCCCTCCGGATGCCAGCCAGCACCCCCAGAAGCCGCAGGATCCAGGTTCAAAGATGGTGCAAAATGTGGTTGATGCAGCACAACAAAAGAAGTTCCCACGCCGCTGGAGAACAACCCAGTGAGCTGAGTGTCACAAGGTGGAGTGCTGGGGACCTGGGCCAGCCTGTGCATGAAGGAATTTTGCAGAGAGTGCACAGAGGCCTCAGGAGGCGAAGAAGAGACAGTACACAGGGGTACCGTCATTCTGGGGGAAGGCAAGGTCTTACCTCGTCCAAATTGCGTGAGCAGGACCTCAGGACAGTCTGTCAATGATGTCCACCCTCTGTGTCCTTAGGAGCACGCTCGTCGTTGTGAGAGGAGTCTCGGGGTACCAGTCGTCATCTTGGAAGGTTCCTGCTTGGAGCAGGGAAGTGACTCTGTCACTCCACGGGAAACTTCCTCAGTCCTTCTGGTGCAGGATGAAGACAGGGAGTCCCCAGAGCGTGCACACAGAGGAAACTGTTGCAGTTGTTGACTTGGAGATGAGGTTCCTGAAGAAAAGTGTCTCTTGTAGACACTTTGAGGTTACAGCATTTCTTGGAGCAGGCTGCGGTTGATCGAAGGTCAAAAGAGTCTGAAGTTGTTGCAGAGGATTCCTGAAGGAAACTTGCAAGCAGAATCTGAAGAGAACCCACAGGAGAGACCCTAAATAGCCCCGAGAGGGGGACTGGCTACCTTATCAGGTATGGACCTATCAGGTGGGGTCTCTGACGTCACCTGCTGGCACTGGCCACTCTGAGCCCTCCAGAGTGCCCCCACACTTTGCAAAGCAAGATGGCTGAAGTCTGGGACACACTGGAGGAGCTCCGGGCACCACCCCAGATAGATAGACCACAGGGGAGTGGTTGCTCTCCTTTCCTTTGTCCAGTTTCCCACCAGAGCAGGGGAGAAGGGGTCCCTGAACTAGTGTAGACTGGTTTGTGCAAGGAGGGCACCATATGTGCCCTTCAAAGCATTTCCAGAGGCTGTCGGAGGTTAACCCTCCCCAGCCTGTAACACCTATTTCCAAAGGGAGAGGGTATTACACCCTGCACTCAGAGGAAATGCTTTGTTCTGCCTTCCCGGGACTGGGCTGCCCAGAAGGGCGGAACCCTGTCTGTGAGGTGGCAGCAGCTGTAGCTGCAGTTCAAGCCTCAGAGAGCTGGTTTGGCATTACTGGGGGTCCATGGTGGAGCCCCAGGATGCATGGAATTGGCTCCCCAATACCAGATTTGAAATGGGGGGATAATTCCATGATCTTACATGTTACATGGCCATATTCGGAGTCACCATTGTGAAGCTACATATAGGTATTGACCTATATGTAGTGCACACGTGTATTGGCATCCCCACACTCACAAAGTCCGGGAAAATGGCCCTGAACTATGTGGGGGCACCTTTGCTAGTGCAAGGGTTCCCTCACACTAAGTAACTTTTCACCTTACCTTCAGCAAGTGAAGGTTAGGCATATAGGTGACTTATAAGTTACTTAAGTGCAGTGAAAATGGCTGTGAAATAATGTGTGCACTATTTCACGCAGGCTGCAATGGCAGTCCTGTGTAAGGGTTTGTCTGAGCTCCCTACGGGTGGCAAAAGAAATGCTGCAGCCCATATGGATCTCATGGAACCCCAGTACCCTTGGTACCATAACCTAGGGAATTATAAGGGTGTTCCAGTATGCCAATTGAAATTGGTAAATGAAGTCACTGACCTACAGTGACAAATTTAAAAGCAGAGAGAGCATAAGCACCAAGGTTCTTATTAGCAGAGCCTCAGTGACACAGTTAGGCACTACACAGGCATACACATTAGGCCATAAAATATGAGCACTGGGGTCCTGGCTAGCAGGATCCCAGTGAGACAGGCAAAACACACTGACATGTAGGTTTTTATCTATGAGCACTGGGGTCCTGGCCACCAAAAGTGGGGGTAACCGTGCTAAAAAGAGGCTACTTTCTCACACCTGGCTCATGCCCTTCCTTGGCTTGGATGTTCTTTACCAAGTCTGCCTGCCTGTGTGCTAAGAGCAAGGGCGGAGGATCACATGTAATTGCTTATAGCCTAAGCACCCAGCTCTACCAGGGTTCAGCAATCCTTAGAGACATTGCCTACTTCTGATCCATACTGGGATCCCAATTGCAGCTCCATCAGTGCACCTCAGTTCACATACACCATGCCCTCAGTTGTGCCACTGCCAGCAACCCCACACAGGCTGTCTGCCAGAGCACCTCAGTTCTTGCAGTCACTACACCTTCTGCTCCAGTAATCTGACCTGGGGTGCAGTTCCATCCATGCACTGCAGTTCACACACCAAGCCCTCAGCTGTGCCTGTGCCAAAACTCCACACACACACCGTCTGCCAGAGCACCTCAATTCTTACAGTCAGTACACTCTGCTGTTCCAGTACTGGGACCTCGGGTGCAGCACCATCAGTGCACCTTAGTTCACACACTCCAAGCCCCTCAGCCATGCCCATGCCAGAACCCCACACACGATGTCTGCCAGAGCACCTCAGTTCTTACAGTCAGTAGACTCTGCTGTTCCGGTACTAGGACCTCGATCGCATCTCCATCAGTGCACATCAGTTCTACCCCAACAAGGTCACTTCCTTTCCTGTAGTGGGACCGCGCTCACATACAGTTCCATTACAGAAGCCCAATTCTAATATTCAATCCCACTGCCAAGCCAGTGCTGGACCCAAAACAGCAAAACACAGCTCAGCCAGTGCACCTCAAGTCTAACATCCAACGCCACTGTTGATGGGAACCTCCACATCTCCACCAGAATCCATAAATTCTAACATTCTCTGCAATTCCTTTTCAGTACTAAGGCTCACACACACACACACGCCCTTCAGGACTCCTCACTTCTATGGTTCAGAGGCAATGCCACTCCCTTAGTGGGCCCCACTTGCAGCTTCACCAGGCCACCTGCAGGCTAACCCTTTGCTACACTGGCACGCCAATACTGGGTTCCACATATAGCTTCATTAACATACCTACTTCTGAACCTATGTGCCCGTTACTATTCCAGTACTGCGACCCACATACAAATCTGTCAGTGCACCTTAACCCTAACCTGCAGCGCCCCATTATTCCATTGCCAAGAATTACACGGCGATCCGTTTCTCATTCCTCTCCCGCTGCCTTTCTGTTATTCCAGCAAATGGCCGGGACGCAGCTCTGTCTATACCCCCAATCATAATCTGAAGTGCACTAATAGTGCTGTTTTGGGGTTCACGTACAATTCTGCTAATGCACCCCCTGCTGTTCCACACTGTGACTTCTGTTAGAGGATGTGGAGGAGCCAATTAAATCTATTCTTAGCTGCCATCTTTATTTGGGAGTGTCTGTTTCACCTTTCTCACTCCGTTCTTTCCCTTACTCTGTTTACTCTCAATGTTTTCTTTCTCCCCGACGTTTCTCTTTCCAGCTCTTAAAATCCACACGTTAACAGTTCTGCACTTTCTTTCAATTGTTTATCTCTACTCGTCTCCCTTTTTTCTATTTCCCTCTTCCTCTTTCTACCTCCTCTTTCAAACTCCCAAAAATGTTGGTTATTTCTTTCCTTGTTCCGTACCTCTTTTTTTCTTCTTCAGGCGTTTATTCTTTCACTATTTTTTCTCTTCCTTTCATCCTTTCTTTCTTTTTCATTTGCTCTTTCATTTGACTCAGTAAGCGTCCTTTCACTTTTTTAAAAAAAAAATTCTCCTTCCTTTCTTTTGGGTTTTTCTTATCTTTTATCTGTCACTTCGCGTTTTTGTATAAATCCCTCTTTTTCCCGTCTGTATGTGGAAGAGTCAAAGTCGTTTTCCCATTCTGTCTGTGAAAAATGTGTCAGTACATACATACCCTGGTTCTTTCGCTGCTTGTTTTTCTCATCGTCTTTTTTTTCTCTACTGTTCATTTTTCGCTTTATTTACACAATTCTTTATTTTTTCCTCTATCTTTCGTTCGTTAGCTTACTTCCCTTTTTTCTTTTGTCTCATGTTTGCTGTATTTCTCCTCTTAGGTGTGTTTTCATTTTCACATTCTTTTTTTCCCTTCTTTCTTTTAATTCTTTGTGACCCCTTCTCTTTCTTCCTTTTGTCTGTTGTATTCCTTTCGCTTCTCTTTTTCTGTCCCATCCACTTTCTCTCCTGAGGCCTAGTTATCAATGGAGCAACAGGTGCAGTGGCACTGGGGCACAAAGACCTATGGACCTCACTCAACTCTAATTACTGCTGTATTTTCCTTCTGAAATTGACAGGGCCTATGACACTTCTACTACGCTACTTGTCCTCTCCATCTTTACTTCAGACTCCCTCTTCCCTTTCACCTTCCAATACGTCCCAAATTATATTTTTCTTAGTGTTTTGAGCATTGCATTCTAATGCCAAAAGTTAATTTCTGATAAAGGTTTATATGGTAATTGTATATGTTTTAAGATAGTGGAACAAGGTAAATGAAAGTGCTTTCGTTAAATGCGGGGCCACTGGAATTATGGCAGGAAAAGACGAATTTATGAGGCAGGGTTGACTAATTTATGTGGCAAGAAAAGTCCAGTTATGAATTTACAATGCCAATAGTTCTAACTCAAGAAAATGTGAGACCTATTGCATGCAAATGCTTGTTTATTTTTGTAAATGTGCGGCAGGGATAGGACATGTTCAGTGAGCGTTCATCAACTCTTACAGAATGTTCCCCACTTGAGATTAAAGGCACCAAAAACGGACATTTGTTAACAGCGGGGAATAGCATCAGCTCAGGATTTCTCAGAGCTGTGTTCTGGTTAGTTTGTAATTGCCTGCTTGGCTGTCTATAGCCAGCCACATTGTGCTCCCTTACTAAGATCCTCGTGCCACCTTGCTGTAATCTCTCCCTCCGTGCTGGGGACATTCAGTGCACAATGGTACCTTTCACTTAGGGCAATAACGTGCTTATCTACTTACTTTATTACACCCCCTACGAAGAACCACAAACATGAGAAATAACAGCTCTCTGCAATGCTGCACTGGCGATTTATTCTAATATTATAATTTTTTTTTAAAACACAGAGGCCCATGAATGTGAGTGTGTGAATTTATGCTCTGTTTCAATTTCGGTGCGTTTTTGTAAATATATATTTTTCAACGTTGTTTACTTGAATCCTGTGCTTCTCCATGTCGCTGCCCCTTGTTGTTCCCGACTGCACACACCACACATACACAAAAAAACTGAGGGAAAAAGTACATGTGCATTTAGTAAAATATATATCTGACATCCTCCCGCTATGTTATACGTTTAATATTTTTAATAGAACAGTTGTGTTATTATGAGTCATTGCAATATTTTGGTTAACTTGGCTTGTGACCTTGTTGCATATTTCAGGTCTTTTGTAACCCTTGCTGTCCCTCCTCGACATTGCATGCAGTGTCTATTTGTCTAGTAATGTTGTTGTATGAGCAGATTCCATGTGAGCTCTGTTAGTCTATCAGTGTATTAATGTGTGCGTATTGGATTGGAATTGGATTTTTGTAGGGCTTATTGCCGCTGACGGAGGCTAAACTACTTTACTGGAAGTAACACGCTATTCTGGAACCCAAAGTGGGATAGTTAGTGGGGCTGTGTGAGTTCATGCAAATGGCTGGTGGGATGAAAATGTAGCCCAGAGAAGATAAGTTATTGCTTGATTGTAGGTATATAGTTTTAAAGACCAAGAGGTTCTGTTCTATGCAAGAAGGTGTGTGGCATTTGCAGGAATTCAATTAAGGAGACTAAGGTAGACAGGCAAGCGACTTCGAATACGGCAATGGGCTATAGCCGGTGAGAGGAGTCGCACGGAGGATGGATGTCATGAACAGGTAGGTCATTTGAAAGAAAAAAGGGGAAACCACTTACAGTTATTAATGAAGATCAGAGTTTTAGAATATGGTGGCAGGAGGTGTTTTGTGATTATATGCAATCTGAAGAAGTGAAACCGTAGAACAACTGCAGAAAGAAAATTATGATGACTTATTACCGTTTACAAAATTGCACATATTTAATAATTGACCACTGATGTTGTGCTGCATTCGTTTATTGATGCTATTGCATGTGATGGCTCTTTGTCTACCAATATTGTGCTGTGGATATATTGCATGTGCTATTTTTGTCATGAGTTCATAGTGCATTGTTTCAGACCAACACATAAGCTTATGTGTTTTAGAAATATAGTAACTCTGTTTATATTTTTAAGAGGGATGCTGTAAAAGCTGCCGAAAGAGAGATAGAAAATAAATATGTTAATACAATTCATAGAATGTCTGCGACACAAAAAAAAGTCCTTGTGCTTTATTAATTAATGTTCTGTTCGATATATTAACTGCTGAAAACATTATGTACCCCTGATGCTAAGGTCTGTTTTTTTCATTTATTTTTTTACTGTTTTTCCCAGAACTTTACCTTTAGGTCAAGGGCCCTTTCTTGGCTCCTGAACTTTAATGTTTTTCTTTTAAGCAGTACCTTCATTCGTGTTTAGAAAGACTCTACTCCTCACCAATGCCACTCATGGGGAACAATTTGAGCAATAACCTGTTTTTTGTGGCACCTTTATAATGCCATTCTGACAGCCACTCAGCATCGCACCAGCAGTGGCCCATTATTGGTCCGAATTCTTCACCACCAGTTGCATCAATGAAAATCTTTAAGGGCCTGATCACCACCTTGGCAGAGGTGATTCCTCCATCACAAACGTTATGGATATCCCGTCCACCATATTACAGGCTCCATAGGATATAATGGAACTTGTAATTCGGCAGACAGGATATCCGTCACGTTTGTGACTGAGTAATCCCTTCCACCAAGGTTGTAAACAGACCCTACCTGAGCTGCTGTTACCCACGGTTGCCTCTAAATCAGTGTCCCATTGAAGTTGGACAGGAAACCATGTATTGCTCCATGTTCTGTTTAACCCCAACCATTAGCCTGATACAGTGGTGTATTTTAGTGAAACCTTTTGAGAGGGCTGCAAGCCTCTTCATTAAAGCTGATATTACTCTGGGTGCAAGGTTCAGTTTACTCGGCAGCTGCTGTAGTTTCCATTTAGTGTGGGTTTCCACTTCACTGCTAGCTTCTGTGTGAGCAGCTTTAGCTCCACCCGTCTCTCACTCAGCAGTCTGTAGAACCCTTCTCTGAATCCAGTGCAATGCCCAAGAAGGTCAGGTTGGTCATTTGACTTGCTGTCGTGTGCCACTAGTGTCACACCTTGCATTTCACTACTGGGACAAATTGCTCAAGGAGCTTCTGGCACTAGTCTGAGCCTGGTCCACCTATGAATAAAAAGTTATCTAAGTAGTGGAGTTTTCCCCCTTCTGGGAGCAACTCGTTAAGCACCCACTGCAGGATGGTGCTAAAGGTTCCGAACAAGGAACATCAGATTGCACAGCCCATAGGTAGGCATTTGTGGAAGTAGCAGCCATTCCAGTTTAAAGCCTAGAAAATGGAAGCTATTGGAGCGTACTAGGAGTAATCGGAATGCAGACTCTATATCCGCTTTGGCCATCAGTGCAGCTTTTCCTGCTCTTCTCACAAGATTGGTTGTGTTGTCAAGAGTTGCATAGGTGACGAACATTGGTCCTGATGTAATCATCATTAATGGAGAACCCTTATGGATAAAACAGATGGTGGATCAATGTGAATTTCCCTGCCTTCTTTTAGGGAACTAACCCTAGTGTTGATACCATGAAATACTGGAGAGCTGGGTTCCAAAACAGGCCAGCAACATGACCTAGCTGAATTGTATTTGCTATTTTTTTTGCTCAGACACTTCACTCGCTTCTATGCTCTGTAATGCATTTTAGGTTCTTGTTGAAATGCTTACACTGCGGGCCCTTGTATGGTATCAGGAATCCCTCTTCAAACCCTCTTGCTAACAGTGTTGCATCCTCCCTCTTGTGGTGACTAAGTAAGTGTCGGATCCTGACTTTGTTAGTAGGTGTAGGTCTCCTGTGCCTGTTTTCTTCCCGCCCCAACACCTAGTTTGGATTCTTTCCTCACTACTGCTTCTTCTGTGTGTTGTTCTTGTCAAATGAGTCCTTCCACTTCTGACGTTCACTATTGGGGTGCACTCCTCTGCAGTTCCCACACATGTGCCTGAACTTACATGGTTGCCTCCACTTGCATTTGCCTTTGTCATACTTCCAGCAAATGACTGTAAAACCTCTGGCGCTTTTGTTCATGGGGTATTACTTCAACCCGCTGCCTTGCTTGGACCAGTCCTTCTTTGTTTTGCTGCCAGATGGGCAAAAGGGGTAAACGCTTCCTCCTATTTGGGGGGCATCACTCTTCCAGCTCACACCATGGGCTGCGCTCATCCTCTTCATTTGAGCGGTAGCACGCCAGTTAGTGTCGCTGCCCCCTGGCCAGCGCTGCTGTTCTGTTCTCCTCATGAGCTGCTCGCTGCGTGTGTTCTATGCTGCCAAGCTTCCTTTTTCCTTGTGCTCTGGTTGCAGTTTGTCATTGAATTCTCCTTCTCTGGCTGCCCCAAAGCCTCTCCATTGACAATAACGTTGCCATTCTCACTCAATTCCCCAAAGAGCTGCCACATTGCACTGATCCTGATCTTGAGGTGCTGACTACACCTACCACTGTGTTTGAGTTGATTTGCATTGGTAGCATCTGAACTGGTGATGGGCAAGAGGTGGGTGGGTCAGGTTCATCACAGACAACAACAACCATCACAGTCAGCCTTTACAATGCCTATTGACCTGTTGGTTCTTCCTTAACTGCGGGCTATGCCTGTCTGGCAGGCATTGCTTTCTTTGAAGAAGGCTGACCAAGCCCCAGCCTGCCTTTTCTTGTGCTACATAGCTTGCCCCAGAAGGAAACCTGGAAATGGGGGCGAAGCCCTCTCCCCTTGATTGTGTCCCCAGCCTCTGTCACACGTCAGCTATGGTCTAACCAGGGTCAGCTATCCCTTCTAGCCCACTCTTCTTCTCTGCTCTCCACTCTCCACCCACAGGGCCACATCTGCTGCCAGGCAGTAGTCTATACCTTGGAAATTTGCAGTGCACCAGTGATTATAGCAGATGTTTTGGGCTACTAGTAGATAGGGAGTGGAGTCCAGCATGGTGACAACCAGCCCCCAGGGTCATAAACACAATGTGTTGGCCACTATAGAAAGGGATATGAATTTTTACTTTACAGAACTATACCAGAACATTAACTTTCTGCAATTAGTTCTGCCCTTGACTATGGTCCCAGTATGGATGGTATAGCAGGAGTTATGATGAAATATGATGATTACATGGATAAT